>NC_139787.1:1610856-1965753 GCF_965231275.1 Zosterops lateralis
AAACCTTTTATATTCCTATTATTGTTATTATTATTATTATTATTGTTATCATTATCATTATTATCATTATTATTATCATTATCAGTATCATTGTTATCATTATTATTATCATTATCATTATAATCGTTATTATTTTCATTATTATTATTATAATTATCATTATTATTATCACTATCATTATTAGCATTATTATTATCATTATTGTCATCATTATTGTTATTATTATTATCATCATTGTTATTATCATTATCATTATAATTATTATCATTATTATTATCATTAGCATTATTATAATTACCATTATAATCGTTATTATTTTCATCATTATTATCATCATTATCATTATTATTATCATCATTATTATCATTATCATTATCATCATTATCATTAGTTTTGTGTTTATCATCTTTATATTTATCTTAATTTTTATCCATCTTTATTTTAATTTTTATCTTTTTTTAATCATTATTTTTATCGTTATTATTGTCATTATCATTGTCGTTATTTCTGCAATTGCTGTTATTGTTATTCTTATTACTATTATTTTAGTGGTTTTTTGGTGATTTTTTTGTGAATTTTTGTGAATTTTTTGTGGATTTTTTGTGAATTTTTTGTGATTTTTTTTGTGAATTTTTCTGTTTTTCCTCCCTGCAGGTTTGTGAAGAAGCTGGAACACTCCTGGAAGGCCTTGGTGCACGATGGGGTCAGTGAAAAATGGGCATTTGCATGGAAAAATGGGAATTTTAATAAAAAAATATGAAATTTTATGAAAAATTTTGAATTTTAGTGGAAAAATGGGAAATTTTATGAAAAAATTGGAGTTTTTAATGGAAAAAAATGAGTAATTTTATTGAAAAAACAGGAATTTTAATTGAAAAAATGGGAATTTTTATTTAAAAAATGGGATTATTTATTTTAAAAATAGGAATTTTTATGGAGGGGAAAATGGGACTTGAATTTTAAAGAAAAAAGAGATTTTTTTTTTATAATGGGAAGGTGGAACTTTTTAATGGGAAAAAATTGGATTTTTCCTCAGGATTTACCTGGAATTTCTCCCCAAACCCCTCAGAATTTCCAGGATTTTTGGGTTCAAATCCATTTTTTTCCCAAATTCCCAAGATTTCTCCCCAAATTCCCAAGAATTCATCCCAAAATCCCAAAATTTCTCCCAAATTCCCAAGGTTTCTTCCCAATTTCCCCAAATTTTCCCCAAATTCCCTGAATTCTTCCCCAGCCCCTCAGGATTCCCAGGACTTTTGGGTTAAAATCCCATTTTTTCCCTATTTCCCAGAATTTCCGCCAAATTCCCAAAATTCCTCCCCAAACCCCTCAGAATTCCCAGAATTTTGGGTTTAAAATCCCAGAATTTCCCCCAAATTCCCGGAATTTCTCCCCAATTTCCCCCAAATTTCTGGAATTTCCTCCCAACCCCCCAGAATTCCCAGGACTTTTGGGTTAAAATCCCATTTTTTTCTCCTGAATTTCCCAGAATTTCCACCAAAATTCCCAAAATTTCCCTGAAAAAATCCCAGAATTTCACCCCAAATCCCTGGAATTTCTCACCAAATCCCCAAAATTTCCCCCCAAATCCCCCGAATTTCCTCCCAATCCCCCAGAATTCCCGGATTTTGTGTTAACTCCCATTATTTATCCCATCCAGGACACGGTCTCAGTTCACCGGCCCAGTTTCTACGCCGAGCGCTTCCAACGCTTCATGTGCCACACCGTGTTCCGCAAAGTGCCCCGTGAGTGACCCAAATTCCCTTTTTTTAACCCAAATTCCTGCCCCACAGCCCAAAAATTTCCCTCTCCCAATTTTTTCTGATTTTTTTCCTCTTTTTTTCCTCTTTTTTTCTTTTTTTTCCGCTTTTATCGCGATTTTTGTTCTGCGAAGTGCCCTGTGAGTGCCCCAAAATTCCCTTTTTTTACCCCAAATTCCTGCCCCACAGCTCAAAGAATTTCCAATTCTCTTCCCACTCCTCATTTTCCACCATTTTCCCTTTTTCTCCCAATTTTTTCTGATTTTTTCTGCTTTTTTTTGAGTCTTTTCCCTTTCTTTTCCTGATTTTTGTTCTGCAAAGTCCCCCAAGTGCCTCAAAATCCCCAAATTTCCCTTTTTTTACCCCAAATTCCTGCCCCACAGCCCCAGGAATTCCCTCTCCTGAATTTTGCACATTTTTTTTCCCAATTTCTTCCTGAATTTCCCCCATTTTTTCCTGATTTTTTTCACTTTTTTCTGCTTTTTTCACGATTTTTGTTCCGCAAGGTCCCCTGTGAGTGCCCCAAAATTCCCTTTTTTTCCCCCAAATTCCTGCCCCACAGCCCAAAGAATTCCCTCTCCTGGTTTTCCACATTTTTTTCCCAATTTTTCCTGATTTTTCCTGATTTTTTTTCCACTTTTTTCTGATTTTTTTCATTTTTTCTGCTTTTTTCGCGATTTTTGTTCCGTAAAGTGCCCCGTGAGTGCCCCAAAATTCTCTTTTTTCACCCCAAATTCCTGCCCCACAGCCCAAAGAATTCCCACTCCAGATTTTCCCCTTTTTCCCCCAATTTTTTCCTGATTTTTCCTGGTATTTTTCACTTTTTTCCTGCTTTTTTATTGATTTTCGTTCCACAAAGTTCCCCAAGTGTCCCAAAATTCCCAAATTTTCCTCTTTTCACCCCAAATTCTTTCCCCACATCCCAAAGAATTCCCAGGTCTCTTCCCATTCCTCATTTTCCACCTTTTTTTTTCCCATTTTTTTTCCGGATTTTTCCAGATTTTTCCAGATTTTTCCAGATTTTTTTCACTTTTTTCCATTTTTTCCTGATTTTTGTTCTGCAAAATCCCCCAAAATTCCCAAATTTTCCTCTTTTCACCCCAAATTCCTTCCCCACATCCCAAAAAACCCCAAATCTCTTCCCACTCCTGATTTTCCCCTTTTTTCCCAATTTTTTCCTGATTTTTCCTGATTTTTTCCCTCTTTTTCCCCATTTTTTTTTCATATTTTTCCCCTTTTTTTCCCCAACTTTTTTTCTGCTTTTTTCCTGATTTTTTCCCTTTTTTTTCCCAGTTTTTTTCAGCTTTTTTCCCCCTTTTCTTACCATAAAAACTCCCTTGAAAATTGAGTTTTTAATTGAAAAATGACTTTTTTTCCCTGGAAAAGTAATTTTTTTCTTGGAAAAAAGCATTTTTAATGAATTTTTCCTCTTTTCCCTCCCTAAAAACTCTCTGAAAAAGCTGCAAAACCACTTTTTTTTTCCCTAAAAATTGCTTTATTTTCCCTAAAACCTTCTTTTTTTCCCTAAAAACTTCTTTTTTCCCCTGAAAACTTCTTTATTTTCTTCCAAAACTCTTTTATTCCTCTGTAAATTTGCTTTTTTTTTTTTTTTCCCTGGAAAACTGCTTTATTTTCCCTGGGAAATTGATTTTTTTTCCCTAAAAATCACTTTTCTCCCCCTGGAAATTTCTTTTTTATCCCTGAAAAATCACTTTATTTCCTGAAAAATCACTTTATGTCCTTGAAAAATCACTTTATTTTCTTGAAAAATCACTTTGTGTCCTTGAAAAATCACTTTATGTCCTTGAAAAATCACTTTGTGTCCTTGAAAAATCACTTTATTTTCTTGAAAAATCACTTTATTTCCTTGAAAAATCACTTTATTTCCCTATAAAATCCCTTTTTTTCGCTTCAAAACTCATTTAAAATAAAATTTTCTCCTTTTCCTCCCTCCTCCCTCCCCCGAACCCTTCGGGAAGCCCCAGAAATTCCCATTTTTTAATGGAATTTTCCCTTTTTTGCAGTGAAACCTTCCCCGTCCAAGAAGAGCCGCGGGGGCGGCGCCGGCCCCAGGAGGAGCTGCCAGGGGGGGACCCCAAACCCGGCCCTGATCCCCGGCCCTGGGGACGGGAAAACGGGCCCTGACACCGACCCCGAGCAAGGTGAGAAATGCAGGATTTTAGTCTAAAAAATCCCCTTTTGATCCCAAAAAAATCCCCCTTTTTATCCCCAAAAAATCCCCATTTTTATCCCAAAAAATCCACATTTTTATTCATAAGAAATCGCAAATTTTGTCACAAAAAATCCCTGTGTAATCCCTAAAAAATCCCCAATTTTATCCCAAAAAAATCCCCATTTCTATCCCAAAAAATCCCCATTTTTATCCCACAAAATCCCCAGTTTTCTCCCCATTTTTATCCCAGAAACTCACAACCCCATTCCCAGATTCCTGTCCCCATCCCTGTCCCCACCCCTGTCCCTGTCCCTGTCCCCATCCCTGTCCCCATCCCTGTCCCTGTCCCCATCCCTGTCCCCACCCCTGTCCCACCCCTGTCCCTGTCCCATCCCTGTCCCCATCCCTGTCCCCACCCCTGTCCCCACCCCTGTCCCCATCCCTGTCCCTGTCCCATCCCTGTCCCCACCCCTGTCCCCACCCCTGTCCCTGTCCCATCCCTGTCCCATCCCCACCCCTGTCCCTGTCCCATCCCTGTCCCCATCCCTGTCCCCACCCCTGTCCCTGTCCCCATCCCTGTCCCCACCCCTGTCCCTGTCCCATCCCTGTCCCATCCCCATCCCTGTCCCATCCCTGTCCCTGTCCCCTGTCCCTGTCCCATCCCTGTCCCGTTCCCTGTCCCATCCCCATCCCTGTCCCCATCCCTGTCCCTGTCCCCATCCCTGTCCCATCCCTGTCCCTGTCCCCATCCCTGTCCCATCCCTGTCCCATCCCTGTCCCCATCCCTGTCCCCATCCCTGTCCCTGTCCCATCCCTGTCCCGTTCCCTGTCCCATCCCCATCCCTGTCCCATCCCTGTCCCCATCCCTGTCCCTGTCCCATCCCTGTCCCTGTCCCCATCCCTGTCCCCATCCCTGTCCCATCCCTGTCCCATCCCTGTCCCTGTCCCCATCCCTGTCCCATCCCTGTCCCTGTCCCATCCCTGTCCCTGTCCCATCCCTGTCCCATCCCTGTCCCTGTCCCCATCCCTGTCCCTGTCCCATCCCTGTCCCTGTCCCCATCCCTGTCCCATCCCTGTCCCTGTCCCATCCCTGTCCCTGTCCCCATCCCTGTCCCATCCCTGTCCCTGTCCCATCCCTGTCCCTGTCCCATCCCTGTCCCATCCCTGTCCCTGTCCCCATCCCTGTCCCTGTCCCATCCCTGTCCCATCCCTGTCCCTGTCCCCATCCCTGTCCCATCCCTGTCCCATCCCTATCCCTGTCCCCATCCCTGTCCCTGTCCCATCCCTGTCCCTTTCCCCATCCCTGTCCCCATCCCTGACCCCATCCCTGTCTCTGACCCCATTCCCCTGTCCCTGACCCTATTTCCCTTTCCCTGACCCCATTCCTGTTTCCCTGACCCCATTCCCGTGTCCCTGACCCCACAGCTGACCCCGTTCCCGTTGTAGGGTCGCGGATCCCGGACCTGCTCCCGCGGGGTGTCCCTGACCCCATTCCCTGTCCCTGACCCCACAGCTGACCCCATTCCCCTGTCCCTGACCCCATTCCCCTGTCCCTGACCCTATTTCCCTTTCCCTGACCCCATTCCTGTTTCCCTGACCCCATTCCCCTGTCCCTGACCCCATTCCCTGTCCCTGACCCCACAGCTGACCCCGTTCCTGTTGTAGGGTCGCGGATCCCGGACCTGCTCCCGCGGGGTGTCCCCGAGCCGGGCAGTGACTCCGTCCCCACCTCCCTGTCCCTGTCCAGCCCCTCCCTGGGCAGCGCCGGATCCCCCCCCAGCAGGTGAGACCCCAAAACTGGGGATTGGGGTCAGGAAAAGGGGTTTGGGGTCAGTCCTGGGTGTTTGGGGTCAGGAAAAGGGGTTTGGGGTCAGTCCTGGGGGTTTGGGGTCAGTCCTGGGGGTTTGGGGTCAGGAAAAGGGGTTTGGGGTCAGGAAATGGGGTTTGGGGTCAGTTTTGGGGGATTTGGGGTCACTCCTGGAGGATTTGGGGTCTGTCTGGGGGGGGTTGGGGTCAGTTTTGGGGGATTTGGGGTCAGTTTTTGGGATTTGGGGTCATTCCTGAGGGGTTTGGGGTCAGTTTGGGGTGAGTTTTGGGATTTGGGGTCAGTTTGGGGTCAGTTTTTAGTATTTGGGGTCAGTTTTAGGGGATTTGGAGTCAGTTTGGGGTCAGGTTTTGGGGTTTGGGGTCAGTTTGGGGTCAGTTTTGGGGTTTGGGGTCAGTTTGGGGTCAGTTTTGGGGGATTTGGGGTCAGTTTTGGGGTTTGGGGTCAGTTTTGGGGATTTGGGGTCAGTTTTGGGGGATTTGGGGTCAGTTTGGGGTCAGGTTTTGGGGTTTGGGGTCAGTTTGGGGTCAGTTTGGGGTCAGGTTTTGGGGGATTTGGCGTCAGTTTGGGGTCAGTTTGGGGTCAGTTTTGGGGGATTTGGGGTCAGTTTTTGGGGTTTGGGGTCACTCCTGAGGGGTTTGGGGTCAGTTTGGGGTATTTGGGGTCACTCGTGTCCGTTCCCAGCAGGTCCGTGGGGGTCGAGGTTCACCCCGGGCCCGAAGCAGCTCCGGGGATTTCCCTGCCCAGGTAAAATCCCACTTTTTTATGGAATTTTTCCCAGGAATTCCCAGAATTTGGAGCTTTTTGGGGTCGAAACTTTCCCAAATTTCCTGAATTTTTGGGAGATTCCTGAGGAAATTCCCTTTGGGATGTTCCTCCCTGGGAATTGGGAATTCCCATGTGGAATTTTCATGGAATTTCCTTTTTATTCCCATTTTTTCCATGGAATTTTCTGGAATTCCTCAGGATCCTTTTAATCCAGAAATTCCATGGAATTCCCATGTGGAATTTTTAATGGAATTTTTCTTTTTATTCTCATTTTTTCCATGGAATTTTCAGCTGGAAAATCTTGAGGGTTTTTCTCAATCTGTGTTTTCCATGTGGGATTTTCATGGAATGTTTTCTCCGTCCACATCCAGTCCCTAAAAAATTCCCAAAAAATTCCCCTGGAATTCTAAAAATTCCCAAAAAATTCCCCCAAAAATTCCCAAAAAATTCCCCCAAAAATCCCCAAAATTAAAAAAAAAAAAAAAATCCAAAAAAATTTCCAAAATTCAAATAAAATTTCCCCATATTTTCCCCAAAATTAAAAAAAAAAATCCAAAGAGAAATTCCCAAAAAATCCTCAAAAATTCCCCCAAATCCCCCAAAATAATAAGAAAATAAATAATAAAAAAAAATCCAAAAAATTCCGAAAGAAATCCCAAAAAACTCCCTCCAAATCCAAAATAAATCCCCCGAATCCATGAAAAATTCCCCAAAAATTCAAAATACTCCCCCCAAAAAAATCCCCTTAAAATTCAAAAAAAGTCCCAAAACTTCCTCCAAAATTCTCTAAATTTCAAAAAAATCCTCAGAATTCCTCAAAAATTTCCCCAAATTCCAAAAAATTCCTAAATTTTCCTCCAGAATTCCTGAAAATTTCTTTTAAAATTCCCAAAAAATTTCAAAAATTCCCAAAAATTCCCAAAAACTCCCCAAAAATTCTTCAAAAATTCCCCGAAATTACTGAAAATTTCTCAAAAATTCCCTAAAACTTCCCAAAAAATCCCCAAAATCCTCCAAAGTTCCTTGAAATTTCTCAAAAATTCCCAAAATTCCCCAAGATTAAAAAAAATCCCTCTAAATTCCTCAAAAATTCCCAAAAAATCCCCCAAAATTCCCCCAAATTCCAAAAAATTCCTCAAAAATTTTCCCAAATCCCCCAAAAATCCCCAAAATTTCTCCAAAATTCTCCAAATTCCAAAAGAAAAAACCCCAAAAATTCCTCAAAAATTTCCCCAAATTCCAAAAAATTCCTCAAAAATCCCCAAAATTTCTCCAAAATTCCCCAAATTCCAAAAAAACCCCTCAAAAAGCCTCAAAATTTCCCCCAAATTCCAAAAAATTCATCAAAAATTTTCCAAAATCCCCAAAAAATCCCCAAAATTTCTCCAAAATCCTCCAAATTAAAAAAAAAAACCCAAAAAATGTCTCAAAAATTCTCCTAAATTCCTTAAAATTCCTCCAATATTCCAAAAAAATTCCTCGAAAAATCCCTCAATTTCCCCCAAAATCTCCAAAATTCCCAAAAATTCCTAAAAAATTCCCATTTTTTCCCGTATTTTTGCAGCTCCTCCCCCGTCCCGTCGCTGCCCCTGGAGCTGGAGGAGCTGCAGGAGACCGAGATCAGCTTTGTGAGTTCCCTGGGAATCCCCAAAATCCCCAAAAAATCCCAACATTTATCCAAAATTCCAAAAATTTGGAACCTGAATTTTCCCTGGGAATGGGGCGGGGTCGGCTCCTCCCCCAAAATTCCCAAAAATTCCAAGAAGCCCCAAAAAATTTCCCAAAATTCACTCAAAATTCCCAAAAAATTCTCAAAAAAAATCTCCCAAAATTCTCAAAAAAAATCTCCCAAAATTCCCCAAAATCCTGAATTCCCCAAATTCCCAAAATTCCCCAAAATTCCCAAAATTTTGGGCCTGAATTTCCCCTGGGAATGGGGCGGGGTCGGCTCCTTCCTCAAAATTCCCCAAAATTCACTCAAAATTCCTCCAAAATTCGCAAAAAATTCCCAAAATTCCCCAATTTTTTTCCCAAAATTCACTCAAAATCCAAAAAAAAAAATCTCCCAAAATTCCAAAAATTCTCCAAATCCCCAAAATTCCTAAAATTCCCCAGCTTTGGGCAGCCCCAGAATTCTTGGAATTGACCAAAAAAAAGAAAAAAAAGAGGAAAATTCTTCATTTCTGAGGGGCTGGAATGGCCTGGGATGAAATTTTTGGAATTTTATGGGATTTGGGATGAAATTAATGGAATTTTCCTGGATTTGGGACAAAATTCCTGGAATTTTCCTGGATTTTGGATTAAATTCCTGGAATTTCCCTGGATTTGGGACAAAATTAATGAAATTTTTCTGGATTTGGGACTGAATTTGTGGAATTTTCCTGAATTTGGGGTGAAATTTATGGAATTTTCCTGGATTTGGGATGGAATTTACAGAATTTCTCTGAACTGGGACAAAATTCATGGAAATTTTCTGGATTTAGGATGAAATTCCTCGAATTTTCCTGGATTTGGAATGAAATTCATGGAATTTTCCAGGACTGGGGATGAAATTCATGGAATTTTTCTGGATTTGGGACAAAATTCCTGGAATTTTCCTGGAATTGGGAAGGAATTCCTGGAATTTTCCTGAATTTGGGATGAAATTCCTGGAATTTTTCTGGATTTTGGAACAAATTCCTGGAATTTCTCTGGATCTGAGACGAAATTAAGAGAATTTTCCTGGATTTGGGACAAAAATAATGGAATTTTTCTGGATTTGGGACAAAATTTATGGAATTTTTCTGGATTTTGGATTAATTTCCTGGAATTTTCCTGGATTTGGGACAAAATTTGTGGAATTTTTCTGGATTTGGGAACAAAATTCCTGGAATTTCCCTCCCATTCCCACATTTCCAACCCCAACATCATCACCCCAAAATCCCGGAATTTTTTTGGGAATAAAACCCCAAAATTCCATTTAAAAAATCCCAATTTTTCCTCATTTTCTGTTTTTTCTCTCCCCAGTGAAGCAGCGCCGACGGGACCCCAAAAATCCTCTGGAATTTCTTCTTTTCCCTCCGAAAAAATCGGGAATTTGGGGATTTTCCCTCCGGAATTCCCGGAAAACCCGGGAGGAGCTGGATGAAAAAATTGGGAAAAAAATTCCCAAAAAAACTCCCAAAAATTCCCCGAAAAAACCCCCCAAATTGGGAGAAAATTCCTGGGAAATTCCCAGTTTTTTTGGGAATGTTTTTGGGGGGATTTTTTTTTTTATTTGGATTTTTATCCCAAAATTTAATTTTTATTTGGAATTTTTTTTTTTTTTTCAGATCTCAACACGATTTTTTTTGTGGGAATTCTTGGGGTTATTAATTATCAATTGTTAATATTAATTATTAATTGTTTTTTATTAAAAATTTGGGAATTTGCTCCAGGTTTTTCATGGAAAAATTCCTGGTTTCTCCTTCGTTTTTCCCAGCAGGAATTTTGGGAAGTTTTTTCCCACAATCAGGGAAAATTTTCTGGGAATTTTGGGGAATTTTTGACAAATTTTTTATTTCTATTTTTTTGGATTTTTTCCAGGGATATTTTTTTTTTTTTTTTGGAATTTTCAGGATTTTTTGGAGGATTTTCTTGGAATTTTCAGGATTTTTTGGAGGATTTTCTTGGAGTTTTCAGGATTTTTTGGAGGAATTTTTTTAGATTTTCTTGAAATTTTCTCGGATTTTTTTGAGATTTTTTGGGGGGAATTTTCTTGGAATTTTTGGGATTTTTTTGGAGAATTTTTTTAAAATTTTGGGGATTTTTTGGAGGGATTTTTTGGCACTTTCAGCATCATCCTGGAATTTCCACCCCAATTTTTTTTAAAAGAATTTCCCTCCAAAATCCCCAATTTTTCCAATCCCAAAATCCCATTTCTTTTTTTAAAAAAAACACTTTTAAAATCCCCACAAAATCCCAGGAGCTGATTTTAGGATGAAAAATTAAATTAAAAAATCAGGAATTTCCCACCCCAAAAATCCCCAAAAAATTCCCAAAAATCCTCAGACTGATTTTTCCTCCATCCCTGATTTTTTTATGGAAAAACCCCAACATTTCCCCCAAAATTCCCTTGAAAAAAATCCCAATTTTTTTACCAAACCCCCAGAATTTCCAACTTTTTACGCCGAAAAAATTGTGGAATGTAAAACAGGGAGGGAATTTTTTCCGGGATATTCCCAAAACTTTTCCTTTTTTGACAAAAAATCTGAATTTTTCCCCCCAAAATCCCGGATTTTCCCCCTCTGGAATTGCCTTATCCCGGGAATTCCCACCTGGAATTTTTTCCAAGATTCCCCTGAGGGAAATTGAGGTGAAAATTCTCTTGGAATTTTCCCTTTTTTTCCAAGAATTTCCCTCTTTTTCCTTGGAATATTTGTCTATATTAGACAAATTCTCTCCCAACCCCCTTTTATTCCCATTTTTTATCGGATCAGGAGGCAAAAAATGCCCCAATTTTCCCAACTTTTCCCCATTTTTTTCCCAATTTTTCCCAATTTTCCCCATTTTTTCCCCAATTTTCCCCCTCAGAACAGAATATTTATGAATATTTAACTATTTTTGGGATAATTCCCCTTTTTTTTTCCTTGGGAATTTTCCTCAGCCAAAGGTTGAGGAAGGGGAGGTGGGGTTGGAATTTTTGGGATTTTTTGGGGTTTTTTTTTGGGATTTGTTTGTTCCAAAAAGGGGAAAATTTGGGAATTCTTGGGGAGGGTGTGGAATTTTCCAGGAGAAAAAAAAAAAAAGATGGATGGACTTGGCTGGAAATGGGAATTTTCCTGGATTTGGGATGAAATTCATGGAATTTTCCTGGATTTGGGACAGGATTTTCCTGGATTGGGACGGAATTCATGGAACTTTTCTGGATTTAGGATGAAATTTATGGAATTTTCCTTGTTTTGGGACGGAATCGATGGAATTTTCATGGACTTGGAATGGAATTTCCCTGGATTTGGGATGAAATTCATGGAATTTCTCTGGATTGGGACAGAAATCTTGGAATTTCCCTGGATTTGGGACAGAATTCTTGGAATTTTCCTTGATTGGGACAGAAATCTTGGAATTTTCATGGACTTGGACTGAAATTTTCCTGGATTTGGGACGGAATTCAAGGAATTTTCATGGACTTGGAATGAAGTTTTCCTGGATTTGGGATGAAATTCATGGAATTTTCCTGGATTTGGGACAGAATTCCTGGAATTTTTGTGTCCACTTCGGAATTTTGGTCACCAAGCCGCCGCTCCCAGGGATCATGGATGGACTTTCCTCTGGATTTGGGACGGAATTCATGGAATTTTCCTGGATTTGGGACAGAATTAGTGGAATTTTCCTGGATTTAGGATGAAATCTGTGGGATTTTCCTGGATTTCCATGGATTTGGGATGGATTTAATGGAATTTTCCTGGATTTAGGACAAAATCTGTGGGATTTTCTTGGATTTGGGACGAAATTCATGGAATTTCCCTGGATTTGGGATGGAATTCATGGAATTTTCCTGGATTTGGGATGGAATTCATGGAATTTCCTGGATTTGGGACAGATTTAATGGAATTTCCTGGATTTGGGACGGATTGTGTGGAATTGTCTCTCTGTGCTTTGGGGTCTCTGTCCCTGGGGGGGGACACCGAGAGCCCCCCTGGAATGGGGACATTTGGGGACATCACTGGGGACATTTGGGGACACTGGGGACATCATTGGGGGTTTGGGGACATGGGGACACACATGGGGACATTTGGGGACATTGTGGGGACATTGGGGACATCATTGGGGGTTTGGGGACGTGGGGACACACATGGGGACAGACATGGGGACATTGTGGGGACATTGGGGGACATTGGGGACATCATTGGGGGTTTGGGGACGTGGGGACAGCCCTGGGGACATTTGGGGACATCAGTGACATGGGGACAGCTCTGGGAACGTGGGGACATCATTGGGGACATCACTGGGAACAGTTGGGGGGCATTGAGGACATGGGGGACATCCCTGGGGACATCATTGGGGACACTGGGGACATCACTGGGGACATTTGGGGACATCAGTATGGGATTGGGGACATGAGGACAGCCCTAGGGACACTGGAGACATCATTGGGGACATCAGTGTGGGATTGGGGACATGGGGACATCACTGAGGACATCACTGGAGACCTGTGGAGGGCTTTGGGGACATCACTGGGGGATCAGGGACATCACTGGGGACACTGGGGACACCATTGGGACATTATTGGGACATCATTGTGGGACTGGGGACATCAGTGACATGGGGACAGCCCTGGGAACATGGGGACATCATTGGGGACATCATTTGGGACATCACTGGGGACTTTGAGGACACTGGGGACAGCCCTGGGGACATTGGGAGGGGACTGGGGACACTGGGGAGACACGGGGGACATCAGGGACAGCCCTGGGGACATCACTGGGGACATCATTGGGGACATCACTGGGAGGTCTGGGACAGCCATGGAGACATCACGGGGCATTTGGGGACATCATTTGGGGGTTTGAGGACACTGGGAACAGTGCTGGGGACATTGGGGGACATTAGGAACATCATTGGGGACATTGTGGGGGATTGGAGACATTTGAGGGGATTGGGGACAGCCCTGGGGACATTTGGGGAACAATGGGGGGATTGGGGACATCGGGGACATTGGGGACATCCCTGGGGACCCGGGGACAGCCCTAGAGGGACAAGGGACAGGGGACGGCTCGGGCAACAGCCCTGGCGTGCCTTTGGGCTGGAGGGGTCATGGGGACAATGGTGACACCTGAGTGTCCCCCGGGCGCGTCATCTCCCCCCCGCCCAGAACTACAACTCCCAGCATGCTTCGCGCGGCACCGCGCCTAGACGGGGCGCGCCGATTGGCTGCGGCGTCTCCACCAATCAGCGGGCGCGTTGTTGGGCGTTTTCCGAGGAGCGGGCCGGCGCTGAGGGAAGGCAGGAAGAAGCCAAGATGGTTCTGGAGAGCACCATGGTGTGGTGAGAGCACCGCCCCGGCCCCGGGACCGTCCCTGCCGCCCCCCGGCAGCCCCACGGCAGCCCCCGGCCCGCCCCGGCTCGGCCCGGCCCGGCACGGCCGCTTTCCCTGAGTCATGGCGGGGGGGCGGAGCGGGCCCGGCCTGAGGGGCTGAGGGGGGACCGGGACGTGAGGGGACACTGAGGGGACACGGGGACGTGAGGGGACACTGAGGGACATGAGGGGACAGTGATGGACGTGAGGAGACAGGAGGAACATGAGGGGACAGTGATGGACGTGAGGGGACAGAGAGGGAAGTGAGGGGACACTGAGGGGACACTGATGGACATGAGGGGACACTGAGAGACATGAGGGGACTCTGAGGGACACGAGGGGACAGTGATGGACATGAGGGGACAGGGAGGGACGTGAGGGCACAGACAGGGACATGAGGGGACACTGAGGGATGAGGGGACAGGGACACCCCTGGGCCATTCCCAATGTTTTTCCCCAGAATTCCAGCATCGATAACAGCGAGTACATGGGGAATAACCTCATTTTTCCCAAAAAAAATCCCCAAAAAATCTCAAAAAATCTCAAAAAAATGCCATTATCAGGATCTCCACCCCACCCATCCTAAAGCAGGGAATTTCCTCAGTTAATTCCTGATTTTTTCCCTGGAATTGCACTGTCGACAACAGCGAGTACATGGGGAATAACCTCATTTTTCCCCAAAAAATCCCAAAAAAATCTCAAAAAAATGCCATTATCAGGATCTCCACCCCACCCACCCTAAAGCAGGGAATTTCCTGGAATACCCTCAGTTCATTCCCAGTTTTTTTTGTGGAATTTCAGTGTGGACAACAGCGAGTACACGTGAAAATAACCTCATTTTTCAAAAAAAATCCCTAAAAAATCCCCCCAAAAATCCCCAAAAAATCTCAAAAAATGCCATTATCAGGATCTCCGCCCCACCCACCCTAAAGAAGGGAATTTCCTCAGTTCATTCCCGATTTTTTTCCTTTGAATTCCAGTGTTGACAACAGCGAGTAGATGCAGAAATAACCTCATTTTCCCCCAAAAAGTTCCCTAAAAAATCCCCCCAAAATCCCCAAAAATCAGAATTTTCAGGATCTCAACGCCACCCACCCTAAAGAAGGGAATTTCCTCAGTTAATTCCTGATTTTTTCCCCTGGAATTTCAGCGTGGATAACAGCGAGTACATGCGGAAATAAATTCATTTTTCCCAAAAAAATCCCCCAAAAAATCCCCAAAAATCAGAATTTTCAAGATCTCAACCCCACCCACCCTAAAGAAGGGAATTTCCTCAGTTCATTCCCAATTTTTTCCCCAGAATTTCAGCATCAATTACAGCGAGTACATGCGGAAATAACCTCATTTACCCCAAAAAATCCCTAAAAAATCCTCCAAAATTTCCAAAAAAATACAGTTATCAGGATGTCAACCCTACCCACCCTTAAGAGGGAAATTTTCTCAGTTCATTCCCAATTTTTTCCCCTGGAATTCCATCGTGGACAACAGCGAGTACATGCGGAAATAACCTCATTTTCCCCAAAACAATCCCCCCAAAAATCTGATTTTTTGGGATCTCAACCCCAAGCATTCCAAAGATAATTTCATTTTTAGGATCTCCACCCCATCCACCCTTAAAAAGGGAATTTTTTGGGATACCCCCAAGCCATTCTTGATTTTTTTTCATGGAATTTCAGCGCCGATAACAGCAAATAAACCTTATTTTTTCCCAAATAAAGCAGATTTTAGTGAGCTAAAGCCCACCCATCCTAAAGCAGGGAATTTCCTGGGATACCCTCAGTTCATTCCCAGGTTTTTTTGTGGAATTCCAGCGTGGATAACAGCGAGTACATGCGAAAATAACCTCATTTTTCAAAAAAAAATCCCCCCAAAAATCCCAAAAAAATCTCAAAAAATGCCATTATCAGGATCTCCACCCCACCCATCCTAAAGAAGGGAATTTCCTCAGTTCATTCCCAATTTTTTTTCCTTTGAATTCCAGTGTTGACAACAGCGAGTAGATGCGGAAATAACCTCATTTTCCCCCCAAAAGTTCCCTAAAAAATCCCCCCAAAATCCCCAAAAATCAGAATTTTCAGGATCTCCACCCCACCCACCCTAAAGAAGGGAATTTCCTCAGTTAATTCCTGATTTTTTCCCCTGGAATTTCAGCGTGGATAACAGCGAGTACATGCGGAAATAAATTCATTTTTCCCAAAAAAATCCCCCCAAAAATCCCCAAAAATCAGAATTTTCAGGATCTCCACCTCACTCACCCTAAAGAAGGGAATTTCCTCAGTTCATTCCTGATTTTTTCCCTGGAATTGCAGTGTTGACAACAGCGAGTACATGCAGAAATAAATTCATTTTTCCCAAAAAAATCCCCAAAAAACCCCAAAAATCCCCAAAAAAATAAAAAAAAATCCAATTTTTCTCCACTTCACCCACCTTAAAGAAGGGAATTTTTTGGGATACCCTCAGTTAATTCCTGATTTTTTCCCTGGAATTGCAGCATCGATAACAGCGAGTACATGCGGAAATAACCTCGCTTTTCCCAAAAAAATTCTCAAAAATTTTCAAAAAATTCCCAAAAATCAGATTTTTCAGGATCTCCACCCCACCCATCCTAAAGAAGGGAATTTCCTCAGTTCATTCCTGATTTTTTCCCTGGAATTTCAGCGTGGATAACAGCGAGTAGATGCAGAAATAACCTCATTTTTCCCCCAAAAGTTCCCTAAAAAAATCCCCCAAAAATCCCCAAAAAATGCCATTATCAGGATCTCCACCCCACCCATCCTAAAGAAGGGAATTTCCTCAGTTAATTCCTGATTTTTTCCCTGGAATTCCAGCATCAATAACAGCGAGTACATGGGGAATAAACCTCATTTTCCCACAGAAAATCCCCCCAAAAAATCCCAAAAATCCGATTTTTCAGGATCTCAACCCTAGGTATCCCAAAGCAGGGAATTTCCTGGGATACCCTCAGTTCATTCCCGTTTTTTTTTGTGGAATTTCAGTGTGGACAACAGCGAGTACATGTGAAAATAACCTCATTTTTCAAAAAAAAATCCCTAAAAATCCCCCCAAAAAATCCCCAAAAAATGCCATTATCAGGATCTCCACCTCACTCACCCTAAAGAAGGGAATTTCCTCAGTTAATTCCTGATTTTTTTCCTTTGAATTCCAGCATTGATAACAGCGAGTAGATGCGGAAATAACCTCATTTTTCAAAAAAATATCCCTAAAAATCCCCCCAAAAATTCAAAAAAAATCCCAAAAAAATGCCATTATCAGGACCTCCACCCCACCCACCCTAAAGCAGGGAATTTCCTCAGTTCATTCCCAGTTTTTTTTGTGGAATTGCAGCGTGGATAACAGCGAGTACATGTGGAAATAACCTCATTTTTCCCCAAAAATCCCCCCAAAAAATCCCAAAAATCCGATTTTTCAGGATCTCAACCCTAGCTATCCCAAAGAAGGGAATTTCCTGGGATACCCTCAGTTCATTCCCAGTTTTTTTTGTGGAATTGCAGCGTGGACAACAGCGAGTACATGCGGAACGGGGACTTCCTGCCCACGCGGCTGCAGGCGCAGCAGGACGCCGTCAACATCGTGTGTCACTCCAAAACACGCAGCAACCCCGAGAACAACGTGGGCCTCATCACCCTGGCCAAGTAATCCCGGGAATCCTGGGGGTTCTGGGAATTCTGGGGTCGGGGGAGGCGGGAGAAGAGCTGGGAATTGCTGGGAAAGGGGGTTGGGATTCTGGGAATTTTCCCAATTGGAATGAGAGGGATTTGGGGATTTTGGGATCATTGGAGGTGGGGAAAGCTGGGAATGGTTGGGAAAAGGAGTTGGGATTTTGGGAATTTTCCCAGTTGGAATGGGAGGGATTTGGGGATCATTGGAGGTGGGGAAATCTGGGAATTCAAGGAAAAAGGAGCTGGGAATTGTTGGGAAAGGGAGATGGGAATTGGTGGGAACAGGAGCTGGGAATTGTTGGGAAAATGAGCTGGGAATTGTTGGAAAAAGGAGTTGGAATTTTGGGAATTTTCCCAATTGAAATGGGAGGGATTTTGGGGATTTGGGAATTTTCCCAGTTGGAATGGGTGGGATTTTGGGGTTTTAGAGGTGGGGAAAAGGAGCTGGGAATTGTTGGGAAAAGGAGTTGGGATTTGGGGGATTTTCCCAGTTGGAATGGGAGGGATTTTGGAGGTGGGGAAAGCTGAGAATTCAGGGAAAAGGAGCTGGGAATTGTTGGGAAAGGGAGATGGGAATTCAAGGAAAAGGAGCTGAGATTTGAGAATTTTCCCAGTTGGAATGGGAGGGATTTTGGGGATTTTGGAGGTGGGGAAGGCTGGGAATTCAGGGAAACGGAGCTGGGAATTGTTGAGAAAAAGAGCTGGGAATTCAAGGAAAAAGGAGATGGGAATTGTTGGGAAAAGGAGCTGGAAATTCAGGGAAAAGGAACTGGAGTTGGGAATTTTCCCAATTGGAATGGGAGGGATTTTGGGATTTTAGAGGTGGGGAAAAGGAGCTGGGAATTGTTGGGAATTTTCCCAGTTGGAACGGGAGGGATTTTGGGGATTTTGGAGGTGGGGAAATGTGGGAATTCAGGGAACAAGAGCTGGGAATTGTTGGGAAAGGGAGATGGGAATTGTTGGGAAAGGGAGATGGGAATTGTTGGGAAAAGGAGCTGGGAATTCAAGGAAAAATGAGCTGGGAATTGGGAATTTTCCCAGTTGGAATGGGAGGGATTTGGGGGGATTTTGGAGGTGGGGAAAGCTGGGAATTGCTGGGAACGGGAGCTGGGAATTCAGGGAAAAAAGAGCTGGGAATTGTTGGGAACAGGAACTGGGAATTGTTGGGAAAAGGAGCTGGGATTGGGGATTTTCCCAGTTGGAACGGGAGGGATTTTGGGGATTTTGGAGGTGGGGAAATGTGGGAATTCAGGGGGAAGAAGAGCTGGGAATTGCTGTGAACCATCCGGGATTTATTCCCCGCAGTAACTGCGAGGTGCTGACCACGCTGACCCCCGACACGGGCCGCATCCTCTCCAAGCTCCACACGGTCCAGCCCAAGGGGAAAATCACCTTCGGCACCGGGATCCGCGTGGCCCACGTCAGTGCCCCTGCACAATTCCCTGGGAATTCCTGGAATTCTGGGTGTTTTCCTGGAGTTGAAGGGTGTGAGGGTGGGAAATGGGATTTTCCTGGTGGAAATTTGGGTTTTTCTGGTGAGTTTTGGGGGTGGAAATGGTGGGGGAGGTTTTAAAGCTGAGCGTGAATCGGTGGAATTCCAGTTTAAATTTGGATGCACCAAAATTCCAGGAAATCCAAGGGAAATCTATGGAAAGCTCACAGAAATCCATGGAATTCCAAGATAAATCCATGGAAATAACACATAAATCCCAGGAAATCCAACAGAAATCCATGAAAAGCTCATATAAATCCATGGAAATCCACCCTAAATCCATGGAAATTTCACTTAAATCCCAAGAATTTCTGCCTCAGACTGGATCCCCTGGAGCAGATCCCGGGATCTGGGGCTGGGGGGGATCCTCATTCCTGGCCCAAAATCCTGGGAATGGCCCCAAATCCCGGGAATGGCCCCAAATCTGGGGATTTTGGTTCATATTTGGGGATTTTGGTCCCAAATCTGGGGATTTTGGTCCCAAATTGGGGATTTTAGTGCAGAATCTGGGGATTTTGGTTTCAAATCTTGGGGATTTTGGTTCATATTTGGGGATTTTGGTCCCAAATCTGGGATTTTGTCGCAGCTGGCCCTGAAGCACCGGCAGGGCAAGAACCACAAGATGAGGATCATCGCCTTCGTGGGCAGCCCCGTGCAGGACAGTGACAAGGACGTGAGTGGGGACAGGACTGGGACAGGGATCAGCCTGGGATTAACCTGAGATTAACCTGGGATTAACCTGGGATCAGTCTGGGATTGGGGCTGGGATCAGCCTGGGATTGGGGCTGGGATCAGTCTGGGATTGGGGCTGGGATCAGTCTGGGATTGGGGCTGGGATCAGTCTGGGATCAGTCTGGGATTGGGGCTGGGATCAGTCTGGGATTGGGGCTGGGATCAGTCTGGGATCAGTCTGGGATTGGGGCTGGGATCAGTCTGGGATTGGGGCTGGGATCAGTCTGGGATTGGGGCTGGGATCAGTCTGGGATTGGGGCTGGGATCAGTCTGGGATTGGGGCTGGGATCAGTCTGGGATCAGTCTGGGACTGGGGCTGGGATCAGTCTGGGATTGGGGCTGGGATCAGTCTGGGATTGGGGCTGGGATCAGTCTGGGATTGGGGCTGGGATCAGTCTGGGATTGGGGCTGGGATCAGTCTGGGATTGGGGCTGGGATCAGTCTGGGATCAGTCTGGGATTGGGGCTGGGATCAGTCTGGGATTGGGGCTGGGATCAGTCTGGGATCAGTCTGGGATTGGGGCTGGGATCAGTCTGGGATTGGGGCTGGGATCAGTCTGGGATTGGGGCTGGGATCAGTCTGGGATTGGGGCTGGGATCAGTCTGGGATCAGTCTGGGATCAGTCTGGGATCAGTCTGGGATCAGTCTGGGATCAGTCTGGGATCAGTCTGGGATTGGGGCTGGGATCAGTCTGGGATTGGGGCTGGGATCAGTCTGGGATCAGTCTGGGATCAGTCTGGGATCAGTCTGGGATCAGTCTGGGATTGGGGCTGGGATCAGTCTGGGATCAGTCTGGGATTGGGGCTGGGATCAGCCTGGGATTGGGGCTGGGATCAGTCTGGGATTGGGGCTGGGATCAGTCTGGGATTGGGGCTGGGATCAGTCTGGGATCAGTCTGGGATCAGTCTGGGATTGGGGCTGGGATCAGTCTGGGATCAGTCTGGGATCAGTCTGGGATCAGTCTGGGATTGGGGCTGGGATCAGTCTGGGATCAGTCTGGGATCAGTCTGGGATCAGTCTGGGATTGGGGCTGGGATCAGCCTGGGATTGGGGCTGGGATCAGTCTGGGATTGGGGCTGGGATCAGTCTGGGATTGGGGCTGGGATCAGTCTGGGATTGGGGCTGGGATCAGTCTGGGATCAGTCTGGGATCAGTCTGGGATTGGGGCTGGGATCAGTCTGGGATCAGTCTGGGATCAGTCTGGGATTGGGGCTGGGATCAGTCTGGGATTGGGGCTGGGATCAGTCTGGGATTGGGGCTGGGATCAGTCTGGGATCAGTCTGGGATCAGCCTGGGATTGGGGCTGGGATCAGTCTGGGATTGGGGCTGGGATCAGTCTGGGATCAGATCCAGGAATACAGGGTTGGGTCTAGAAATGTGGGATCTGGTTTGGGATCATGGGATTGTCTCTGGGATCTGCTCTGGGCGTACAGCACTGGGTCTGGGATCAGGTCTGGGAAATATGGGATCAACAGCTCTGGGATTGGCTCCAGGGAAATCTGGGATTGGCTCTGGGATCAGTGCAGGATCAGCCTGGGATTGGCTCCCAGGAAATCCAGGGATCAGCCCAGGATTGGGCCCAGGATTGGAGTGGATCTCTGGGATCTGGGGCAGCCCAATCCCAAATTCCTGTGGGCTCCAGGCTCTGGGGCAGATCCCAGATCCCTTCTGATCCTGGGGAATTCCTGATTTCCCCAGCTGGTGAAGTTGGCCAAGCGCCTGAAGAAGGAGAAAGTCAACGTGGACATCATCAACTTCGGGGAGGAGGTGAGGGAATTCCAGGAATTCCAGGAATTCCCACATTCCAGAGGGAAATGCCCACATTCCAGGGGGGAAATTCCCACATTCCAGAGGGGAATTCCCACATTCCATGGGGAAATTCCAGAGTTGTTCCCACTTTCCCTGTCAGAGCTGGAAAACCCTGATGGATTTTTTTGGGAATCAGCTCAATCCTTGAGAATTTTGGGGGATTTCTCCCAGTTTAATGTTCCAAGGAAAACCCCAATTCCCAGCCTTTCCTTGGATCCCAAACCCTTCCCATCCCTCATTTCCCGCTGGGAATCTTCCAACTCCTCGACACTTGAGTTCTGCATTCCCAGAGCCCCTTTCCTTCCATCACCACCCCAAAAAACTCCAAATCCTTTAATCTCCCTCAGCACTAAATCCCAAAAAACCCAAATTCCCAACCTTTCCCTGGATCCCAACTCTCAGACTTTCCCTGGATCTGAAAACTTCCCCATCCCTCATTTCCCTTTGGGAATTTCTGAGTCGGATTTGAGGATTTTGGAGCTCTTTCTCACCATTTAACGATCCCATAAATCCCAAAACCCCAAATCCCTTTTCCCTTCCCCAGAGCCGAACCCCACAGGCTCACAGATCCCAAAAAACCCCAATTCCCAACCATTCTCTGATCCCAAACCCTTCCCATCCCTCATTTCCTGCTGGGAATTTTCCATCCTTCACACTTAGATTTAACAATCTTGGAGCCCTTTCTCACCCTTTAACGATCCCATAAACCCCAAGTCCTTTGGGTCTTCCAACACCAAACCCCACAGGCTCACAGATCCCAAAAAACCCAAATTCACAACCTCTCCCTGGATCCCAATTCACAACCTCTCCCTGGATCCCAGACCTTTCCCATCCTTGATTTTCAGCTGGAATTTTCCAACTCCTTCACCCTTGGATTTGAGGATCTCGGAGCCCTTTCTCAGCATTTAACAATCTCACAAAACCCCAAATCCTTCAATCTCCCCCAGAACCAAATCCCACGGGCTTACAGGTCCCAAAGAAAACCCCAATTCCCAACCATTCCCTGGATCCCAAACCCTTCCCATCCCTCATTTCCCGCTGAGAATTTTCCAACTCCTCGACACTTGAGTTCCACATTCCCAGAGCCCTTTCCCACCTTCCCCACCCCACAAAACCCCTTTTCCCTCCCGCAGAACCAAATCCCATGGGGTCACAGATCCCAAAAAAACCCAATTCCCGACCATTCCCTGATCCCAAACCTTTCCCACCTTTCATTTCCCGCTGGGATTTTCCATCTCCTCGACACTTGAATTCCACATCCCCAGAGCCTTTTTCCAACATTTAATGATCCCATAAACCCCAAATGCCTTGGACTGTTCTAACATCAAACCCCACAGGCTCACAGATCCCAAAAATCCCCTTGATTTTCAGCTGGAATTTTCCAACTCCTTCACCCTTGGATTTGAGGATCTCTGAGCCCTTTCCCACCTTCCCCACCCCACAAACCCCCCAAACCCCAACCCCCTCTTTCCCCCTGTCCCCTCCCCGTGCTCCCTGCCCTCCCCCAGCATTCCCAAATCCCATTTTTCCCATGCCAGGAGGCGAACACGGAGAAGCTGACGGCGTTCATCACGGCGCTCAACGGGAAGGACGGCAGCGGCTCCCACCTGGTGACGGTTCCCCCGGGGCCCAGCCTGGCCGACGCCCTCATCAGCTCCCCCATCCTGGCCGGGGAGGGGGGGGCCATGCTGGGCCTGGGGGCGTCTGACTTCGAGTTTGGGGTGGATCCCAGTGCTGACCCCGAGCTGGCCCTGGTGAGGATCCCAAAATTCCAAAAAAATTGGGTGTTTATAGCACCGAAATCGCGAATCGGGCGATTGACCCATGGTGGTGGGTGAGGGTGGGGCAATGCTGGGCCTGGGGGTGTCAGACTTTGAGTTTGGGGTGGATCCCAGCGCTGACCCCGAGCTGGCCCTGGTGAGCATCACAGAATTCCCAAAATTCCCACAAAATTTGGTGTTTCCAGCACCAAAATCCCGTAAAATCGCAAATCAAGAGATATCTCCATCCTGGGCAGGGCCATGCTGGGCCTGGGGGTGTCTGATTTCGAGTTTGGGGTGGATCCCAGTGCTGACCCCGAGCTGGCCCTGCTGAGCATCACAGAATTCCCAAATTATTTATTTGGAATTTATTATTTATTATTTGTTTGGGATTTATTTGGGGATTTGTGGATTTGGAGATTTTGGGGATTGTGGGATTGGGGATTTGGGGGATTTAAGGATTTGGGATTTGGGGATTTTGGCATTTGGGGATATATTTGCGGATTTATTTGGGGATTTATTTTGGGGATTTAGGTTTTGGGGATTTGGGATTTGTGGATTTGGGATTCAGGCATTCGGGGATTTGGGGATTTATTTGGGGATTTGAGGATTCTGGGATTGGGGATTTTGGGATTTCGGGAATTTTGGGGATATGTGGATTTGGGCATTTGAGGATTTATTTGGGGCTTTATTTGGGGATTTATTTAGGGATTTTGGGATGGATTTTATGATTTATTCTGTGATTTCTCCCCCAGGCCCTGCGGGTGTCGATGGAGGAGCAGCGGCAGCGGCAGGAGGAGGAGGCGCGGAGAGCTGCGGCAGCTTCTGCAGCCGAGGCCGGGATCGGGGCCACCGGAGGGGATGGTGAGGGGTTTATAGGGTTTATGGGGTTTATAGGATGGGGTTTATGGGGTTTATAGGATGGGGTTTGTGGGGTTGGGATGAGGGGATGGAGAGCTGCGGCAGCTTCTGCAGCTGAGGCCGGGATCGGGGCCACCGGAGGGGATGGTGAGGGGTTTAGGGGATTTATGGGATTGAGATTTATGGGATGGGAATGAGGGAATGGGATGGAGCTGGGACAGGGATGGGATTCCTTATCCATCCCCTGAATTCCATGAATTCCCTATCCATCCCTGAATTCTCTGTCCATCCCCTAAATCCCATAAATCCCCTGAATCCCCTGTCCATCCCATAAATCCCCTGAATCGCCTGTCCATCCCATAAATCCCCTAAATGCCCTGGATTTGCAGGGTCAGACGAGGCGCTGCTGAAGATGACGATGGGCCCGGCGGAGTTTGGCCGCGCGGGGCTGCCCCACCTGTCCATCCCTGAATTCCCTGACTTCTCTGACTTCCCTGAATCCCCTGAATTCCCTGTCCATCCCATAAATCCCATAAATGCCCTGTCCATCCCCTAATTGCCCTAAATGACTGATAAACAATTGCAGAGTCAGACGAGGCGCTGCTGAAGATGACGATGGGCCCGGCGGAGTTTGGCCGCTCAGGGCTGCCCCACCTGTCCATCCAATAAATCCCTGAATCCCCTGAATTCCCTGTCCACCCCATAAATGCCCTGACTCCCTTTCCATCCCATAAATCCCATAAATGCCCTGTCCATCCCCTAAATGCCCTAAATGACTGATAAACAATTCCAGAGTCGGACGAGGCGCTGCTGAAGATGACGATGGGCCCGGCGGAGTTTGGCCGCGCGGGGCTGCCCCACCTGTCCATCCCTGAATTCCCTGAATCCCCTGAATTCCCTGACTCCCTGTCCATCCTATAAATCCCATAAATTCCTGTTCCATCCCCTAATTGCCCTAAATGACTGATAAACAATTCCAGAGTCGGACGAGGCTCTGCTGAAGATGACGATGGGCCCGGCGGAGTTTCACCGCTCGGGGCTGTCCCACCTGTCCATCCCTGAATTCCCTGAATCCCCTGAATCCCCTGACTCCCTGTCCATCCCATAAATCCCACAAATCCCATAAATTCCCCTAATTGCAGAGTCGGACGAGGCGCTGCTGAAGATGACGATGGGCCCGGCGGAGTTTGGCCGCTCAGGGCTGCCCCACCTGTCCATCCCTGAATTCCCTGAATCCCTTTCCATCCCATAAATCCCTGAATTCCCTGTCCATCCCATAAATCCCCTGACTCCCTGTCCATCCCATAAAGCCCCTAAATCCCATAAATTCCCCTAATTGCAGAGTCGGACGAGGCGCTGCTGAAGATGACGATGGGCCCGGCGGAGTTTGGCCGCGCGGGGCTGCCCGACCTGAGCTCCATGAGCGAGGAGGAGCAGATCGCATACGCCATGCAGATGTCCCTGCAGGGGGCTGGTGAGGGGGGAAACAGGGGAAAATGGGGGGAAGATATGGGGAAAATTGAGGGGAAAATGCAGGGGAAAGTGAGGGAAAATCTCGGGAAAAGTGACAAAAAAATGTGGGAAAATTGAGAGGAAAATGTGGGGAAAATGAGGGGGGAAATGTGGAGAAAATGAGGGGGAAATGTGGGGAAAATGCAGGGAAAATGCAGGGGAAAAATGTAGGGGAAAATGTGGGGAAAAAAACAGGGGGAAATGAGGGGAAAAATGAGAGGAAAAATGAGGGGAAAATGTGGGGAAAAAGAGGAAAAGCTGGGGAAAATGTGGGGAAAAGGTGGGGGAAAAAATGGGGAAATTAGGGAAAAATTAGGGAAAAATGTGGGGGAAATGAGGGGAAAAATGAGAGGAAAAGTGAGGGGAAAATGTGAGGAAAAAGAGAGGAAAAGCTGGGGAAAATGTGGGGAAAAGGTGGGGGAAAAAACGGGGAAATTAGGGAAAAATTAGGGGAAAATGAGGGGACAAAAGAGGAAAAATGTGGGGAAAACATGCAGAAAATGCAGGAGAAATGCCAGAAGACTGAAGGAAAATTGAGGGGAAACTGAGGGAAAAATTAAAGGGAAAAATGCAGGAAATGTGTGGGAAAAACAAGGGAAAAACTTGGGAAAATTGTTGGAAAACTGAGGGAAAATTGAGGGAAAAATGAGGGAAAACTGGGAAAATTAAGGGAAAATTATGGGAAAACCACAGGGAAACCTCCGGAAAACTGTGGGAAAAACCTCAGGAGAAATCTCAGGAAAAGCTTGGGGAAACCTTGGGGAAAACTCAGGAAAAGCACAGGAAAATTTCAGGAAAACTTCAGGAAGATCTTGAGGGTTTTTTTCCATGGATTTTTGAGATGAGATTTGGGGTTTTGGATAATTTCCCCAAACTGAGGTGGACAAAACTTTGGGAAAAGCTGAGGAATGTGACCCTGGCTGATCCCAGGGGATTTTTCCATGTGTTTTTTGTGGCAGAGTTTGCCCAGGCCGAGGCGGCCGAGGTGGACAGCGGGGCTGCCATGGACACCTCCGAGCCTGCCAAGGTCAGCCCGGGGCAATCCTGGACTTCTGCCACATCCCAGAGATCCCAGAGATCCCAAAAATCCCAGAAATCCCATCCTAGCAATCCCAGCAATCCCAGAAATCTCATAAACCCCATCCCATAAATTCCATAAGTCCCGTAAATTCCATAAATCCCCTCATACCCTTCCCAAAAATCCCATAAATCTCATTCCTATAAATCCCATCAATCCCATTCCCCTAAATCCCATTCCAACCCATCATTCCCATCATTTCAATCCCATAAATAAATCCCATAAATCCCATAAATCCCATCCCATCAATCTCATAAATCCCATCCCACAAATCCCATCCCACCCACAGGATGGGAATGGGATCATCCTCAAGGCCAAACAATCCCAAATCCCCCGGGAGGATCCCAAATTCCCAAATTCAGATTATCCCAAATTCTCTGGATTTTACTCCAGATCCTGATTATCCCAAATTCTCTGGGACCATCCCAAATCCCCAGGATGATCCCAAATTCCCTGGATTTTTCCTGTGGATCCTAATTATTCCAAATCCCTTGGGATGATCCTGAATTCCCCAGGCTGATCCCAAATTCCCCAGGACAATCCCAAACTCCCCCAGGACAATCCCAAACCCTCTGGGACAATCCCAAAACCCCCAGGACAATCCCAAAACCCCCAGGACCATCCCAAATCCCCAGGATTATCCCAAACTCCCCAGGATGATCCCAAACCTCCCAGGACAATCCCAAACCCTCTGGGACAATCCCAAGCCCCCCTGGGATGATCCCAAACCCCCCAAGAGAATCCCAAATCCCCCAGGACAATCCCAAACCCCCTAAGACAATCCCAAAACCCCTCAGGACAATCCCAAACCCCTCAGGACCATCCCAAATCCCTTGGGACCATCCCAAACCCCCTCAGGACTATCCCAAAATTCCCTGGGACAACCCCAAACCACTCAGGACAATCCCAAACCCCTTGGGACGATCCCAGACCCCCTCAGGATGATCCCAAACCCCCAAAAGACAATCCCAACCCCCCCAGGACAATCCCAAACCCCTCGGGACAATCCCAAAATTCCCTGGGACAATCCCAAACCACTCAGGATGATCCCAAACCCCTCAGGATGATCCCAACCCCCCCAGGACGATCCCAAACCCCCCAGGACAATCCCAAACTCTCCGGGACTATCCCAAACCCCTTGGGATGATCCCAAACCCCCCAGGACAATCCCAAACTCTCCGGGACTATCCCAAACCCTCAGAATTCCCCCCAAATCCTCATTTTTCCCCCCTGGGGCAGGAGGAGGACGACTATGACGTGATGCAGGACCCCGAGTTCCTGCAGAGTGTCCTGGAGAACCTGCCCGGGGTGGACCCCAACAACGAGGCCATCAGGAACGCCATGGGCTCCCTGTCTCAGGCCAGCAGGGACAGCAGCAGGGACACCAACAGGGACAGGAAGGACGAGGAGAAGAAATGAAAATCCCCCTGAAATTCCTGGGAAAAAATTCCCCAGGAAAAACTGGGCGGGAAAATGGAGAAGCCATGGAATGTCTTGGGAATTGAATAAATAAAAGGAATCAAAGGATTTTGTTGGGAATAAACAGAATTTTCTTGGGGATCTAAAGGGATTTCTTGGGAATCACAGAAATAAAAGGAATCAAATTAATTTTCTTGGGAAACAAAGGAATTTTCTTGGGAATAAAGCAAATTTGTTGGAAATAAACGGGATTTCTTGGGAACAAAGTTAATTTCTTGGGAATCAAAGGAATTCTTTGGGAATCAAAAGAATTCGTTGGGAATCAACAGAATTTTCTTGGGAATATAAGGAATCTCTTGGGAATCAAAGGGATTTCTTGGGCATTGCAGGAATAATAAAAGGGATTTCTTGGGAATAAAAGGAATCTCAGGAACAAACTGAATTTCTTGGGAATCGTGGGAAATTCTTGAGAATGGTGGGAAGAATCAAAGGGATTCTTTGGAAATCAAAGGAGTTTCTTGGGACTGAAAGGGATTTCTTGAAAATCAAGGAAATTTCTTGGGAATCAAAGAGATTTCTTAGGAATCCAAGGGATTTTTTGGAATCATGGCAACTTCTTTGGAAATTGCAGGAAATTCTTGGAAACCAAGGAATTTTTTTGGGAATCAAAGGGATTTCTTGGGAATCAAAGGATGTTTTTTGGGAATGATGGGAATGAAAGGAATTTCTTGGGAATAAAAGGAATTTTTTGGGAATTGTGGGACTAATAAGAGGAGTTTCTGGACTCGGGCCAATGGAATTCTGGAATTCCCTGGATTTGCGCCACTGGAATTCTGCAATTCCTGCAGCAGCTCCCGGCATCCCCCGCGGGCTGTTTACAGTGAGCCTGAGGGGCGCGGCCTGCAGGTTGATTGACAACAGAATCAACCAATCAGCGGGCGGGGGAGACTGATGTTGACCAATAAAATAGCGAAGAAGGCGGGATTAAATATGAGCGGCATCTCTACGGACCAATCAACGAAGGGGATTTTCTTGGCGGGCTTTTGGGCACCCCAGCCAATGGGAGAGCGAAGAAACAGACGCTACTTTGAGTGACAGCGATCTCCACCAATGGAATCGCGCATCAGGCGGATGTGGGCGAGACATCCTCTCAGACGCCTCTGTGATTGACGGCTCTGGGAGCCAATGGGAGGAGGCAGCTGAAGTCATTCCGGGCGGGTTCTGGCGCTGAGGGACAAATCCCGCGCCCAATTGGAGCTCCCGGTTCGGAGCCGCCGCCATGGACGCTCCCACAGGCCAATGGCGGCCGGAACCCGCGCTTGATAAACAGCGCACCTTGACCAATGAGAAGCGAGACGAGGCGGGGGGCAATTGATAGACAGCGCTTTTAGCCAATCAGAAGCGAGATGCGCCAGCGCTGGCAGCCATTAGAAAGCGCGGACACCGCGGTGGGCGGGGCTTTGCTTATTGAATGACACCCGCTCTCCCCAATCAACACCCCCAATAAGGGGCTGGTCCCGCTCAGCCAATGGAGAGTGCGGACGGCCGCGATCAGCATTGATTGACAGCAGAACAAACCAATCATAATACGGTTTTAAATGATTGACAGGTGTTTTCTCCAATGGGAGAGCGCGGGGAGGGCGGGACGCGCGGCGGCGGCGGGCGGCGGGGCCGGGGGGGCCAAGCAGGAAGTGGCGGAGGGGAAGCGGCGCCGCCGAGGGGCCCGAGCGGGACCGGGCCGGGGCCGGGATCGGGAATCGGGAACTGGGACCGAGAACCGCGATCGGAACCGGGAGCGGCACCGGGCGGCGGCAGCCGGGGAGGGAGCGGCCCCGGGCGCGGCTCCAGGTAGCGGGGCCGGAGGGGTCAAGGCCTGGAGGGGGGGGCGAGGCCCGGGCGGGAAGCGCGGCCTGAGGGGCCCGGCCCGGGGCGGGAGGGACCGCACAAATCTCGGGGTTTGGAGGGGTCATCGTCACCTCTTCACTCCCAAAATCCCAGGTTTGGGGGGTCATGGTCATCCCCACAATCCCTGGGATTTTGGAGGGTCACGGATAAAAAAATCCCGGGGTTTGGAGGGGTCATCGTCATCTTTTCCCTCAGAAAATCCCGGGGTTTGGGGGGTCGGGGTCTCCCTTTAACATCCCAAATCCCCGAGTTTGGAGGGGTCGTCGTCACCTCTTCCCTCCCAAAATCCCGGGTTCTGGGGGTCATGGTAATCCCCACAATCCTTGGAATTTTTGAGGTTTATGGGCAGAAATTCTCGGGATTTTGGAGGCGTCATCATCAGCTTTTCCCCCTGGAAGTCCCGGGATTTTGGGGGGTCACGTCATTGATTCCCAAGTTGGAATTTTGGAGGGTCACGTCACCCTTTCCCATCCCAAATCCCGGGGTTTGGAGGGATCATCCCACAAAAAAAAACCCCAAAAAAATCCCGGGATTTGTGAGGATCGGGATCATCCTCATCCTAAAATTTTATGGGGTCGCGGTCAGTCCTTGCCCGTCCCAAATCCTGGGGGTTTGAGGGGTCACGGTGATGGAATTTTGGGGAGTTTGGGGTGGGGAATTTGGGATGGGGAGTTTGGGATTGGGAGTTTGGGATGGGAAATTTGGGGTTGGGATGGGGAATTTGGGATTGGAGTGAAGAGTTTGGGATGGGGAATTTGGGATGAGGAAATTGGGATTGGGATTGGGAGTTTGGGATGGGGAGTTTGGGATGGGGAATTTGGGATGGGGAATTTGGGATGGGGAATTTGGGATGGGGAATTTGGGATTGGGAGTTTTTGGGATGGGGAATTTGGGGTTGGGATGAGGAGTTTGGGGTGGGGAATTTGGGATGGGGAGTTTGGGATCTGTGTGAGGAGTTTGGGACAGGGATGGAGAATTTGAGATTTGGAGTTCGGGATCAGGACAGGGAGTTTGGGATCAGGATTGGGGGTTTGGGATCCTTATGAGGAGTTTGGGATGGGAATGAGGAGTTTGGGATTGAGAGTTTGGGATTGGGATGGGGAATTTGGGATCGGGATTGGGAGTTTGGGATTGAGAGTTTGGGATCAGAATGAGGAATTTGGGATTGGGAAATTGGGATTTTTAGTTCGGGATCAAGACAGGGAATTTGGGATTGGAATGGAGAGTTTGGGATCAGGATGGGGAGTTTGGGGTGGGGAATTTGGGATTGGAGTGAAGAGTTTGGGATGGGCAGTTCAGGATGGGGAATTTGGGATGGGGAGTTTGGGATCGGGATGGGGAATTTAGGGTTGGGATTGGGAGTTTGGGATCAGGATGAGGAGTTTGGCATCAGGAAATTGGGATTTTTAAATCTGGCTCAAGACAGGGAATTTGGGATTGGAATGGAGAGTTTGAGATCAGGATCAGGACGGGGAGTTTGGGATTGCAATGAGGAATTTGGGATTGGCATTTTAGGATCAGATGGAGACCCTGGAACTCTGAATATTTGGGAAACCCCCCAAATCCCAAAAACAGAAAACCTGCCCAGACCCCCCTGGCCTTGTGGGAATCCTGGGAGGGCTGGAACCGTCCCCTTCCCTGGGGGGGTTTTGGGATCTGCTGGGGTTTTTGGGATCTGCTGGGATTTTTGGGATCTCCTGGGATTTCCAGGATCCTGGGATGGGGGCCAGCCGTGGCTCCAGGGCCGGCAGATGGTGGGGAATTAATTTAATTCCCTCCAAATCCCGGGAATTGATCCCACACGGATCCCTGGGGAGGAGGCAGCTCTGCCGGGGTGGGGAAAGGACAGGGCTGGGGAGGTTGGGATGGGGAATTTGGGATTGGGAGTTTAGGATTGGGATGGGGAGTTTGGGATCAGGATGGGGATTTTGGGATCAGGGGTTTGGGATTGGGAATTTGGGGTCAGAATTGGGGAGTCTGGGATTGGGGATTGGGATGTGGAGTTTGGGATGGGGAGTTTGGGATTGGGATGGGGATTTTGGGATTGGGGATTTGGGATCGGGGTGGGGGGGGGATCAGAATTGGGGAGTTTGGGATTGGAAGTTTAGGATTGGCATGGGGAGTTTGGGATGGGGATTTGGGATTGGAGATTTGGGATGGGGAGTTTGGGATCAGGATGGGGATTTTAGGATTGGGAGTTTGGGATCGGGGCTTTGGGATCAGGATGGGGATTTTGGGATCAAGCTGGGGAATTGGGGATCAGGATTTAGGATCAGATGGGGGTCACAGCCTTGGGATTGGGATGGAAAATTTGGGATCTGTGTTGAGAAGTTTGGGATCTGTGTGAGGAGTTTGGGATCAGTTTGGGATCTGTGTGAGGAGTTTGGGATCAGTTTGGGATCGGGGTGAGGAGTTTGGGATCAGTTTGGGATCTGTGTGAGGAGTTTGGGGTCTGTGTGAGGAGTTTGGGATCTGCCCCAGGTGGATTTTTGGGACAATCCCTCCCTGTCTGTCTCTGTCCTGCTTTTCCCACCTCCTTTTCCATAAAAAACTGAGCCAGGAGGGATTTTCCAAACCCCACTCCTGATCCCAAACTGATCCTTTAGGATTTTCCAGGCCCGGGTCTGTTTATTCTCCCCCAAAAAATCTGAATTTGGAGTGGGGAAACCCTGGATCCCCCGAGCCATTCCCCGGGAATTGGGATGTGAATGGGGAGAGGACAAAGGGCACAATTCCCTCCTGGAAAACAATTCCCAGTTCATCCCCCACCTGGGGGAGCTTTGCATGCCAGGAAAGGGCAGGAAAAAGGGGATTTGGGCAGGAAAAAACCACATTCCAGAGGGGAAAATAATCGGAATTCCACCTGCTCTGGGTTTGTCAGAAGCCTCAGGAATTTGGGGCAGGAATTGGGGTTTTATTCCTGATTTCTCACCTCAGATCCGGGGGGAGTTTGGGGCTGGAATTGAGGTTTTTTCCTTGTTTTCCCTCCTCAAATCCAGAGGGAATTTGGGGCTGGAATTGGGGCTTTATTCCTGATTTTCTCAACCCAAATCCAGCAGGAATTTGGGGCTGGAATTGGGGTTTTATTCCTAATTTCCCACCTCAGATCCAGCAGGAATTTGGGGCTGGAATTGGGGTTTTATTCCTGATTTCTCACCTCAGATCCAGCAGGAATTTGGGGCTGGAATTGGGGTTTTATTCCTGATTTTCTCAACCCAAATCCAGCGGGAATTTGGGGCTGGATTTTTGGAATAAAAGGGGGATTTTTGAGATGGAAATGGAGGTTTTAGGGATGCGAATGGGAATTTTGGAGATGGGAGTGGGGATTTTTGGGATAAAAGGGAGGACTTTAGTTATGGGAATGGAGATTTTAGGGATGGGAGTTTTTGGGATAAAAGGGGGGATTTTTGGGATGGAAAAGATTTTTGGGTGGAATGGGAATAAAATGGAAATGGGAATGGGATAAAAATGGGAATGGAATGGAAGTGAAATAGAAATAAAATGGAATGGAAATGGGAATTAAATGGGAACAGGGTAGAAAATTAAGGGAATGGGACATAAAATGGAAAAGGAAAAGGCTGCAGAGCCCTGGGATCCTCTGGGGCTTTTTATGGGGCTGCAAACCCCAAAATCCCCTCCTGGAACCCCCAAATCCTCATCACCCTCACCCCTTCCCCAGCTCCTCCCACAAACTCCAACCATGGGGGACATGAAACTCTGACTTTGACAATCTCTAAACCCCAAAATCGACTCTCAGAACCCCAAATCCCCTCTTGGAACCCCAAAATCTCCTCTTGGAACCCCAAAATCCCCTCTCAGAACCCCAAACTCTCACCACCCTGCCCCTTTCCCAGCCATGGGGGACATGAAAACCCCCAAATCCCCTCTCAGAACCCCCGAATCCCCTCTTGGAACCCCAAATCCCCTCTTGGAACCCCAAAATCCCCTCTCAGAACCCCCAATCCTCACCACTCTCCCCATTTCCCAGCCATGGGGGACATGAAGACCCCAAATCCCCTCTTGGAACCCCCCAAAATCCCCTTTTTGCACCCCAATCCTCACCACTCTCCCGTTCCCAGCCATGGGGGACATGAAAACCCCAAATCCCCTCTTGGAACCCCCAAAATCCCCTTTTGGCACCCCAATCCTCACCACTCTCCTGTTTCCAGCCATGGGGGACATGAAGACCCCGGACTTCGACGACCTCTTGGCCGCCTTCGACATCCCCGACATCGACGCCAACGAGGCCATCCACTCCCACCACGAGGAGCCCGAATCGCACGGGAAACCCATCCCGGGGGATCCTGGGGCTGCTGTCCCTCCTCCTCCTCCTCCTGCTGCTCCTCCTGCTGCTGCTGCTGCAGGCCCTGGGGGCCCCGAGCACGTCCTGCCCCACCCCGGGGACATCTCGGCCGTCAGCGTCATCGTCAAGAACACGGTGTGCCCCGAGCAGCTGGAGGAGCCGCGGGCCAAGGACGGGCACGGCGCGGCCTCCAGGCTGCTCCAGAACGGCTTTGGAGCTGCCGAGGTGCCCAGGTCACCCAATTCCCGCGGGGTGGAGGCCTCTTCCAACGGGGAGTGCTGGGGGAAGGAGAAGAGCAACAAGGGGTTGGATTTGTTCTCCCATTTCAGCCCCGATCCCGGCGAGGACGGGGCTGGGCTGATCGATAGATCCCGGGAGTGCAAAGCCAAGGAGAAATCGCTGGGTGTTCCTGCTCTGGCTCCTTCCCCCAGCCCGGCGTCCGTGGATTGTAAGGAACCCATGGCAGAGACCACGGAGGGCTTGGAGCCCCCTTTCCCCGCGCCCTTCCAGCCCAGGGATGGAGCCCACCCCATCCCTGCCATCAAAAAGGAGGAGTCTGACTCTGAGGAGGCTCCGGGCAGGAGCTCCAGCCCCAAAGGGCTGGTTTTGGATCATCTCAAATCCGTCACTGTCAGATATTCCGGCGAGGATTCTCCAGCCTGGCCTGGGTCGGGTCCGGCAGCTCCCGGTGACTCCTCTGAGCTCAAACACTCCCCTGGGAGCCCCCAGGAGCCTTTCTCCTCTCCCGGGATCCCCATCCCGCCGTCCCCCAAGCAGCTCTCCCTGAAGGAGGAAATGCTGGAGAAATCCATGGCGAGGAGCCCCGGCAGCGTTTCCAGCGGCGACGAGGAGGAGGAGGAGGAAGAGGAGGAGGAAGAAAACACCAACTCGCCGTCCTCCAGCTCCTCCAGGCCGCTCAAAGTCCGCATCAAAACCATCAAAACCTCCTGTGGCAGCATCACCAGGACCGTCACCAGGGTGTCCTCGGACTCGGAGCCTCCCTCTGCCAAAGCCCCCGAGCAGAGTTCCCAGGAGGCTCCGGAGCCCGCCAAGGACAGGGCAGAGCTCTCCAGCCCTCTGAGGAGCTCGGAAGGTCCCAAGATCGTCAGCGTGCAGCTGGGCAACGGCACCAAGCTGAAGGGCACGGTGCTGCCCGTGGCCACCATCCAGAGCGCCAGCAGCGCCATGCTCATCGCCGCCAGCGTGGCCCAGCAGAAATCCGTGGTGCTGCCGGCCAAATCCGGCAAATCCGTGGCTAAAAACATCCTCAACTTGGTGCCGCAGCCGTTACCCAAAGACGGCAGGAGCAGCAACGGGAGTTTGGTGAATAAAACCAACGGTGGTGGCGGTGGTGGGGTGTTGTCCAAACCGGCTCCCGGCGTGGCCGGCACCGTCATCTCCCGCAGCCAATCCAGCCTGGTGGAGGCCTTCAACAAAATCCTCAACAGCAAAAACCTTCTACCCACCTACAAACCCAACCTGAGCCCTCCAGCAGAGTCCAGCCTGGCGCTGCCCCCGCTGGGCTACCGGTGCCTGGAGTGCGGCGACGCCTTCGCGCTGGAGAAGAGCCTGGCGCGGCACTACGACCGGCGCAGCATGCGCATCGAGGTCACCTGCAACCACTGCACCAAGCGCCTGGTCTTCTTCAACAAGTGCAGCCTGCTGCTGCACGCCAGGGAGCACAAGGACAAGGGCTTGGTCATGCAGTGTTCCCACCTGGTGATGAGGCCCATCGCGCTGGAGCAGATGATCGGCCAGCCCGACATCACCCCCCTGGTGTCGCTGGCGTTCCCGGCGGGGAAGGTGGCTCAGGATGGAGGGAGTTCGGGGCAGGACGTCCCGGTGATGCCCCTGGGCTCGGAGCAGAGCGGCAGCTACAGCTGTTTCAGGTGTTTGGAGTGCAAGGAGCAGTGCAAGGACAAGGCGGGGCTGGCGGCGCATTTCCAGCAGGTCGGGGCGGCCAGCAGCAGCAGCAGCAGCAGCAGCACGGTGAGGGCGCGGGAGAAGGTGGGATGGGGTGGGATGGGGTGGGAGATGGTGGGAAGGTGGTGGGAGAGCAGTGGGAGAAGATGGGAGATGATGAGAAGGTGATGCGAGAAAGTGGAGAAGATGGGAGGTGGTGGGAGGTGATGGAAAAGTGGTGGGAGGTGGTGGGAGAAGGTGGGAGAGCAGTGGGAGAGGCTGGGAAGGTTGTGGGAGATGGTGGGAGAAGGTGGGTGAGTGGTGGGAGATGATGGGAGAAAGTGGAGAAGGTGGGAGATGGTGAGAGATGATGGGAGAGTGGTGGGAGATGGTGGGAAGATCATGGAGAAGATGGGAAGGTGGTGGGAGATGATGGGAAGGTGGTGGGAGATGGTGGGAAGGTGGTGGGAAGATGATGGAAGAATGATGGGAGATGATGGGAGATGATGGGAGAGCAGTGGGAGGTGGTGGGAGATGGTAGGAGGTGGTGGGAGGGTGTTGGGAGATGGTGGAAGGTGATGGGAAGTTGATGGGAGAAAGTGGGAGATGGTTGGAGATGATGGGAGAGGCTGGGAGAGCAGTGGGGGAGGGTGGGAAGGTGATGGGAGATGATGGGAGACGGTGGGAAGGCAGTGGGAGGTGATGGGAAAGTGGTGGGAGGGTGGTGGGAGATGATAGAAGAATGTGGGAGATGATGGGAAGGTAATGGGAGATGATGGGAGATGGTGGGAAGGTGATAGGAGAAGGTGGGAGAGTGGTGGGAGATGATGGAATGGTGGTGGGAAGGTGGTGGGAGGGTGTTGGGAGATGGTGGGTGATGATGGGAGAAAGTGGAGAAGGTGGGAGATGGTGAGAGATGATGGGAGAGCAGTGGGAGAGGGTGGGAAGGTGGTGCAGAAAGTGCAGTGGTGGTGGGAGATGGTGGGAGATGGTGGGAGATGGTGGGAGATGGTGGGAAGGCAGTGGGAGGTGGTGGAAAGGTGGCAGGAGATGGTGAGAGAGGGTGGGAGACAATGGGAGATGGTGGGAAGGTGGTGGGAGATGATAGAAAGGAGGTGGGAAGGTGATAGAAAAGTGGTGGGAGATGGCGGGAGAAGGTTGGGAGACGGTGGGAGATGATGGGAGATGGTGGGATGGTGGTGGGATGGTGGTGGGAGATGGTGGGATGGTGGTGGGAGATGATAAAAAGGAGGTGGGAAGGTGATGGAAAAGTGGTGGGAGAGGCTGGGAGATGAAGGGAGATGATGGGAAGGTGGTGGGAGTGGGTGGGAGATGGTGGGATGGTGGTGGGAGATGGTGGGAGTGGGTGGGAAGGTGGTGGGAGATGACAGAAAGGTGGTGGGAAGGTGATGGAAAAGTGGTGGGAGATGGTGGGACTGGGTGGGAGATGGTGGGACTGGGTGGGAGATGGTGGGAGATGGTGGGAGATGATGGGAGATGATGGGAGAGCAGTGGGAGATGACAGAAAGGTGGTGGGAAGGTGATGGGAAAGTGGTGGGAGAGGCTGGGAGAGCAGCGGGAGATGGTGGGACTAGGTGGGAGATGATGGGAGAGCAGTGGGAGATGACAGAAAGGTGGTGGGAAGGTGATGGGAAGGTGGTGGGAGATGGTGGGAGTGGGTGGGAGATGGTGGGATGGTGGTGGGAGATGGTGGGAGTGGGTGGGAAGGTGGTGGGAGATGACAGAAAGGTGGTGGGAAGGTGATGGGAAAGTGGTGGGAGATGGCGGGAGAAGGCGAGAGAACAGTGAGAACATCATCCATGGATCCGTCCCCATCCCATCCCGTGGGTCCCCTGGAGCCCATCCCAATCCCACCCATCCTCATCCCTGCTGGGAATTTCCCCCGGACTTCTTGGGGTCCTGATCCCTGCTGGGAATTTTCTAAAATCCCGGAACCTTTTTGGATCCGTTCCTTGATGGAATTTCCCCAGAACCATTTAGGATCCTGATCCCTGCTGGGAATTTTCCCAGACCTTTTTGGACTCCTGATTTCAGTTGGAATTTCCCCAGAACCAATTTGAAATCCTGATCCCTGTGAGGAACTTCCCTAGAACTTTTCAAGATCCTGATTTCTGCTGGGAATTTTCCAGAACTTCTTAGGATCTTGATTTTTGCTGGGAATTTCCTCCAGAACTTTTTTAAGATCCTGATCCCTGTGGGAATTTTCCAGAACTTTTTAGGATCCTGATCCCTGAGGGAATTTTCCCAGACCTTTTTAAATTCCAGATCCCTGTGGGGAATTTCCCCAGAACCATTTTGAAATCCTGATTTCTGCTGGGAATTTTTCAGAACTTTTTTAGGATCCTGGTCCCTGCTGGAATTCCCCTAGAACTTTCTGGGATCCTGATTCCTGCTTGATCAGGAAGTTTTTTGCTGGAATTTTCCAAAATCCCAGAAGCATTTTGGATCCTGATCCCTGTTGGAATTTTCCCAGACCTTTCTAAGATCCTGATCCCTGCTGGGAATTCCCCCAGAACTTTTTAGGATCATGATCCCTATGGGAATTTCCCCAGAACCAATTTGAAATCCTGATCCCTGCTGGGAATTTTCCCAGACCTTTTTGGACTCCGGATTTTGGTTGGAATTTTCCCAGAACCGATTTGAAATCCTGATCCCTGCTGGGAATTTTTCCAGCACTTTTTTAGGATCCTGATCCCTGCTGGAATTATCACAGAACTTTCTGGGATCCTGATCCAGCAGGACTTTTTTTTTTTTTTTTGCTGGAATTTTCCAAAATCCCAGAACCATTTTAGGATCCTGATCCTTGCTGGGAATTTTCCCAGAACCATTTTGAAATCCTGATCCCTATGGGGAATTTTTCCAGCACTTTTTTAGGATCCTGATCCCTGAGGGAATTTTCCCAGAACTTTTTGGACTCCAGACTTCAGTTGGAATTTTCCCAGAAGCGATTTGAAATCCTGATGCCTGCTGGGAATTTTTCCAGCACTTTTTTAGGATCCTGATCCCTGCTGAAATTCCCCCAGAACTTTCTGGGATTTTCCAGATCCAGCAGGGATCAGGAATTTTTTTTTTTGCTGGAATTTTCCAAAATCCCAGAACCATTTTGAAATCCTGATCCCTATGGGAATTCCCCCAGAACCAATTTGAAATCCTGATCCCTGCTGGGAATTTTCCCAGACCTTTTTGGACTCCGGATTTTGGTTGGAATTTTCCCAGAACCGATTTGAAATCCTGATCCCTGCTGGGAATTTTCCCAGACCTTTTTGGACTCCGGATTTCGGTTGGAATTTTCCCAGAACCGATTTGAAATCCTGATGCCTGCTGGGAATTTTTCCAGCACTTTTTTAGGATCCTGATCCCTGCTGGAATTATCACAGAACTTTCTGGGATCCTGATCCAGCAGGACTTTTTTTTTTTTTTTGCTGGAATTTTCCAAAATCCCAGAACCATTTTAGGATCCTGATCCTTGCTGGGAATTTTCCCAGAACCATTTTGAAATCCTGATGCCTGCTGGGAATTTTTCCAGCACTTTTTTAGGATCCTGATCCCTGCTGAAATTCCCCCAGAACTTTCTGGGATTTTCCAGATCCAGCAGGGATCAGGAATTTTTTTTTTTTTCTGGAATTTTCCAAAATCCCAGAACCATTTTGAAATCCTGATCCCTGCTGGGAATTCCCCCAGAACTTTCTGGGATTTTCCAGATCCAGCAGGGATCAGGAATTTTTTTTTTGCTGGAATTTTCCAAAATCCCAGAACCATTTTGAAATCCTGATCCCTGCTGGGAATTCCCCCAGAACTTTTTAGGATCCTGATCCCTGTGGGGAATTTTCCCAGACCTTTTTAAATTCCAGATCCCTGTGGGGAATTTCCCCAGAACCATTTTGAAATCCTGATTTCTGCTGGGAATTTTTCCAGCACTTTTTTAGGATCCTGATTTCTGCTGGAAACTTTTCAAAATCCCAATCCCTAACCCTGCCACACACAACCCCTCACCCTCCCACATCCCCCAGAACCCCCAAAACTCCCCCAAACTCCCCGAATTCCCTGAACAACCCCCAATTTTTCCCGTGTCCAGGTGTGCTCGACGTGCCCCATGATCCTGCCCAACCGCTGCAGCTTCGGGGCGCACCAGCGGATGCACCGCAGCCGCCCGCCCCACGTCTGCCCCGAGTGCGGGGGCAACTTCCTGCTGGCCAACTTCGAGGGGCACCTCAAGGAGTCCTGCCTGCACTTCTCCCGCAGGGTGGGGTACAGGTACGGGGCTGGCGATGACGGGAATTCCAAAAATTCCCAGAAATTCCCAGAAATTCCATTGGAATTCTGGGGGCGCGGGTTGTTGGAGAGGTCCAGAAATGGAGTTTTCCCATGAAATGTGGGAATTTTCTCTGGGCAACTTGGAGTTCCACCTCAAGGACTCCTCCTGTAGGGTTGGATAGAGGTGTGGAGCCAGGGAATTCTGGGAATTCCATGAGTTCTGGGAATTTCCCAGGAATTTCCCGTGGAATTCCATTGGTAAAGGGTGGTGGGACCATGGGGAAGGTCCAAAAATGGAACTCTGAATTTCCTGCTGGCCAACTTGGAGTTCCACCTCAAGGAGTCCTGCCTGCACTTCTCCCGCAGGGTGGGATACAGGTACGGGGCTGGGGATGACGGGAATTCCAAAAATTTCAAGGAATTTTAAGGAATTCCCAGAAATTCTCTTGGAATTCTGGGCGCGGGTTGTTGGAGAGGTCCAGAAATGGAGTTTGCCCGTGAAATGTGGGAATTTTCTCTGGGCAAGTTGGAGTTCCACCTCAAGGACTCCTCCTGTAGGGTTGGATAGAGGTGTGGAGCCAGGGAATTCCAGGAATTCTGGGAATTCCCAGGAAATTCCATTGGAAAAGGGTGGTGCGACCCATGGAGAGGTCCAAAAATGGAGTTTGTCCATGGAACGTGGCAACTTCTGTTGGTCAGCTTGGAGTTCCATCCTCCTGTAGGGTGGGATAGAGGTGTGGAGCCAGGGAATTCCAGGAATTCTGGGAATTCTGGGAGTTCTTGGCATTCCGTTGGGAAATTCCATGGTGGGAATTGGAGAGGTCCAAAAATGGAGTTTTCCCATGAAATGTGGGAATTTTCTCTGGGTAACTTGGAGTTCCACCTCAAGGACTCCTCCTGTAGGGTTGGATAGAGGTGTGGAGCCAGGGAATTCTGGGAATTCCATGAGTTCTGGGAATTTCCCAGGAATTTCCCGGGAATTCCATTGGTAAAGGGTGGTGGGACCATGGGGAAGGTCCAGAAATGGAACTCTGAATTTCCTGCTGGCCAACTTGGAGTTCCACCTCAAGGAGTCCTGCCTGCACTTCTCCCGCAGGGTGGGATACAGGTACGGGGCTGGGGATGTCAGGAATTCCAGGAATTCCCAGTGATTCCCAGAAATTCGGTTGGAATTCTGTTGGAGGGGGCGGTGGGACCATTGGAGAGGTCCAGAAATGGAATTTGCCCGTAAAATGTGAGAGTTTCCTGCTGGGCAAGTTGGAATTCCACCTCAAAGAGTCCTCCTGTAGGGTGGGATACAGGCAGGGAGCCAGGGAATTCCATGAATTCCGGGAATTCCCAGGAATTCCATTGGAAAAGGGTGGTGGGACCCATGGAAAGGTCCAAAACTGGAGTTTGCTCATGGAATGTGGCAACTTCTGTTGGTCAACTTGGAGTTCCACCTCAGCTTGGAGTTTCACCCTCCCGCAGGGTGGGATAGAGGTAGGGAGACAGGGAATGCAATGCCAGGAATTCCGGGAGTTCTGGGAATTCCGTTGGGAAATTCCGTGGTGGGACCCTTGGAGAGGTCCAAAAATGGAGTTTGCCCATGAAATGTGGGAATTTTCTCTGGGCAAGTTGGAGTTCCTCTTTAAGGACTCTTCCTAAGGAGCCAGGGAATTCCAGGAGTTCTGGGAATTTCCGGGAATTCCATTGGAATTTCAGTGGAGAAGGTGGTTGGGACCATGGAAAGGTCCAAAAGTGGAGTTTGCTCATGGAATGAGTTGGGAATTTCCTCCTGGTCGGGATCTTGGTCCCTTTTGGGGAATTTTCCAAGAGTCCAGCAGTGATTTGGATCCTGATCCCGGTTGGAATTTTCCTCAAAATTTTTGGGAATCCTGATTTCAACTGGGAGTTTTCCAGACTTGGTTTGGGATCCTGATCCCAGTTGGGAATTTCCCCAGGACTGGTTTGAAATCCCCATTTCCATTGGGAATTTCCAGGTTTGGAATCCTGGTTCCCTTTGGGAATTTCCCAAGAGTTTGTTTGGGATCCTGATCCCAGTTGGAATTTCCCCAGAACTGGTTTGAAATCCTGTTTTCTATTGGGAATTTCTAGGTTTGAAATCCCAGTTTCCATTTGTTATTTCCAGGTTTGAAATCCCAGTTTCCATTGGGATTTTTTTCAGAACTGGTTTGAATTTTTTGGTTTCCATTGGGAATTTTCCCAGAACTTGTCAGGATCATGATTCCAATTGGGAATTTTCAGGTTTGAAATCCCATTTTCCATTGGGGATTTCCCAAGAGTTTTTGGGATCCTGATCCCAGTTGGAATTTCCCCAGAACTGGTTTGAATTCTTGGTTCCCGTTGGGAATTTCCAGGTTTGAAATCCTGGTTTCCATTGGGAATTTCCAGGTTCCAGTTGGGAATTTCCCCAGAACTGGTTTGAATTTTTGGCTTCCATTGGGAATTTCCAGGTTTAAAATCCCTGTTTCCATTGGGAATTTCCCCAGAACTAGTTTGAAATCCCAGTTTCCATTGAGAACTCCCCCCAGAACTGGTTTGAAATTCCATTTTCCACTGGGAATTTCCCCAGAACTGGTTCGAAATCCTGTTTTCCACTGTGAATCTCTCCAGAACTGGTTTGAATTTTGGTTTCCATTGGGAATCTCCCCAGCACTGGTTTGAAATTCCATTTTCCATTGGAAATCCCCCCCAGCACTGGTTCGAAATCCCATTTTCCATTGAGAATCCCTCCCAACACTGGTTTGAAATTCCGTTTTCCATTGAGAATTCCCCCAGCACTGGTTCAAAATCCCATTTTCCGCTGGGAATCCCCCCAGCACTGGTTTGAATTTTTGGTTTCCATTGGGAATTTCCAGGTTTGAAATCCTTGTTTTCTATTGGGTATTTCCCCAGCACTGGTTTGAATTCCCCCAGCACTGGTTCGAAATCCCATTTTCCACTGGGAATCCCCCCAGCACTGGTTTGTATTTTCAGTTTTTATTGTGAATCCCCCCAGGCTGAACTGGTTTGAATTTCTGGCCCCCCCAGGTGTCCCAGCTGCTCGGTGGTTTTCGGCGGCGTCAATTCCATCAAGTCTCACATCCAGAGCTCGCACTGTGAGGTTTTCCACAAGTGCCCCATCTGCCCCATGGCCTTCAAATCGGCGCCCAGGGGATCCCCTGGGATCCTGAGCCCTTTCCCAGAGCCTGGAACGGCCTGGGGAGATCCGGCTCCAGGGGGGAATTGCCCCCTTTGGGATCCTGGTTCCCACTGGGAATTTCCCGCTTTGGGATCCTGGTTTCCATTGGGAATTTCCCAAGACTTTTTGGGATCCTGATCCCAGTTGGAATTTCCCCAGAACTGGTTTGAATTCTTGGTTTCCATTGGGAATTTCCAGGTTTGAAATCCCTGTTTTCCATTGGGAATTTCCCCAGAACTGGTTTGAATTCTTGGTTTCCATTGGGAGTTTACAGGTTTGAAATCCCAGTTTCCAATTGGGAATTTCCAGGTTCCAATTGGGAATTTCCCCAGAACCGGTTTGAATTTTTTGTTTTGAAAAATTGAAAAAAAAAAAATTTGAAAAATGGTTAGAATTTTGGTTTTGAAAAAATTGAAAAAAAATTTGAAAAATAGGGAATTTTTCAAGGACTGGTTTGGGATCCTGGTTTTTATTTGGCCCCCCCCCCAGGTGTCCCAGCTGCTCGGTGGTTTTCGGCGGCGTCAATTCCATCAAGTCTCACATCCAGAGCTCGCACTGTGAGGTTTTCCACAAGTGCCCCATCTGCCCCATGGCCTTCAAATCCGCCCCCAGCGCCCACGCCCACGTGTACACCCAGCACCCCGGCTTCGGCAGCCAGCAGTCCAAGTGCGTCCTCCCACTCGGGGAAAAATCACACATTTTCATCAGTTTTGGGGTTTTTTTGGATGTTTGGGGGGTGAGGGAACAGGGCTGGGGTGGGGTGGGAGGAGGGGTTGGGGTTGGGAGGTTTGGGATGGGAAGATTTGGGATGGGAAGATTTCGGAATAAAAGATTTGGGATGGGAGATTTGGGAATTAGAGTTTAGGATGGGAGATTTGGGATGGGAAGATCTGGGAATAAAACATTTGGGATGAAAGATTTGGGAATTAGAGTTTAGGATGGAAGATTTGGGATGGGAAGATCTGGGAATAAAAGATTTGGGATGGGAAGATTTAGGAATTAGAGGTTGAAAGGTTTGGGAGTAAAAGGTTGGGATGGGAGATTTGGGATGGGAAGATTCGGGAATAAAAGGTTTGGGATGAAAGATTTGGGAATTAGAGTTTAAGATGGAAGATTTGGGATGGAAGATTTGGGAATTAGAGGTTGTGGGATGGGAGATTTGGGAATGAGAGTTTAGGATGGGAGATTTGGGATGGGAAGATTTGGGAATTAGAGGTTGGGATGGGAAAATTTGGAATAAGAAATTGGGATGGGAAATTTGGGAGTGAGAGTTTGGGATGGGAAATTTGGGAATAAGAGTTTGGGATTGAGAAATTGGGATGGGAAAATTTGGAATAAGTTTGGGATGAAAGATTTGGGAATCAGAGTTTGTTTAGGATGGGAGATTTGGGAATGAGAGTTTGGGGGATTTGGGATTGAGAAATTGGGATGGGAGATTTGGGAATGAGAGGTTGGGATGGGAAAATTTGGAATAAGTTTGGGATGAGAGATTTGGGAAATTTGGATGGGAAAATCAGGAATGAGGGGTTGGGATTTGGGAATAAGAGTTTAGGATGGGAGATTTGGGATTAAGAGTTTTGGATTTGGGAATGAGAGTTTGGGATGGGAGATTTGGGAATATGAGGTTGGGGATTTAGGTTGGGACGGGGGATTTGGGAATAATAGGTTGAGGTTTGGGAATAAGAAGGTTGGAAATAAGTGGTTCTTTTCTTCTTTCCTTCCTTTCCTTCCCTTTCTTTTCTCTTCTCTTTTCTCTCACTTTCTCTCTTCCCGCCTTTTTCCCTCCCTTTCCTCTCCCTCCTTCTCCCCTCCTCCCCCTTCCCCAATCCCCCTTTTCCCCCATTTTTCCCCATTTCCCCCATTTTGTCCCCATTTTCCCATTTCCCATTTTCCCCATTTCCAGCCCTATTTTCCCCCTTATTCCCCATTTTTCCCATTTGTCCCACATTTCTCCCCATTTTCCCATTTATTCCCACTTCTCCCCATTTCCCTGTTTCTCCCTTTCTCCCCATTTTTCTCCCCTTCCCCTCCGTTTTTTGCAAATTCTCCCCATTTCCCCCCCATTTTTCCCTGGTTTCCCCCCATTTTTCTCCCTGTTTTTTCCGAATTTTTTCCCCTTTTTCCCCCATTTTCCTGTTTTCCCCCCCTTTTCCCCCCCATTTTCCCTTGTTTTTCCCTGTTTTTTCTCCCTTTATTCCCCATTTTTTCCCACATTTCCCCCCATTTTTCTCCCCTCATTTCCCCCCATTTTCCCCCTGTTTTTCCCTGTTTTTCTCCCTTTATTCCCCATTTTCCCCCCGTTTTTCCCCCATTTCTCCCCCCGTTTTTTCCACCCCATTTCTCCCCCTTTTCCCCCCATTTTTCCCCGTTTTCCCCCCTTTCTCCCCGTTTTCCTCTGTTTTTCCCCGTTTTTTCTCCCTTTATTCCAAATTTTTCCCCCATTTCTCTCCCATTTTTCCCCGTTTTTGCCCCTTTTTTCCCCCATTTTCCCCCGTTTTTTCCGCCATTTCTCCCCATTTTTCCCCCCCATTTTCCCCATTTCTCCCACAATTCCACCCCCCCCCCTTTTTTCCCCCATTTCCCCCCATGGTCCCCTGTTTTCCCATTTCTCCCCATTTTTTCTCCCTTTATTCCCCATTTCTCCTCCTTTATTCCCCATTTTCCCCTGCATTTTTCCCATTTTCCCCATTTTTCCCTGTTTTTTCCCCATTTCCCCTCCTTTTCCCCCGTTTTCCCTCATTTTTCCCCATTTCCCCCGTTTTTTCCCCATTTTCTCCCATTTCCCCCCCGTTTTTTCTCCATTTCTCCCCCTTTTTTCCCCCATTTTTCTCCCTTTATTCCCAATTTTTTCCCCATTTCTCCCCCATTTTCCCCCCATTTTCCCCCAATTTCCCCCCATTTTTTCCCATATTTTTTCCCCCGTTTTTCCCCCCATTTCCCCAATTTCTCCTCCCTTTATCTCCCCCGCAGGATGATTTACAAGTGTGCCATGTGTGACACGGTGTTCACCCACAAGCCGCTGCTCTCGTCGCACTTTGACCAGCACCTGCTGCCGCAGCGCGTCAGCGTCTTCCGCTGCCCCCAGTGCCCGCTGCTCTTCGCCCAGAAACGCACCATGCTCGAGCACCTCAAGGTCAGCACGCGTCCTTTAACAGTTACAGAAAAAAATGGAAAAATTCCTGTCCAAAATGGCAAAATTCCAGCCGAAAACGGTGGAATTTTGGGTTAAAAATGGTGGAATTTTGGTCAAAAATGGCAAAATTCCATCCCAGAATTGGGCTCTGGGTGCAGAAATGAACCGTGCTCGAGCACCTCAAGGTCAGACACGGCTACAGACAGAATTCCAATCAAAAATTAAAAATTTCTATTCGAAAATGGCAAAATTCCAATCAAAACCGGAAAAATTTTGGTCAAAACTGGCAAAATTCTGGTCAAAAATGATGGAATTCTGGCTGAGAATTGAGCTCTTCACCCAGAAATGAGCCGTGCTCGAGCACCTCAAGGTCAGCACGCGTCCTTTAGGAGTTACAGAAAAAAATGGAAAAATTCCTGTCGAAAATGGAAAAAATTCCGGCCGAAAATGGAAAAATTCCGGCCAAAAACGGTGGAATTCTGGCTGAAAACGGCAAAATTCCAGCTGAAAATGACAAAATTCTGGTCAAAAATTGCAAAATTGAGGTTGAAAATTGAGCTCTGGGTACAGGAATTAACCATGCTCGAGCACCTCAAGGTCAGCACGGGTTCTGTAAGAGTTACAGAAAAAAATGGAAAAATTCCTGTCGAAAATGGAAAAATTCCGGCCGAAAACGGTGGAATTTTGGTCAAAACCGGCAAAATTCTATCCCAGAATTGGGCTCTGAGTGCAGAAATGAACTGTGGTCGAGCACCTCAAGGTCAGGCACGGCTACAGACAGGAATGGAAAAAATTCCTGTTAAAAATGGAAAAAGTCCGGCCAAAAATGGCAAAATTCCGGCCGAAAACGGTGGAATTTTGGCCAAAAACGGTGAAATTCCGGCCCAGAATTGGGCTTGGGGTGCAGAAATGAGCCGTGATCGAGCACCTCAAGGTCAGACACGGCTACAGACAGGAATGGAAAAATTCCTGACACAAAATGGAAAAAATTCCGGCCAAAAACGGTGGAATTTTGGTTAAAAACGGTGAAATTTTGGTTAAAAACGGTGAAATTTTGGTCAAAAACGGCAAAATTCCGGCCCAGAATTGGGCTCTGGGTGCAGAAATGAACCGTGCTGGAGCACCTCAAGGTCAGGCACGGCTCTGGACAGAATTCCAATCAAAAATTAAAAATTTCTATTCGAAAATGGCAAAATTCCAGCTGAAAATGGCAAAATTCCAGCTGAAAATGGCAAAATTCTGGCCAAAAATGGTGGAATTTTGGTCAAAAAGGCACAATTCCATCCCAGAATTGGGCTCTGAGTGCAGAAATGAACTGTGGTCGAGCACCTCAAGGTCAGGCACAGCTACAGACAGGAATGGAAAAATTCCTGTTAAAAATGGAAAAAGTCCGGCCAAAAATGGCAAAATTCCGGCCGAAAACGGTGGAATTTTGGCCAAAAACGGTGAAATTCCGGCCCAGAATTGGGCTTGGGGTGCAGAAATGAGCCGTGATCGAGCACCTCAAGGTCAGACACGGCTACAGACAGGAATGGAAAAATTCCTGACACAAAATGGAAAAAATTCCGGCCAAAAACGGTGGAATTTTGGTTAAAAACGGTGGAATTTTGGTCAAAAACGGCAAAATTCCAGCCCAGAATTGGGCTCTGGGTGCAGAAATGAGCCGTGCTCGAGCACCTCAAGGTCAGCACAGGTTCTTTAACAGTTACAGAAAAAAATGGAAAAATTCCTGTCGAAAATGGCAAAATTCCGGCTGAAAACGGTGGAATTTTGGTTAAAAATGGTGGAATTTTGGTTAAAAACGGTGGAATTTTGGTCAAAAATGGCAAAATTCCAGCCCAGAATTGGGCTCTGGGTGCAGAAATGAACCGTGCTCGAGCACCTCAAGGTCAGGCACGGCTCTGGACAGAATCCCAATCAAAAATTAAAAATTTCTATTCTAAAATGGCAAAATTCCAATCAAAACCGGAAAAATTTTGGTCAAAACTGGCAAAATTCTGGTCAAAAATGATGGAATTCTGGCTGAGAATTGAGCTCTTCACCCAGAAATGAGCCGTGCTCGAGCACCTCAAGGTCAGCACAGGTTCTTTAAGAGTTCCAGACAGGAATGGAAAAATTCCTGTCGAAAATGGAAAAATTCCGGCTGAAAACGGTGGAATTTTGGTTAAAAACGGTGGAATTTTGGTCAAAAATGGCAAAATTCCATCCCAGAATTGGGCTCTGGGTGCAGAAATGAACCGTGCTGGAGCACCTCAAGGTCAGCACACATTCTTTAAGAGTTCCTGTCATAAATGGAAAAATTCCTGTCGAAAATGGAAAAATTCCATCCAAAAATGGCCAAATTCTGGTCGAAAATTCCCACTTTTTCCCTGTTTTCCAGAACACCCACCAATCCCAACAACCCAAGGACGACTCCTCCAAGAAATCCCATTCCCATCCCTGAAATTCCCTTTTCCCAGAACACCCAGAAATCCAAGTAACACTTCCAAAAATTCCCATTTTCACCCAAAATCCCGATTTTCACCCCAAAATCCCCATTTTCACCCCAATAATCCCCAAATTCCCCTTTTTTTCCAGAACACCCACCAATCCCAACAGCCCAAGGACGACTCCTCCGAGAAATCCCACCCCAAAATCCTGATTTTCACCCCAAAATCCCCATTTTCACCCCAAAATCCCAAATTCCCCTTTTTTCCAGAACACCCACCAGTCCCAGCAACCCAAGGACGACTCCTCCAAGAAATCCCACCCCAATAATCCCCATTCTCACCCCAAAATCCCAATTCTCACCCCAATAATTCCCAAATTCCCTTGTTTTCCAGAACACTCACCAACCCCAGCACCCCAAGGACGACTCCTCCGAGAAATCCCACCCCAAAATTCTGATTTTCACCCCAATAATCCCTGAATTTCCCTTTTCCCAGAACACCCACCAACCCCAGAAATCAAGTGACACTTCCAAAAATCCCAAATTTCACCCCAATAATCCCCAATTCCCCTTTTTTCCAGAACACCCACCAGTCCCAGCAACCCAAGGACGACTCCTCCAGTAAATCCCACCCCAAAATCCCAATTTTCACCCCAATAATCCCCAAATTCCCCTTTTTTCCAGAACACCCACCAGTCCCAGCTGCCCAAGGACGACTCCTCCGAGAAATCCCACCCCAAAATCCCAATTCTCACCCCAATAATCCCTGAATTTCCCTTTTCCCAGAACACCCACCAACCCCAAAAATCTGACGGACACTTCCAAAAATCCCGATTTTCACCCCAAAATCCCCGATTTTCACCCAAAATCCCCAATTTTCACCCCAATAATCCCCAAATTCCCCTTTTTTCCAGAACACCCACCAGTCCCAGCACCCCAAGGACGACTCCTCCAAGAATTCCCACCCCAAAATCCCAATTTTCACCCCAATAATCCCAATTTTCACCCCAATAATCCCCATTTTCACCCCAATAATCCCCATTTTCACCCCAAAATCCCAAATTTCACCCCAATAATCCCCAATTCCCCTGTTTTCCAGAACACCCACCAGTCCCAGCACCCCAAGGACGACTCCTCTAAGAATTCCCACCCCAAAATTCTGATTTTCACCCCAAAATCCCCATTTTCACCCCAATAATCCCCAAATTCCCCTTTTTTCCAGAACACCCACCAGTCCCAGCTGCCCAAGGACGACTCCTCCCGGAGAGCCGCGGCCGCGCTGACCCCCAAACCCGAACCCGGGGACCCCCAGCCCCTGGGCAAAGCCCCCCAGGGCTCGTCCAGCTCCGAGGAGGACGAGGAGGACGAGGACGAGGAGCCCCCGAGCTCCCCCGAGCTCCGCAAATCCAAGAGGAGCCGATTCCAGAGGAAAGGCGGGAACAAGGCCAAGGGCGGCGCCGGCTGGAGCTGCGGCCTCTGCCGCTCCTGGTTCCCCGAGAGGGACGAGTACGTCGCGCACATGAAGAGGGAGCACGGGAAGGTAAAGGGATTTGGGATAATTCCTGAGATTCCTGGGATTTTTTTGAGATTTTTTGGAATTTTTTGGGGAATTTTTGGGGTTTTTTTGAGAATTTTTGGGGGTTTTTTGGAGAATTTTGGGGATTTTTTAGGGATTTTCTGAGATATTTTTTGGAAGAATTTTTGGGATTTTTGTGAGAATTTTTGGGATTTTTGTGAGAATTTTTGGGAGAATTTTTGAGATTTTTGAGGGAATTTTTGGGATTTTTAGGAAAATTTTGGAGATTTTTTTGAGAATTTCTGGGATTTTGGGGAGAATTTTTGGGATTTTTGGGATTTTTTTGAGAATTTTTGGGATTTTTTTGAGAATTTTTGGGGATATTTTTCGAGGATTTTTGGGATTTTTTTGAGAATTTTTGGGATTTTTTTGAGAATTTTTGGGGATTTTTTCGAGAATTTTTGGGATTTTTTTAGGCAAATTTTTGGGATTTTTAGGAGAATTTTTGGGAGAATTTTTTGGATTTTTTGGAGAACTTCAGGGACTTTTTGGGGGGAATTTTTGGGATTTTTTGGAGAATTTTTAGGATTTTTTAGGAGAATTTTTGGGATTTTTTGTGGAATTTTTAAGATTTTTGTGGGAATTTTTGGGAGAATTTCTGGAATTTTTGGGGAAATTTTTGGGATTTTTTGGAGAATTTTGGGATTGGGGGAATTTTTGGGGGAATTTTTGGGATTTTTTAGGAGAATTTTTGGGAGAATTTTTGAGATTTTCGGGATTTTTTGGAGAATTTTTGGGGATTTTTGGAAGAATTTTTGGGATTTTTTGGGGAATTTTGGGATTGGGGGAATTTTGGGGGGCAATTTTTGGGATTTTTGGGAGAATTTTTGAGATTTTCGGGATTTTTTTGGAGAATTTTTTGGGATTTTTAGGAGAATTTTTGAGATTTTTTGGAGAATTTTTGGGATTTTTAGGAGAATCTTTGTGAGAATTTTTGGGATTTTTTTGGAGAATTTTTGGGAGAATTTTTGAGATTTTCGGGATTTTTTGAAGAATTTTTGGGGATTTTTAGGAGAATTTTTGAGATTTTTTGGAGAATTTTTGGGAGAATTTTTGGGAGAATTTTTGGGAGATTTTCCTGGGATTTTTTGGGGAAGTTTTGGGATTTTTGGGCAAATTTCTGGGATTTTTTGGAGGAAAATCGGTCAAGGTTGGGATTTTTTGAGATGATTCCAGGTGGGATTTGAGGGAAAATTGAGGTTCCATCTCCAGCTGGGGAGGGAATTGTGGCTTTTGGATATTTCTGGATTTTCCAGGATTTTTCCAGGATTTTTCCAGGATTTTTCCAGGATTTTCCCCGGCCTTTTCCGGTATCCCAGAGCTGGATTTTCCCTGGATTTTCCCTGGATTTTCCCTGTGATTTTTCCTGATATTTCCTGATATTTTCCCTGATACTTTCCGGGATTTTCCCTGATATTTTTTGGGATTTTCCCTGATATTTCCTGATATTTTCCCCGATACTTTCCGGGATTTTCCCTGATATTTTTTGGGATTTTCCCTGATATTTCCTGATATTTTCCCCGATACTTTCCATGATTTTCCCTGATATTTTCTGGGATTTTCCCCGATACTTTCCGCGATTTTTCTCAGGATTTTTCCAGGATTTCCCAGGGATATTTCCCAGATTTTCCTGATATCCCAAAGTTTTATTTCTCCTTTTCCAGTCAGTGAAAAAGTTCCTGTGTCACCTGTGTGAACGTTCCTTCTGCTCAGCCTTTTTCTCCTGGAATTTCCCCGGGATTTTCCTCAATATTTCTCAGGATATTTTTGTGATTTTTCCCAGATTTTTCTGGGATTTTTCCCAGATTTTTTCTGGGATTTTTCCTGGGATTTTTCCCAAGATTTTTCCTGGGATTTTTCCCGGATTTTCCTGGGATTTTTTCCTGGGATTTTTCCCCAGATTTTTGTGGGATTTCCCCAGGATTGTTCCCAGTATCCCAGAGCTGGGATTTTCCCCAGGATTTTTAAGGGATTTTTCCCAGATTTTCCTGGGATTTTTTTCCTGGGTTTTCCTGGATTTTTCTGTGATTTCCTCAGGATTTTCCTGGGATTTTTACAGGATTTTTAAGGGATTTTGGGGGGATTTTTCTCAGATTTTCTTGTGATTTTTACCTGATTTTTGGAGGATTTTTCCCCGATATTTTCCAGGATTTTCCCTGATATTTCCCAGGATTTTTCCCACAATTTCCCAGGATTTTCCCCACAATTTCCCAGGATTTTTCCCATTAAATTTCTCCCTTTTTTCCCCCTTTTGCAGTCGGTGAAGAAGTTCCCGTGCCACCTGTGTGAACGTTCCTTCTGCTCCACCTTTCTCCTGGAATTTCCCTGGAATTTTCCTGGGATTTTCCTGGGTTTTTTACAGGATTTTTAACGGATTTTTGGGGGATTTTTCTCAGATTTTCCTGGGATTTTTTTCTGGGTTTTTCTGGATTTTTCTGGGATCTTTACGTGATTTTTGAAGGATTTTTCCCCGATATTTTCCATGATTTTCCCTGATATTTCCCAGGATTTTCCCCACAATTTCCCAGGATTTTTCCCATTAAATTTCTCCCTTTTTTCCCCCTTTTGCAGTCGGTGAAGAAGTTCCCGTGCCACCTGTGTGAACGTTCCTTCTGCTCGGCCCCGAGTCTGCGGCGCCACGTCCGCGTCAACCACGAGGGGATCAAACGCGTCTACCCCTGCAGGTCTGGGATGGGAAATGGGGATTTGGGGTGAAAAATGGGGATTTTGGGGTGAAAATTTGGATTTTTGGGGTGAAAATTTGGATTTTTAGGGTGAAAAATGGGATTTTTGGGGGTATTTTATAACCACGAGGGGATCAAACGCGTCTACCCCTGCAGGTCTGGGGGGAAAATGGGGATTTTGGGGTGAAAAAATGGGATTTTTGGGGTGAAAATTTGGATTTTTGGGCTGAAAAATGGGATTTTTGGGGGGGTTTTATGACCACGAGGGCATCAAACGCGTCTACCCCTGCAGGTCTGGGGGGAAATGGGGATTTGGGGTGAAAAATGGGGATTTTGGGGGTATTTTATAACCACGAGGGGATCAAACGGGTCTGCCCCTGCAGGTCTGGGGGGAAATGGGGATTTTGGGGTGAAAAATGGGAATTTTGGGGATTTTTTTATAACCACGAGGGGATCAAACGGGTCTACCCCTGCAGGTCTGGGGCTTTGGGGTGGAAAATGGGGATTTTGGGGTGAAAAATGGGGATTTTGGGGGTATTTTATAACCACGAGGGGATCAAACGGGTCTACCCCTGCAGGTCTGGGGGAAATGGGGATTTGGGGTGAAAAATGGGGATTTTGGGGTGAAAATTTGGATTTTTGGGGTGAAAAATGGGAATTTTGGGGGGGTTTTATGACCACGAGGGCATCAAACGGGTCTACCCCTGCAGGTCTGGGATGGGAAATGGGGATTTTGGGATGAAAAATGGGATTTTTGGGGATTTTTTTATAACCACGAGGGGATCAAACAGGTCTACCCCTGCAGGTCTGGGCTGGAAATGGAGATTTGGGGTGAAAAATGGGGATTTTTGGGGTGAAAATTTGGATTTTTGGGCATTTTTATGACCATGAGAGGATCAAATGTGTCCTACCCCTGCAGGTCTGGGCTGGAAAATGGGGATTTTGGGGTGAAAATTTGGATTTTTGGGGTTTTTTTAATAACCACCAGGGCATCAAACGGGTCTACCCCTGCAGGTCTGGGGGTTTGGGGTGGAAAATGGGGAATATGGGGTGAAAATTTGGATTTTTGGGGTTTTTTTTATAACCACGAGGGGATCAAACGCGTCTACCCCTGCAGGTCTGGGGGAAAATGGGGATTTTGGGATGAAAAATGGGATTTTTGGGGGTATTTTATAACCACGAGGGGATCAAACGGGTCTGCCCCTGCAGGTCTGGGCTGAAAAATGGGGATTTTGGGGTGAAAATTTGGATTTTTGGGGTTTTTTTAATAACCACCAGGGCATCAAACGGGTCTACCCCTGCAGGTCTGGGGGTTTGGGGTGGAAAATGGGGAATTTGGGGTGAAAAATTGGATTTTTGGGTGTTTTTGGGGCCCTGAGGGCAACAGACCTGTTTACCCCTGCAGGTCTGGGGCTTTGGGGTGAAAAATGGGGAATTTTGGGGTGAAAAATGGGGATTTTGGTGTTTTCAGAAAAAAAAAGTTAAGGAGGGGGGTGGAGGGAAAATCAGGGTTTAATTCCCAAAAAATCAGGGTTTGATTCCCAAAGAATCAGGTTTTACTTCCCAAAAAAAAATCAGAGTTTAAATCCCAGTTAAAATCAGGTTTTAATCCCAAAAAATCAAGGTTTAATTCCCACAAAACTGGGATTTAATTCCCAGTAAAATCAGAGTTTATTCCCCACAAAAATCAGAGTTTATTCCCCACAAAAATCAGAGTTTATTTCCCAAAACCCGAGTATTTAAATCCCAGGAAAATCAGGGTTTTATTTCCCAGAAAAATCAGGATTTCCTTCCCACAGAATCAGGGTTTAAATCCAGTAAAATCAGGGTTTATTTCCCACAAAAATCAGTGTTTATTTTCCAAAAAAATCATGTTTAATTCCCACAAAATCAAGGTTTAATTCCCAGGGAATCACATTTTAAATCCCAGGAAAATCAGGATTTAATTCCCACAGAATCAGGGTTTAATTCCCAGAAAAATCAGGGTTTAATTCCTAAAAACATCAGAGTTTAATTCTTAAGGAATCAGGATTTAATGCCTAAAAAAATCAGGGTTTATTTCCCAAAAAAATTAGGTTTTAATTCCTAAAAAATTGGGGCTTCATTCCTAAAGAATCAGAGTTTAAATCCCACAAAATCAGGGTTTAATTCCCACAAAATCAGGGTTTAATTCTCAGAGAATCAGATTTTAATTCCCAGTAAAATCAGAGTTTATTCCCCAAAAAAATCAGTATTTATTTCCCACAAAACTGGGATTTAATTCCCAGTAAAATCAGAGTTTATTCCCCAAAAAATCAGTATTTATTTCCCACAAAACTGGGATTTAATTCCCAATAAAATCAGAGTTTATTCCCCACAAAAATCATATTTAATTCCCAAAAAAATCATATTTAATTCCCACAAAATCGCGATTTAATTCCCAATAAAATCAGGGTTTATTCCCCACAAAAATCGTATTTAATTCCCAAAAAATCATATTTAATTCCCAAAAAAATCATATTTAATTCCCAAAAAAATCAGCATTTAATTCCCACAAAATCGCGATTTAATTCCCAATAAAATCAGAGTTTATTCCCCACAAAAACCAATATTTATTTCCCAAACCCCGAGTATTTAAACCCCCTAAAACCTGATTTTCCCCCGTGTCCTGCAGGTTCTGCACGGAGGGGAAACGGACCTTCAGCAGCCGCCTCATCCTGGAGAAACACATCCAGGTCCGGCACGGCCTGGAGGGCGCCCCGGCCCGGGGACAGGAGGTGCTCACGGCCAGGGGGGGACCCACCAGTGCTCAGGTGGGATTTCAGGATTCATGGGAATTTTGAGAATTTTTTGGGAATTTTTGGGGAATTTTTTGGGGAATTTTTCGGGGGTTTTTTGGGGTTTCGCGCGAATTTTCTGGGGTTTTCGTGGAGATTTCCTGGGGTTTTGTGTGAATTTTCTGGGGTTTTCTGTGATTTTTCTGGGAATTTTTTGGGATTTCCTTGGAATTTCTGGGAATTTTTTTGGGAATTTTCTAGGTTTTTCAGGGAATTTTTGGGAATTTTCGGGGATTTTCTGGGGTTTTCGGAGATTTTTTGGGGATTTTCTGGGGTTTCGCGCAAATTTTCTCAGGTTTCGTGTGAATTTTCTGAGGTGTTTGTGGGGTTTTCCTGGTATTTTTTGGGGTTTCCAAATTTCCTGGGAATTTTCTGGGATTACCTGGGAATTTTCTGGGAATTTTGGGAGTTTTCGGGGAATTTTCTGGGGATTTTCTGGGATTTCCTGGGGTTTTGTCCCGGAATTCCTGCTGGGAACCCCCGGCCCGGAGCCAGGAGGTGTTCACTGCCAGGGGGGCCCTGGGAGTGCTCAGGTGGGATTTCAGGATTCATGGGAATTTTGGGAATTTTTTGGAAATTTTTGGGAGTTTTTTTGGGAGTTTTCGGGGAATTTTTTGGGCAATTTTTGGGAATTTTCGGGGGTTTTTTGGGGTTTCATGCAAATTTTCTGGGGTTTTCATGGGGTTTTCTGGGAATTTAGTGGGGTTTTCCTGGCATTTTTTTGGGGTTTCCAAATTTCCTGGGAATTTTCTGGGGTTTCGTGTGAATTTTCTGGGGATTTTCTGGGATTTCCTGGGGTTTTGTCCCGGAATTCCTGCTGGGAAGCCACCGCCCGGGGACAGGAGGTCTGCACGGCCAGGGGGACCCACGAGTGCACAGGTGGGATTTCGGGAATTTGGGGAATTTTGGGAATTTTTGGGGAATTTTCAGGGATTTTCTGGGGGTTTTCGGGGAATTTTTGAGAATTTTCGGCAGTTTCGCGCAAATTTTCTCACATTTTGTGTGAATTTTCTGGGGTTTCCGTGGGTTTTCCTGGTATTTTTTTTGGGGTTTCCAAATTTCCTGGGAATTTTCTGGGATTTCCTTGGAATTTTTGGGATTTTCTGGGAATTTTCTGGGAATTTTTGGAGTTTTCGGGGAATTTTGGGAGTTTTCGTGGAATTTCCTGGGAATTTTCTTGGGGTTTCGTGTGAATTTTCTGGGAATGGGGTTTCCTGGGATATCATGGAATTTCCTGTTATTTTCTGGGAATTTCATGGATTTTCCTGGGAATTTCATGGAATTTCCTGGGAATTTTCTGGGATTTCCAGAGAATTTTCTGGGATTTCCTGGGGTTTTGGGTGGATTTGGGGGAGTTTTGTCTGGAATTCCTGCTGGGAACCCCCGGCCCGGAGCCAGGAGGTGTTCACTGCCAGGGGGGGACCCACGAGTGCTCAGGTGGGATTTCGGGATTTATGGGAATTTTGGGAATTTTTGGGGAATTTTCGGGGAATTTTCGAGCAATTTCTGGGGGATTTTTGGAAATTTTTGGCGGTTTTCTGGGGTTTCGCGTGAATTTTCTGGGGCTTTTGTGGGGTTTTCTTGGTATTTTCTGGGAATTTCTTGGGGTTTCCTGGAAATTTAATGGAATTACCTGAGAATTTCTGGGAATTTTCTGGGATTACTTGGGAATTTTGAGAATTTTCTGGGGTTTTCTGGGAATTTTTGCGGATTTTTGGAGTTTTCGGGGAATTTTCTGAGAATTTTGGGAGTTTCCAGGGAATTTTGGGGGATTTTCTGGGGTTTTCGTGGGGTTTTCTTGGTATTTTCTGGGAATTTCTTGGGTCACCTGGTAATTTGGGGAATTTTCTGGGAATTTCTTGGGGTTTTGGAATTTCCTGGGAATTTCCGGGGATTTCCTGGGAATTTTCTGGGAATTTTCTGGGAATTTTGGGAGTTTTCGCGGAATTTTTGGAGATTTTCTGGGAGTTTGTGGGGTTTCCTGGGATATCATGGAATTTCCTGGTATTTTCTGGGAATTTCATGGAATTTTCTGGGAATTTCATGGAATTTTCTGGGAATTTTCTGGGATTATCTGGGATTTTTTGGGATTTCCTTGGGGTTTTGGGTGGATTTGGGGGGGTTTTGTCTGGAATTCCTGCTGGGAACCCCCGGCCCGGAGCCAGGAGGTGTTCACTGCCAGGGGGGGACCCACGAGTGCTCAGGTGGGATTTTTGGGATTTATGGGAATTTTGGGAATTTTTTGGAAATTTTTGGGAGTTTTTTTGGGAGTTTTCGGGGAATTTTTGGGCAATTTTTGGGAATTTTCGGTGGTTTTTTGGGGTTTCATGCAAATTTTCTGGGGTTTTCATGGGGTTTTCTGGGAATTTAGTGGGGTTTTCCTGGCATTTTTTGGGGTTTCCAAATTTCCTGGGAATTTTCTGGGGTTTCGTGTGAATTTTCTGGGGATTTTCTGGGATTTCCTGGGGTTTTGTCCCGGAATTCCTGCTGGGAAGCCACCGCCCGCGGCCAGGAGGTCTGCACGGCCAGGGGGACCCACGAGTGCACAGGTGGGATTTCGGGAATTTGGGGAATTTTGGGAATTTTTTGGGAATTTTTTTGGGATTTTTTAAGGATTTTCTGGGGGATTTTGGGGCATTTTCGGGGGTTTTTTGGTGTTTCGCGCGAATTTTCTGGGGTTTCGTGGGGTTTTCTGGGGTTTTCTGAGGTTTTCTGGGAATTTCTTGGGGTTTTGGAAATTCCTGGGAATTTTCTAGGGTTTTCTGGGAATTTTTGGGATTTTCGGGGATTTTCGGGGAGTTTTCGGGGTTTTTCTGGGGTTTCGCGCGAATTTTCTGGGGTTTTCGTGGTGTTTTCCTGGTATTTTCTGGGAATTTCTTGGGGTTTTGGAATTTTCTGGGGTTTTCTGGGGAATTTTGGGAATTTTCTGGGGTTTTTGGGGATTTTTTGGGAATTTTCGGGGATTTTCTGGGATTTTTTTCTGGGATTTCCTGGGGTTTTCTGAGGTTTTCTGGGAATTTCTGGAAATTTTCTGGGGTTTTCTGAGGTTTTCTGGGAATTTTTTGAGTTTTCCAGGAATTTTCTGGGAATTTTTGGGAATTTTCTGGGAATTTTGGGAGTTTTCGCGGAATTTCTTGGGATTTTCTGGGGTTTCGCGCAAATTTTCTGGGGTTACTTTTCTGGGATTTTTCTGGAATTTCCTGGGGTTTTCTGAGGTTTCCTGGGAATTTTCTGGGGTTTTCTGGAATTTAATGGAATTTTCTAGGAATTTTGGGAGTTTTCGGGGAATTTTCTGGGAATTTTCTGGGATTTTCTGGGATTTCCTGGGGTTTTGGGTGGATTTGGGGGAGTTTTGTCTGGAATTCCTGCTGGGAATCCCCGGCCTGGAGCCAGGAGGTGTTCACTGCCAGGGGGGCCTGGGAGTGCTCAGGTGGGATTTCGGGATTTATGGGAATTTTGGGAATTTTTTGGGAATTTTCGGGGAATTTTTCGGGGATTTTCTGGGGGTTTTCGGGGATTTTTTTGGGATTTTCTGTGGTTTCGCGCAAATTTTCTCAAGTTTCGCGTGAATTTTCTGGGGTTTTCTGGGATTTCGTGTGAAATTTCTTGGGGTTTTGGAATTTCCTGGGAATTTTCTAAGGTTTTCTGGGAAATTTTGGGAATTTTGGGGAATTTTTGGAAATTTTTTGGGAATTTTTCGGGGAATTTTTGGGGGTTTTTTGGGGTTTCACGTGAATTTTCTCAGGTTCCGTGTGAATTTTCTGGAGTTTCTTGGGGTTTTCCTGGTATTTTCTGGTGATTTCTTGGGGGTTTGGAATTTTCTGGGGTTTTTTGGGAATTTTTGGGAATTTGGGGAATTTTTCGGGGAATTTTTTGGGGATTTTTTGAGGATTTTCTGGGGTTTCGCGCGAATTTTCTGGGGTTTCGTGGGGTTTTCCGGGGTTTTCTGAGGTTTTCTGGGAATTTCTTGGGGTTTTGGAAATTCCTGGGAATTTTCTAGGGTTTTCTGGGAATTTTTGGGATTTTCCGGGAATTTTCTGGGAATTTTGGGAGTTTTCGCAGAATTTCTTGGGAATTTTCTGGGGTTTCGCACAAATTTTCTGGGATTTTTTTTGGGATTTTCTGGGATTTTTTTCTGGGATTTCCTGGGGCTTCGTGGCATTTTCTGAGGTTTTCTGGGAATTTCTTGGGATTTCCTGGAAATTTCTTGGGATTTCATGGAATTTCATGGAATTTCCTGGGATTTTCTGGGATTTCCTGGGGTTTTGGGTGGATTTGGGGGAGTTTTGTCTGGAATTCCTGCTGGGAACCCCCGGCCCGGAGCCAGGAGGTGTTCACTGCCAGGGGGGCCTGGGAGTGCTCAGGTGGGATTTGGGCGAATTTGGGGAATTTTGGGAATTTTTTTGGAATTTTTTGGGAATTTTCGGGGAATTTCTGGGGGATTTTTGGGAATTTTCGTGGGTTTTCTGTGGTTTCGCGTGAATTTTCTGAGGTTTCGTGTGAATTTTCTGGGATTTTCTGGGGTTCCGTGTGAATTTTCTGGGAATGAGTTTTCCTGGGGTTTTTGTGGTGCTTTCCTGGTATTTTCTGGGAATTTCATGGGATTTCCTGGGAATTTAATGGAATTTTCTGGGAATCTTGGGAGTTTTCGGGGAATTTTCTGGGATTTCCTGGGCTTGTCCCAGGGTTTCGTTGGGATTTCCTGGTGATTTCTTGGATTTTCTCCCAGGGTTTCCTGGAATTTCCTGGAAACTTCTTGTGATTTCCTGGGTATTTCTTGGAGTTTCCTGGGAATTTCCTGGGAATTTCCGGGTGTTTGTGTTTGATTTGGGGCTGAATTTCCAGAATCCCCACTGGGATCTCCCCCCTTTCCCAAACTCCCCAAAAACCCCCTAAAAAAAACCCCCAAAACCCCCCAAAAATGCCCCCATTGCCTCCCCCAAATCCTCATTTTTCCAGCCCTCAAACCCCTCAAAAAAACCCTCAAAAAAACTCCCAAAAAACCCCAAAACCCCCCAAAACTCCCCCAAAATCTTTGTTTTTCCAGCCCCCAAAGCCTCTCAAAAAAACCCCTAAAACCCCCCAAAAATCTGCATTTTTCCAGCCCTCAAACCCCTCAAAAAAATCGTCTAAAAAACCCTCTAAAAAACCTGAAAAAACTCCCAAAAAATCTGCATTTATCCAGTCACCAAATCCCTCAAAACCGCTTAAGAAAAAACCACAAAACCCCTAAAAAAAACCCCCTTAAAACCCTAAAAAAAACCCCAAAAAAAACCCCTAAAAAAACCAAAAAAATTCTGAATTTTTTTATTTTTTTCCAGCCTTCCTCCCGCAAGCGCAAACTCTCCTCTGACGATTCCTGCAGCGAGGAACCCGACAGCACCACCCTGAGCCCCAAACCCTCAAAAAACCCTTAAAACCCCTCAAAAAAACCCTCAAAAAAAGCCCAAAAACCCCTCAAAAAAAATCTGTACTTTTCCAGCCCTGAAACCACTCAAAACCTCTCAAAAAACCCAAAAAATCCCCATTTATCCAGCTCCCAAACCCCTCAAAACCGCTTAAGAAAAAACCGCAAACCCCCTAAAAAAACCCCCAAAAACCCTAAAAAAACCCCAAAAAAACCCCCCAAAAAATCTGAATTTTTTTATTTTTTTCCAGCCTTCCTCCCGCAAGCGCAAACTCTCCTCTGACGATTCGTGCAGGGAGGAACCCGACAGCCCCACCCTGAGCTCGCAGAGCCCCAAACCCCTTAAAAAAACCCCAAAACCCCCCAAAATCTCTATTTTTTCATCTCTTAAACCCCTCAACAAAGCCCTCTAAAAACCCCAAAAAAACTCCCAAAAAATCTGCATTTATCCAGTCACCAAATAGCTCAAAACTGCTTAAGATAAAACCGCAAAACCCTTAAAAAAACTCCCAAAAACCCTAAAAAAACCCAAAAAAATTCTGAATTTTTTTTATTTTTTTCCAGCCTTCCTCCCGCAAGCGCAAACTCTCCTCGGACGATTCGTGCAGGGAGGAACCCGACAGCCCCACCCTGAGCCCCAAACCCTCAAAAAACCCTTAAAACCCCTCAAAAAAACCCTCAAAAAAGCCCCCAAAAAACCCTCAAAAAACACCACAAAACCCCTCAAAAATCCAAAAAAATCCCCCCAAAAAATCTGCATTTATCCAGCCCCCAAATCCCTCAAAACCGCTTAAGAAAAAACCGCAAACCCCCTAAAAAAACCCCTTAAAACCCTAAAAAAACCCCAAAAAACCCCTAAAAAAAACCCCCCAAAAAACCCAAAAAATCCAATTTTTCCTCCAATTAACCCTTAAAACTCTGATTTTTTTTTTTTTCATTTTTTCCAGCCTTCCTCCCGCAAGCGCAAACTCTCCTCGGACGATTCGTGCAGCGAGGAACCCGACAGCACCACCCCGAGCTCGCAGAGCCCGTCGAGGCGCGCGCTGCGCTGCAGGAAATGCGCCTTCCTGGCCCCAAACCCCGCGGAGCTGCAGCTGCACCTGGGCCAGCACAGCCACAGGGACAGGGACAGGGACAGGGACAGGGACAGGGACAGGGGACAGGGCTGGGACAGGGACAGGGACAGGGACAGGCCCCGGGGCTCCCTGCAGTGCCGGGACTGCGGGTTGGCCTTCGCCTCCCCCGGCTCCCTGGGCCGGCACCGATTCATCTCCCACAAACAGCGAAACCCCCCCGGGGGCTCTGCCCGGGGAAACCCCCCGGGGCCGGGGGGAGGAGGAGGAGGAGGAGAAGGGGAAGAGGAAGGAGGAGGAGGAGGAGGAGGAGGAGGAGGGAAATTGGAGTGTAAAGTCTGCGGGAGAAGGTTCGAGACTCAGCTCAACCTCAAGACTCATTTCAGGACTCACGGGATGGCTTTTATCCGGGCACGGCAGGGCAACGAGGACAACTGAAAATCCCTGGGAATTTTTTTTTTGGATTTTTTGGGAATTTTCTGAGAATTCTGGGAGTTCTGGAATCCTAGGATTAGGTCCCAGACTGGCCCCAGGAAGAACTGAGAATTTCAGGAATTTTCTGGGATTCTGGAGTGGTTTTTATCCAGCCCTGGCAGGGGAATGAGGACAACTGAGGGTTCCCAACATTTTATGGGATTTTTTGGGAATTTTCTGGGATTTTTTGGGAATTTTCTGGGATTTTCTGGGAATTTTCTGGGAGTTTCTGGGATTTTTTGGGAATTTTCTGGGAATTTTCTGGGATTTTCTGGGAATTTTCTGGGATTTTTCTGGGATTTTCTGGGAATTTCTGGGATTTTCTGGGAATTCTGAGAGTCCTGGAATCCTGGGATTAGGTCCCAGACTGGCCCCGAGGAAAACTGAGGATTTCAGGAATTTTCTAGGAATTTTTGGGAATTTTTTGGATTTTCTGGAAGTTCTGGGAGTTCTGGAATCCTAGGATTAGGTCCCAGACTGGCCCCAAGGATTTCAGGAATTTCTGGGATTCTGGAATGGTTTTTATCCAGCCCTGGCAGGGGAATGAGGAGAACTGAGGATTCCCAAAATTTTATGGGATTTTTTTTGGGAATTTTCTGGGATTTTTTTGGAATTTCTGGGAATTTCTGGGATTTTCTAGGAGTTCTGTGAGTCCTGGAGTTCTGGGATTGGGTCCCAGACTGGCCCCAAGGAAAACTGAGGATTTCAGGAATTTTCTAGGAATTTTTGGGAATTTTCTGGGAATTTCTGGAGTTCTGGGACTCTGGGATTCATCCAAGCCTGGCAGAGGAATGGGGAGAACTGAGGATTTTGGGAATTCCTGGAATTTATCCAGGAATTTTCCTGGCTTTTGTCCAGGCACGACAGAGGAATGAGGAGAACTGAGGGGGTTCCCAAAAATTTATGGGATTTTTCGGGAATTTTCTGGGAATTCTGTGAGTCCTGGAATTCTGGGATTGGGTCCCGGATTGGCCCCGAGGAGAATTGAGGATTTCAGGAATTTCTGGGAATTTTCCAAGATTCTGGAATGGTTTTTATCCGGGCACGGCAGGGCAACGAGGAGAACTGAAAATTCCCCAAATTTTATGGGATTTTTTGGGAATTTCTGGGATTTTCTGGGATTCTGGAATGGTTTTTTCCGACTTTTCTCCAACTTTTTCCAGCACCTTTTCCAGTTTTTTTCCAGACTCATTTCAAAACCTTTTTCCATCTTTTTTCCATCCCATTTCCAGCTTTTTTTCCATCCCATTTCCAGCTTTTTTCCAAACCTTTTCCAGCTTTATTTTCCCAGTTTTTTTCCAGCTCCTCCATTCCCTCAGGATCCAAAAATTTTCCCACTTCAAATCCAAATCCCCCCCCAAAAAAAACCCTCTGGAAAATTCCCAGAATTCCCAGAATTCCCGGAATTCCCAAAATTCCTGAATAATTTTCCCTTTTCCCTGTAAATTTGTATCATTCACTAAAAAATCCACTAAAAAGATCCCAACACCTGCTGTGCTCATTTTGGGATTTTTGGGGTTTTTTTGAGTTTTTTTCCCCATTTTTTTGTGGTTTTTCCGGGATTTGCAGAAGCTGCTTCGGGGTTGATTTTTTTGAGGTTTTATTTTGGTTTTTTTGGCTTTTTATTCCCAGTTTTTTGTTTTTTTTTTTTTTTTTACTTTTTTCCAAGCAGGAACGAGGGGAAAAAAATTCCCTTTTTTTTTTTTTTCCTGCAAGGTTTGGACGGGTGGAAAAAAAAAATATGAAAAAATAAAAAAAAAAAAAACTGGGAAAAATCAGGTGGAATCGACCATTCCCAAAAAATCCCCCCCTGGGGCCGGGTGTGTAAATAAATAAATAATAGAGAAGAAATTAAAGTTTTTACCAGATTTAGAATGGAAAAAAATTAAAAAAAAAAATATAAAAATTATGGAAAAAAAAAAAAAAAAAGGCTTTTGGACCTGCGGCTTTTGCAGCATCTCAGTGCCTTGAGCTGGAGCTGGGGGAGGGAGGGGACGGGATTTTGGGAATTTCCCTCTGGAATTTTGGGAATTTCCTGCAGGAATTCTGGGGGTTGGATCCCTGGAATTCCAAGGAATTTCCCTCTGGAATTTTGGGAATTTTCCTCTGAAATTTCGGGAATTTTCCTCTGGAATTTGGGAGGTTGGATCCCTGGAATTTCAGGAATTTCCTGCAGGAATTTTGGGAATTTCCTTCTGGAATTCTGGGGGTTGGACTCCTGGAATTTTGGGAATTTCTCTCTGGAATTTCAGGAATTTCCTGCGGGAATTTTGGGAATTTCCTGCAGGAATTCTGGGGGTTGAACTCCTGGGATTTCGGGGATTTCCCTCTGGAATTTTGGGGGTTGGATCCCTGGAATTTCAGGGAATTTCCCTCTGGAATTTTGGGGGTTGGACTCCTGAAATTTCAGGAATTTCCCCCTGGAATTTCGGGAATTTTGCTTTGGAATTTTGGGGGTTGGATCCCTGGAATTTCAGGAATTTCCCCCTGGAATTTTGGGAATTTCCTGCAGGAATTTTGGGGGTTGGACTTCGGGAATTTCCCTCTGGAATTTCGGGAATTTCCCTCTGGAATTCTGGGGGTTGGATCCCTGGAATTCCAGGAATTTTCCTCTGGAATTTCAGGAATTTCCTGCAGGAATTTTGGGGGTCGGATCCCTGGAATTTCAGGAATTTCCCCCTGGAATTTTGGGAATTTCCTGCAGGAATTTTGGGGGTTGGACTCCTGGAATTTCAGGAATTTCCCCCTGGAATTTTGGGAATTTCCTGCAGGAATTTTGGAGGTTGAACTCCTGGAGTTTCAGGAATTTCCCCCTGGAATTTTGGGAATTTCCTGCAGGAATTTTGGGGGTTGGACTCCTGGAATTTCAGGAATTTTCCTCTGGAATTTTGGGAATTTTCCTCTGGAATTTTGGAGGTTGAACTCCTGGAGTTTCAGGAATTTCCCCCTGGAATTTTGGGAATTCCCTGCAGGAATTTTGGAGGTTGGACCCCTGGAGTTTCAGGAATTTCCCCCTGGAATTTTGGGAATTCCCTGCAGGAATTTTGGAGGTTGGATCCCTGGAATTTTGGGAATTTTTCCCTGAAATTCTGGGGAATGTGTCCCTGGAATTTTGGGGTTGAATTCCTGGACTTTTGGGGACGTTCCCTCCTGGGATTTCAGGAATGTCCCGCCCTGGGAATTGGGGAATGTTCTGTCCCAGGAATTGCGGAAATTCCGGAATTTTGGGAATGTCCTGCCCTGGGAATTTGGGAATGTCCTTCCCCAGGAATTGGGGGGAATTCCGGGAATATTCTGCCCCGGGAATTGGGGAAATTATGGAATTTCGGGGTTGTGCTGTCCCTGGAATCTGGAATTTCAGGAATGTCCCACCCCGGGAATTGGAGAATTTTGGGATTGTCCCGCCCTGGGAATTTGGGAATGTTCTGCCCCAGGAATTGGGGGAATTCTGGAATTTTGGGAATGTTTTGCCCCGGGAATCTGGGAATTTTGGGAATGTTCTGCCCTGGGAATTTGGGAATGTTCTGCCCCAGGAATTGGGGGAATTCTGGAATTTTGGGAATGTTTTGCCCCGGGAATCTGGGAATTTTGGGAATGTTCTGCCCTGGGAATTCGGGAATTTTGGGAATGTTTTGCCCCGGGAATTTTGGGATTGTTTTGCCCCAGGAATTGGGGGAATTCCAGAATTTTGGGAATGTTCTGCCCCGGGAATTGGGGAATTTTGGGATTGTCCCGCCCTGGGAATTTGGGAATTTTGGGAATGTTCTGCCCCGGGAATCAGGGCCGGAATCGGGGGCGTTGCTGATGAAGCCGCGGGGCCGCGAGAGACTCTCAGGAATTGTTTATTCTGTAGGAATTGATTCCATTAAACTCCAGTGGTTTCAGCCCGGCCTCGGCTCCTCCGGGATTTGGGTTTTCCGGGAAAAATCCCGGGAATGGGCGGAGGGGGGAGGGGACGGGGAGGGGCTCCTGCCCCGCCTCCCCCGGGTTTGGTCCTGCCCCAAAAAAGGGGCTTTGGGGGAGGGGGGGGGCTGTGTCCCCTCTGTGTCCCCTCCTGGTGTCCTGTTCCCTCTCCGTGTCCCCTTTGTCCCCTCCCTGTGTCCCTCTGTCCCCTCAGTGTCCTTCTGTCCCCTCTGTGTCCCCTCCTGGTGTCCTGTTCCCTCTCCGTGTCCCCTCTCTGTCCCCTTTGTCCCTTCCCTGTGCTCTGTGTCCCCTCTCTCTGTCCCTTCCCTGTCCTGTGTCCCCTGTCCCCCCTTTGTCCCCTCCCTATCCCCTTTTCTGTCCCCTCCCTGTGCTCTCTGTCCCCTCTCTCTGTCCCTTCCCTGTCCTGTGTCCCTCTGTCCCCACCTTTGTCCCCTCCATGTGTCCCGTGTGTCCCCTCTTTGTCCCCTCCCTGTGCTCTGTGTCCCTCTGTCTCCCTTTTGTCCCCTCTGTGTCCCATTCTCTGTCCCCTTCCCTTTGTCCCCTCTGTCCTCCCTGTCCCCTCCCTTCCCTGTGTCCCTGTGTCCTTTGTCCCCTCCCTGTGCTCTGTGTCCCCTGTCCCCCCTTTGTCCCCTCCCTATCCCCTTTTCTGTCCCCTCCCTGTGCTCTGTGTCCCCTCTCTCTGTCCCCTCTTTGTCCCTTCCCTGTCCTGTGTCCCTCTGTCCCCACCTTTGTCCCCTCCATGTGTCCCCTTTGTGTCCCTCTGTCCCCTCCCTGTGTCCCCTCTGTCCCTTCTTTGTCCCCTCCCTGTCCTGTGTCCTCTGTCCCCCTTTTGTCCCCTTCTCTGTCCCCTCCCTGTGTCCCTCTGTCCCCCCTTTGTCCCCTCCATGTGTCCCCTTTGTGTCCCTCTGTCCCCTCCCTGTGTCCCCTCTGTCCCTTCTTTGTCCCCTCCCTGAGTCCTTCTGTCCCCTCTGTGTCCCCTCCCTGTCCTGTGTCCTCTGTCCCCCCTTTGTCCCCTTCTCTGTCCCCTCCCCGTGTCCTGTGTCCCTCTGTCCTTTGTCCCCTCCCTTTGTCCCTCTGTCCCCTCCCCTTTGTCCCCTGTCCTGTCCCCTGTCCTGTCCCCTGTCCTGTCCCCTCCCTGTCCCCACCCCAGGGCGGGGTTGAAAAATGGGAATTTTGGGGATTTTTTTTTTTAACGCTAAAAATGAAAAGGGGGAAAAAGAAAAAAAAATAATAAATGGGGGAATTGGGGAGGGGACACGGGGAGGGGACATTGAGGGGACACTGAAAGGACACTGGGGACACACAGGGGGGACACTGAGACAAGGGGGGACATTGGGGACACTGAAAGGACACTGGGGGGACACTGGGGACACACAGGGGGGACACTGAGACAAGGGGGGACATGGGAGGGACAAAGGGGGGACAGGGAGGGGACACTGGAAACGTGGAAGGGACACAAAGGGGGGACATTGGGGACACTGAAAGGACACTGGGGGACATTGGGGACACACAGGGGGGACACAAAGTTGGGGACACTGGGGGGACACCGGGGGGACACACAAAGGGGGGGACAAATGGAACGTTGGGGACACTGGGGGGACACTGGGGGGACATTGGGGACACACAGCAGGGACACAGAGGGGACACAAATTTGGGGACACAAAGTTGGGGACACTGGGGGGACATTGGGGACACTGGGACAGGTGGGACATTGTGGGGACATTGTGGGGACACGGGGGAAATTCCAGGAAATTTTCCTTCTCTGGGAAACTCCGGATCCTCCCGGATTTTGGGGATTTGGGACAAAAACTCCCCCAAAATCCCACCTGGAGAAAAATCCCACTGGGAATTTCAACTGGGAATTCCACACCTGGAAAATCCACCTGAAATCTCACCTGGATTTCCCCAACCTGGAGGGAATCCTGCCCAGAATTCCACCTGGAATTTTATCTGGAATTCTTCCTTTGGAGGTTATTCCCACCTGGGATTTCCCACCTGGAAATTCCACCTGGGAATTTCCCACCTGGAATCCCCTGCCTGAAATTCCACCCAAAATCCCACCTGGAATTTCCCCACCTGGAAGGAATCCTGCTCGGAATTCCAGCTGAAATTCCATCTAAAAATTCCTCTGGAATTTCCCAGCTGGAGAGAATTCCCACTGGGAATTTTACCTGGAATTTTCCCACCTGGAATTTCTCACCTGGAATTTCCCATCTGGAATTTTCCCTGGAATTTTCCAACCTGGAATTTTCCAACCTGGAATTTCCCCACTTGGAATTTCATCTGGAATTTCCCAACCTGAAAATCCCACCTGGAATTCCCAACCTGGAATTTTCCACTTGGAATTTCCCATCTGGAATTTTCCACTTGGAATTCCCCACCTGGAATTTCCCCATTTTTTCCAGGAGAGGAGAAGGAAACAAAGTTTGGGAACGACCCCACAGTGCCAAAAATCCCTGGAATTTTGGGAATTTTTGGAATTTTCATCCCCTCACTCAGTGCCAAAAATTCTTGGAATTTCAACCCCCCCCAGTCCCAGAAATTTTGGGAATTCCTGGAATTTCAGGATTTCCAAAATTCCCCCCCAAACACAACATTCCACAGGATTTTGGGGGCAAATTCCAGGAAATCCCAACGAGACAAAAAAGGGAAAAAAATCCCCCAAAATTCCCACTTTTTTCCCCCGTTTTTCCCATTTTTCCCAGTTTTTTCATGGAATTCTGTCCCATTTTCCTGCTTCCGGTTCTTGGCCCAGAAAATTGGAGGGAGAAAAAAAAAATCCGGGAATTTTCCCCCAGGAAAAAAAATTCAATTTTTTTTCTGGGAATTTTTTGTCTTTTTTTTTTTTTTGTTTTCTTGGGAATTTTTTTTTTCCTTTTTTTGTTTCTCCTCCTGGGAAGTTTTTTTGTTGTTGTTTTTCTTCTTTTTTGGGAGTTTTATTTCTTCTTTTTTTTTGTTTTCCTGGGAATTTTTTTTTGTCCTTTTTTTGTTTTTCCTGGGAGTTTTTTTGTGGGTTTTTGTCTTTTCTTTCAGGGATTTTTTTTTTGTTGTTTTTTCCTGGGAGATTTTTTTTTGTCCTTTTTTTTTTTTTTTAATTTGTTTTCCTGGGAACTTTTTTGTTGTTTTTATTGTTTTTTCCTGGGAATTTTATTGTCTTTTTTTTTATTTTTCTGGGAATTTTTTTGTCCTTTTTTTTTATTTTTCTGGGAATTTTTCCCCCCTTTTTCCTGGGAATTTTTCTTGTTTCGCCTGGGAATTTCCCCCCGTTTCTTCTTGTTTCTCCTGGGAATTTTATTGTCCTTTTTTTTTTATTTTTCCAGGAATTTTTTCCCCCCTTTCTCCTGGAATTTTTTCTTGCTTTTCTTGGGAATTTTTCTCATTTCTCCTTGGATTTTTTCTCAATTCTCCTGGAATTTTTTCTCATTTTTCCTTGGATTTTTCCCCCGTTTTTTCTTGTTTCTCCTGGGAATTTTATTGTCCTTTTTTTTTTTCTGGGAATTTTTTTCCCCTTTTTCCTGGGAATTTTTTGTCATTTTTCCTGGGAATTTTCCCTGTTCTTTCTCATTTTTCCTGGGACTTTTTTTCCTCATTTTTTTTCTCACTTCTCCTGGGAACTTTTCCTCGTTTTTCCTGGGAATTTTTTCTCGTTTTTTCTCATTTTTCCTGGGAATTTTTTCTCATTTCTCCTGGGAATTTTTTCCATTTCTCCCGGTAATTTTTCCTCATTTCTCCTGGGAATTTTTCCTCATTTTTTCTCATTTCTCCTGGGAATTTTTCCTCATTTGTCCTGAGAATTTTTTCTCGTTTCTCCTGGGAATTTTGTCTCATTTTTTCCCATTTCTCCTGGGAACTTTTCCTCGTTTTTCCTGGGAATTTTCCCCCGTTTTTTCTCGTTTCTCCTGGGAATTTTTTCTCATTTCTCCTGGGAATTTTCCTTGTTTTTCCTGGGAATTTTTTCTCGTTTTTTTTCTCGCTTCTCCTGGGAATTTTCCTTGTTTCTCCTGGGAATATTTTTCCATTTCTCCCGGTAATTTTTCCTCATTTCTCCCGGTGATTTTTCCTCATTTCTCCTGGGAATTTTTTCCATTTCTCCCGGTGATTTTCCCCATTTCCCCCGGTGATTTTTCCTCATTTCTCCCGGTGATTTCTCCTGGTTTCCCCCGGTGATTTCTCCCGTTTCCCCGCTGATCCCGCGCAGCCGGGGCTCACATGATGCCGTTGGTGAGGTACTGGAACCCGTCGTAGAGTTTGGTGGTGATGGATCTCATGGAACCATCCACCATCTGCTCCACCAGCAGCTGCAGCTGCTCCTCCGTCAGGTTCATGTGGAATCGCTCCTTCAGGTGCCGGATGGTGGAGGAACCGTGGAAACACGGCAGCTGGGAGCCTGGAAATGCAGGAAAAATGGGAAAAATCAGGAATTCTGGGAGGTGAGAGGGTGGAGGAATAGGAGAAATGGGGAAAAGTTGGACAAAACGGTAATTCGGGGAACTGAGAGAGCGGAAAAATGGAAAAAACGGGAGCTGAGAGCAGAGAAAAACCAGAGAAATCGGGAAAATGGGAGCTGAGAGGCTGGAAAATGGGAAAAATGGGAGAAATGGGGAATTCTGGGAGGAATTGGGGTTGGAGCGTTGGGGTCAGGGTCATGTGGAAACTCCTGCAGGGGCTGGAGGGTGGAGGAGCCCTGGGAACAGGGGCTGGGAGCCTGGGAAAGGGGGAAAATCAGAAAATCAGGAATTCTGGGAGGTGAGAGAGTGGAGAAACAGAAAAACATTGGAATCTGGGAGCTGGGAGAGTGAAAAAATGGGAAAAATTTGGGATCTGGGAGCTGAAAGACGGGAAAAATAGAAAAAAACGTGAGCAGAGAGCAGGGAAAAATGGGAAGAATTGGGAAAATCGGGAATTCTGGGAGCTGAGAGAGTGGAAAAATGGGAGAAATTGGAATGGGAATGAGGGATCAGGGAGTTGGGAGCCTGGAAAAATAGGAAAAATGGGGAAAAATGAGAAAAAATTGGGAATTTGGGAGCTGGGAGAGTGAACAAACGGGAAAAATGGGGAATAGTGGGAAATAAACGGCAATTTGGGGAGCTGAGAGAGTGGAAAAATGGAAAAAAATGGGAATCTGGGAGCTGAGAGACTGGAAATGGGAAGAAGTGGGAAAATGGGAGCTGAGAGACTGGAAAAATGGGAAAAGTTCAGAAAATCAGGAATTCCAGGGGGTGAGAGGGTGGAGAAACCGGAAAAACAGGAAAAATTGGGCTGGAATTGGGGTTGGAGTGTCGGGATCAGGGTCAGGGTCATGTGGAAACTCCTTCAGGGCCGGAGGGTGGAGGAGCCCTGGGAACAGGGGCTGGGAGACTGGGAGAGGGGAAAATGGGGAAAAATCAGAAAAAATTAGGAATTCTGGGAGGTGAGAGGGTGGAGAAATGGGAAAAATGGGGAAAAATGGGGAAAAATGGGGAAAAGTTGGAGCTGAGAGGTTGGAAAATGGGAAAATCAGGAGCTGAGAGACTGGAAACGTGAGAAAAATTGGGAATCTGGGAGATGAGAGAGTGGAAAATGGGAAAAGTTCAGAAAATCAGGAATTCTGGGAGGTGAGGGGGTGGAGAAACCAGAAAAACAGGAAAAATTGGGCTGGAATTGGGGTGGGAGTGTCGGGATCAGGGTCATGTGGAAACTCCTGCAGGGGCCGGAGGGTGGAGGAGCCCTGGGAACAGGAGCTGGGAGACTGGGAATGCAGGAAAATGGGAAAAATCAGGAATTCTGGAGGTTGAGAGGGTGGAAAAACAGAAAAAAATTGGAATCTGGGAGCTGAGAGAGTGAAAAAATGGGAAAAATTTGGGATCTGGGAGCTGAAAGACGGGAAAAATAGAAAAAACGGGAGCAGAGAGCCTGGAGAAATGGGAAAAAATGGGAAAATTGGGAAAATCAGGAATTCTGGGAGGAATTGGGGTTGGAGCGTTGGGGTCAGGGTCATGTGGAAACTCCTGCAGGGCTGGAGGGTGGAGGAGCCCTGGGAACAGGGGCTGGGAGCCTGGGAGAGGGGAAAAATGGGAAAAATCAGGAATTCTGGGAGGTGAGAGGGTGGAGAAACAGAAAAAATTGGAATCTGGGAGCTGAGAGAGTGAAAAAATGGGAAAAATTTGGGATCTGGGAGCTGAAAGATGGGAAAAACAGAAAAAACGGGAGCAGAGAGCCTGGAAAAATGGGAAAAAATGGGAAAATTGGAATAGTCATGATGGGAATGAGGGATCAGGAGCTGGGAGCCTGGAAAAATGGGAAAAAATGGATAAAGTTGAGAAAAATCAGAATTGTGGGAGCTGAGAGAGGGGAGGAATGGGAAAAATGGGGAAAAATGGGGAAAAGTTGGAAAAAGCGGCAATTCTGGGAGCTGAGAGAGTGGGAAAATCAGAAAAACGGGAGCTGAGAGCCTGGAAAAATGGGAAAAAATGGGGGAAAATGAGAAAAAATGGGAATCTGGGAGCTGGGAGAGTGGAGGAATGGGAAACATGGGGAAAAGTTGGAAAAAACGGTAATTCGGGGATCTGAGAGAGTGGGAAAATGGAAAAAACGGGAGCTGAGAGCAGAGAAAAACCAGAGAAATCGGGAAAATGGGAGCTGAGAGGCTGGAAAATGGGAAAAATTGGAAAAATTGGGGAAAACAGGAGCTGAGAGACTGGAAAAATGGGGAAAAAAATGAGAAAAATGGGAGCGGAAGGGATGAAAAAACAGGAAAAATGGGAGTTGGGAGACTGGAAAAAATGGGAAAAAATTGGGAAAAAATTGGGAAAAATGGGAACTAAGAGCCTGGAAAAATTGGGAAAATTGGGACAAATGGTCTGGGGAATCCCAGGAATGGCCAGAATTCCCGTTTTTCCCCGGAATCCCCACCTTGCTGCACGATCTCCACGATCTGCCAAAGGGAACTGAGAGACTGGGAAAGGGAAAAATGGGAAAATGGGAAAAATGGGAGCTGAGAGCCTGGAAAAATGGGAGAAATTGGGGAAAATTGGGAAAAATTGAGGAAAATTGGGGAAAAATTGGGAAACATTGGGGAAAATTGGGGAGAAATTGGGGAAAATTGAGGAAAATTGGGAAAATCTGGAAAAATTGGGAGAAATTAAAAAAAAAAACAGGAAAAATGGAGAAAATTGGGAAAAATTGGGGAAAACTTGGGAAAATTGGGGAAAATTGGGAAGACTTGGGGAAAATTGAGAAAAAAATGGGAAATCTGGAAAAATTGGGAAAGAGAGAAAAATTGGGAAAAATTGGGTAACACTGGGAAAAATTGGGGAGAAACTGGGGAAAATTGGGGAAAAGAGCTGAGAGCTGGGAAAATTTGGGAAAATGGGAAAAAAAAAAAGGAAAAATTGGAAAAATTGGGGAAAACAGGAGCTGAGAGACTGGAAAAATGGGGAAGAAATGGGAAAAATGGGAGCGGAAATGATGAAAAAACAGGAATAACGGGAGTTGAAAGCCTGGAAAAATGGGAAAAAATTGGGAAAATTGGGAAAATGGTCTGGGGAATCCCAGGAATTCCCAGAATTCCCGTTTTTCCCCGGAATCCCCACCTTGCTGCATGATCTCCACGATCTGCACCACCTTGTCCATGTGTTTCCTGGCCGCGATCAGCCCCTGCAGCATCAGCATCTTGTAGTAATTGAACATGTCCCCGTCCAGCCCACCCATCACCTGGGGAAAAATGGGAATAAAAATGGGAATTATGGGAAAAAAGATCCCAGAAAAATCCTCCAAGAAATTAAAAATAATTCTGAAAAAATCTGAAAAAAAAAATCAAAAAAATCCCCCCAGAAATCTCAAAAAATCCCCCCAAAATCCCAAATAAGACCCCAAAATATCCCAAAAAATCCCCCCAAAGATCCCAAATAAGACCCCAAAAATCCCAAATAAGACTCCAATAATTTTTTTTTAAAAAACCTCAAAATAAAAAAAATCCCTAATGTATATATATATATATATAAATTAAAAAAAAAGAAAAAAGAAAATGAAAAAGATGTTGGAAGAAAATGAATTGAACATGTCCCCGTCCAGGCCCCCCATCGCCTGGGAATAAATGGGAATAAAAATGGGAATTACGGGAAAAAAGATCCCAGAAAAATCCTCCAAGAAATTAAAAATAATTCTGAAAAAATCTGAAAAAAAAAAATCAAAAAAATCCCCCCAGAAATCTCAAAAAAAGCCCCCAAAATCCCAAATAAGACCCCAAAATATCCCCAAAAAATCCCCCCAAAAATCCCAAATAAGACCCTAAAAATCCCAAATAAGACTCCAATAATTTTTTTTAAAAAACCTCAAAATAAAAAAAATCCCTAATATATATATATATATATATATATATATATATATATATATTAAAAAAAAAGAAAAAAGAAATTGAAAAAGATGTTGGAAGAAAATGAATTGAACATGTCCCCGTCCAGGCCCCCCATCACCTGGGGAAAAATGGGAATAAAAATGGGAATTATGGGAAAAAAGATCCCAGAAAAATCCTCCAAGAAATTAAAAATAATTCTGAAAAAATCTGAAAAAAAAAATCAAAAAAATCCCCCCAGAAATCCCAAAAAAAGCCCCAAAATCCCAAATAAGACTCCAATAAAAATTAAAAAAAAAAATAAAAAATATATATATATAATAAAAAAAAGAAAAAAGAAATTGAAAAAGTGTTGGAAGAAAATGAATTGAACATGTCCCCATCCAGCCCCCTTATCACCTGGGAATAAATGGGAATAAAAATGGGAAAACAATGGGAAAAAAATGGGAATGATGGGGAAAAAATTCCCAAAAAAATCCTCAAAAAAATTAAAAAAAAAAATCAAATAAGTCCCCCCAGAAATCCCAAAAAAACACCCGAAAATCCCAAATAAGACCCCAATAAAATAAAAAAAAAAATCCTCCAAAAATAAGAAAATAAAATCCCTAAAAATATATAAATTTTTTAAATAAATATTAAAAAAAAGGAAAAAGAAATCGAAAAAGAAATTTAAAGGAAATGAATTGAACATGTCCCTGTCCAGCCCCCCCATCACCTGCAAAAAATGGGAATAAAAATGGGAATTACAGCAGAAATGATCCCAGAAAAATCCTGGAAAACAAATCATAAAAATTGGAAAAAAATCGGAAAAAAATCAGAAAAAAATCGGAAAAAAATCAGAAAAAAATCAGAAAAAAATCAGAAAAAAATCGGAAAAAATCAGATAAAAAGCTAAAAAAACCAGAAAAAAATTGGAAAAAAATTGGAAAAAACTGGAAAAAAATTGGAAAAAAAATCAGGTAAAAATCAGAAAAAATTAGGAAAAAAATGGGAAAAAAATCAGAAAAAATCGGAAAAAAATAAGAAAAAATGGGAAAAAATCAGAAAAAAAATCAGAAAAATATCAGAAAAATGGGAAAAAAAGAGAAAAAAAAGTTAAAAATAGGGAAAAAAATCATAAAAAATAGGAAAAAAAATCGGAAAAAAACTGTAAAAAATTGGAAAAAAATCAGAAAAAAATGGGAATAAATTGGAAAAATTCAGAAAAAAATCAGAAAAAGGTCATAAAAAAATGGGAAAAAAATTGGAAAAAGATCGGAAAAAATCGGAAAAAAATGTGAAAAAATTAGGAAAAAATCAGAAAAAATCGGAAAAAAAATTGGAAAAAAATTGGAAAAAAATGTGAAAAAAATCAGAAAAAGATCAGAAAAAATAAGAAAAAAATCGGAAAAAATTAGGAAAAAATCAGAAAAAATTAGGAAAAAAATGGGAAAAAATTGGAAAAAAATCGGAAAAAAAAAAGGAAAAAAATGGGAAAAAATCAGAAAAAATTGGAAAAAAATTGGAAAAAAATCGGAAAAAAATCAGAAAAAATTAGGAAAAAATCAGAAATAAATTGGAAAAAAATGGGAAAGAAATGGGAAAAAAAATCGGAAAAAATGGGAACAAAATGGGAAAAAATCTGAAAAAAATAAGAAAAAAATTGGGGAAAAAAATCGGGAAAAAAATCGGGAAAAAAATTGGAAAAATTGGAAAAAAATTGGAAAAAAAATCAGAAAAAAATCAGAAAAAAATCAGAAAAAATCGGAAAAAAAATCAGAAAAAAATTGCAAAAATATTGGAAAAAAATAGGAAAAAAATCAGAAAAAATAGGAAAAAATTTAGAAAAAAATCGGAAAAAAATCAGAAAAAAATCGGAAAAAAATCAGAAAAAATCGGAAAAAAAATCGGAAAAAAAATCAGAAAAAATCAGAAAAAAAATCATAAAAAATTCCCCAAAAAATCCCATAAACTCCCCTTGCCCCACTCACGTCCACGAACTCTGTGGTGAGTTTGAAGGCCGAGGTCTCGAAGCCCAAGTTCCGCGGGGACGACGAGAGGATGAAGCCGAAGTCGATGTGGATGATGTGACCCTCCGCGTCCAGCAGGATGTTCCCGTTGTGTCTGGGGGGAATTCAATTAAATTTCATCAAATTCCATTAAATCCAATCAATTCCAAAAAAAATCCCATTAAAATTGGCAAAAAATTCCATTAAAATCCTGTAAAATTCAAAAAAAAATCCCATAATGTTCCATAAAATCTCATTAATTCCCATCAAAATACCATCAAAATCCCCCAAAAGATCCCATTAAAATTGTAAAAAAAAATCCCATAAAATTCCATTAAAATTGCAAAAAAAAATTCCCATAAAATTCCATTAAAATCCCATTAAAATTCCATCCAATCCCATAAAATTCCATTAAAATCCCATCAATTCCCAAAAAAATCCCATAATGTTCCATAAAATCCCATTAATTCTCATCAAAATACCATCAAAAGATCCCATTAAAATTGCAAAAAAAAATCCCATAAAATTCCATTAAAATCCCATAAAATTCCATTAAAATCCCATAAAATTCCAAAAAAAAATCTCATCAAAATCCCATTAAAGTTGCAAAAAATCCCATTAAAATCCCATCAAATTGAATTAAAATCCAATCCAATCCAAATTAAAAAATCACCAAAAAAAACTCCAAAAAATTCCTTCAAAAAATCTGAAAAAAACCTTAAAAAATCCGAAAGAATTTGAAAAAAATTCCAAAAAGATCCGAAAAAAAATTCGAAAAAAATCCTTAAAAAAATCCTTAAAAAAAACCCCACAAAAAAACTCCTTAAAAAAAATGGGAAAGAAATCGGAAAAAAATAAAAAAACCACCCCAAATTTCCGAAAAAATTGGAAAAAATTCCAAAACAAATCCTTAAAAAACGAAAAAAAATTTCAAAAAATCCTTAAAAAAACAAAAAGAAATTCCAAAAAAATCCAGAAAAAATCCCCAAAAAATCCCCCCAAAAATCCCCCAAATAATCTGAATTTTTTCCCTGTCTTTAACCTGCAGCAGTTCACACACCAGGCAATACCCGGCACAGCTCCTGACAAAGTTCCCATTAAATCTCCCAGCAAGTGAAAAAATCCAAAAAATTTCCTTAAAAAATCCAAAAAATTCCTTAAAAATCCAAAAAAAATTCCTTAAAAAATCGAAAAAAACCCCCCAAAAAACCCAAAAAATTTTCCTTAAAAATCGAAAACCCCCTCCCAAAAAAAAAATTCTTTAAAAAAATCGGAAAAATTCCAATAAAAATCCAAAAAAATCCCTTAAAAAATCGAAAAAATTTCCAAAAAAATCTGAAAAGAAATCCAAAAAAAAATCTGAAAAAAAATCCTTAAATAATTGGAAAAATTTGAAATAAATCCTTAAAAAAAAAATAAAAAAAAAAAATCTAAAAAAATCCTTTTAAAATCCTTTAAAAATCAAAAAAAAAAAAAAAAATTCCTTAAAAAAATCCAAAAAAATTCCTTTAAAAATCGGAAAAAATTCAAAAAAAAATCCTTAAAAAATCGAAAAAAATTCCTTAAAAAACCCCAAATAATCTGAATTTTTTACCTGTCTTTAACCTGCAGCAGGTAACAGACCAGGCAATACCCGGCACAGCTCCTGACAAAGTTCCTCTGCGCGGTGAGAAACGACTCCGTGTTGTAATTCCCGTGTTCCTGCAGGAAATAATCCAGCAGCGACAGCTGGGATTGCTTCTTGATCTGGTGCAGCGACACCGCGCTGAGAACCGGCTCGATCATCCCGCTGTCGGCCGAGATCACCAGGATCTTGTAGGGCTTGATCCACAGCGGGACGCGTTCCTGCTCCCAGATCCACTGTGAAGAGAAAAAATGGGGAAAAATGAGATTAAAGGGATAAAAAATGGGGAAAAATGGGGAAAAAACGGGAGAAAATGGGGTTGGAAGGAGAAAAAAGGGGAAAAAAGGGGTTTGATGATCCCACTGTCTGCTGAGATCACCAGGATCTTGTAGGGTTTGATCCACAACGGGACGCGTTCCTGCTCCCAGATCCACTGTGAAGAGAAAAAACGGGGAAAAATGAGATTAAAGGGATAAAAAATGGGGAAAAAATGGGAAAAAATGGGGAAAAAACGTGTTTGATCGTCCCAGTGTTGGCAGAGATCGCCAGGATCTTGTAGGGCTTGATCCACAGGGGGACTCGTTCCTGCTCCCAGATGGACTGTCAGGGGGAAAAATAAAAAAAAATAGGATTAGAGGAGGAAAAAATGGGAAAAAATTGGGGAAAAATGGAGTTAGAAGGTGAAAAAAAGGGAAAAATGGGGCTCAATGATCCCAGGGGTTGGGTGAGAGCACCAAGATCTTGTAGGGTTTGATCCACAGGAGGACTCGTTCTTGCTCCCAGATGGACTGTGAGGAAAAAAAATGGGAAAAAATGGAATTAGAGGAGGAAAAAATTTAAAAAATGAGGTTACAGGGATAAAAAACGGGGAAAAAAGGGGGAAAAAGGGGTTCGATCATCCCAGTGTCGGCAGAGATCACCAGGGTCTTGTAGGGCTTGATCCACAGGGGGACTCGTTCTTGTTCCCAGGTGGACTGTGAAGAGAAAAAATGGGGTTAGAGGGGGAAAAGATGGGAAAAAATTAAAAAAAAATGGGGTTACGGGGATAAAAAATGGGGGAAAATGGGGAAAAGTGATTTGATCATCCCAGTGTAAAGATCTTGTAGGGTTTGATCCACAGCGGGACACGTTCTTGTTCCCAGATCCACTGTGAAGAGAAAAAATGGGGTTAGAGGGAGAAAAAATGGGGAAAAAAAGAGAAAAAATGGGGTTAGAGGGGCAAAAAATGGGGAAAAATGTGGGAGAAATGGGGAAAAAAGGGGTTCGATCATCCCAGTGTCGGCACAAAGCACCAGGGTCTTGTAGGGCTTGATCCACAACGGGACCCGTTCTTGTTCCCAGATGGACTGTGAAGAGAAAAAATGGGGAAAAATGGGGTGAGAGGGTGAAAATATTGGAAGAAAATGGGGAAAAATGTGGGAGAAATGGGGAAAAAAAGGGCTCGATCATCCCACTGTCCGCTGAGATCACCAGGGTCTTGTAGGGTTTGATCCATAACAGGACTTGTTCCTGCTCCCAGATCCACTGTCAGGGGAAAAAAACAGGAAAAAATGAGGTTAATGGGATTAAAAATGGGGAAAAAACGGGAGAAAATGGGGTTGGAAGGAGAAAAAAGGGGAAAAAAGGGCTTGGTCATCCCACTGTCGGCCGAGATCACCAGGATCTTGTAGGGCTTGATCTATAACGGGACTCGTTCCTGCTCCCAGATCCACTGTGAAGAGAAAAAATGGAGTTAGAGGAAGAAAATATGGGAAAAAATTAAAAAAAAATGGGGTTATAGGGGCAAAAAATGGGGAAAAAATGTGGGAGAAATGGGGAAAAAAGGGGTTTGATCATCCCAGTGTCGGCACAAAGCACCAGGGTCTTGTAGGGCTTGATCCACAACGGGACTCGTTCTTGTTCCCAGATGGACTGTGAGGGGAAAAAACAGGAAAAAATGAGATTACAGCAATAAAAAATGGGGAAAAAAAATGGGGAAAAAATGGGAGAAAATGGGGAAAAAAGGGGCTCGATCATCCCGCTGTCCGCTGAGATCACCAGGATCTTGTAGGGTTTGATCCATAACAGGACTTGTTCCTGCTCCCAGATCCACTGTCAGGGGAGAAAAAGGGGAAAAAAAGGATTTTTTCTCAGAATTCTTCACGAATTTCCTCACCTGGAGCTGTTTGAGCACCTGGAAGGCCACAAAAACCCCTTAAAACCCCTTAAACACTCCCTGAAAATCCACAAAAAAAATTAAAAAAAACCCCAAAAAAATCCCCCAAAAATAAAAAAACCTCCAAAAAACCCGGGATTTTTTTTGGGAATGACAGGAATTTCTCAGGAATTGGGATTTTTTTGGGAATCCTCTCACCTGGAGCTGTTTGAGCACCTGGAAGGCCACGAAAACCCCATAAAACCCCATTAAAACCCCATAAAATCCTCATAAAATCTCATAAAAACCACATAAAACCCCAAAAAACCCAGGATTTTTTGGGAGAACGACAGGAATTTCTCAGGAATTGGGAATTCTCAGGAATCCTCTCACCTGTAGCTGTTTGAGCACCTGGAAGGCCACGAAAACCCCATTAAAGAACCGCAAAATCCCAGAAAAACCCCCAAAAAATCCGAAAAAATTTAAAAAAAAAATCCAAAAAAAATCCAAAACAAATCCAAAAAAACTCCAAAAAACCCGGGATTTTTTTGGGAACAACAGGAATTTCTCAGGAATTGGGAATTCTCAGGAATCCTCTCACCTGGAGCTGTTTGAGCACCTGGAAGGCCATTAAAGAACCGCAAAACCCCAGAAAAACCCCCCAAAAATCAAAAAAAAATCCAAAAAAAGTTCAAAAAATTCCAAAAACCCCAGGATTTTTTTGGGAACGATGGAAAACTCTCAGGAATTGGGATTTTTTTTTTTTTTCAGGAATTGCCTCACCTGGAAGGCCACAAAAACCCCATTAAAGAACCGTAAAACCCAACAAAACCCCTTAAAAAAACCGTAAAAAATCCAAAAAAACTCCAAAAAACCCGGGATTTTTTTTTGGGAACGACAGGAATTTCTCAGGAATTGGGAATTCTCAGGAATCCTCTCACCTGCAGCTGTTTGAGCACCTGGAAGGCCACGAAAACCCCATAAAACCCCTTAAAAATCCCCTAAAAAACCCCTAAAAAATCCAAAAAAACTCCAAAAAACCCGGGATTTTTTTGGGAATTTCCAGGAATTTCTCAGGAATTGGGATTTTTTAGGGAATCCTCTCACCTGGAGCTGTTTGAGCACCTGGAAGGCCACGAAAACCCCATAAAACCCCTTAAAAATCCCCTAAAAAACCCCTAAAAAATCCAAAAAAACTCCAAAAAACCCGGGATTTTTTTGGGAATTTCCAGGAATTTCTCAGGAATTGGGATTTTTTAGGGAACCACCTCACCTGGAGCTGTTTGAGCACCTGGAAGGCCAGCAGCTCCTGGCGCAGGTCGTCGCCGCACTTGACGATGACGGAGAGGAGGCGCCACGACGGGAGGTGCCCGTAGGGAGAGGCCTCCCGGATCCTCCTGCCGTTGGGGAAAAATGGGGAAAAATTGGGAAAAATGGGATTTTTCCAAGGGGGGAGGGCTCAGGGAATGGGCTGGAGGTGATTTGGGGATGTTTCAGACCAGGAAAATCCCATGGAATGACATAAAATCCCAAGGAATCCCATTAAAATCCCATTAAATCCTCATTGAAATCCCATCAAATGCCATTAAATTCCATAAAATCCCATTAAATTCCACTAAAATGCCATTAAAATCCCATAAAATCCCATTAAAATCCCAATAAATCCCATAAAATCCCAATAAATCCCATTAAAATCTCAATAAATCCCATAAAATCCCATTAAAATCCCATAAAATCCCATTGAAATCCATTAAAATCCCATCAAATCCCATAAAATCCCAATAAACCCCATTGAAATCCCATAAAATCCCATTAAAATCCCAATAAATCCCATTGAAATCCATTAAAATCCCATAAAATCCCATTGAAATCCCATGAAATCCCATTGAAATCCCAATAAATCCCATTGAAATCCATTAAAATCCCATTAAAATCCATTAAAATCCCATTAAATTCCATTAAATTTAATTAAATGCCATTAAAATCCCAATAAATCCCATTGAAATCCATTAAAATCCCATTAAAATCCCAATAAATCCCATTACAATCCCAATAAATCCCATTGAAATCCCATAAAATCCAATTAAAATCCCATTAAAATCCATTAAAATCCCAACAAATCCCATTGAAATCCATTAAAATCCCATTAAAATCCCAATAAATCCCATTACAATCCCAACAAATCCCATTGAAATCCATTAAAATCCCATCAAATCCCATTGAAATCCCAATAAATCCCATTAAAATCCATTAAAATTCCATAAAATCCCGTTAAAATCCCAATAAATCCCATTACAATCCCAACAAATCCCATTGAAATCCATTAAAATCCCATAAAATCCCATTGAAATCCCATTAAATCCCATTGAAATCCATTAAAATCCCATCAAATGCCATTAAATTCTGTAAAATCCCATAAAAAAATCAAACGCCATTAAGTTCCATAAAAAATTCTTAACGATTTTTTAAACCAATTTTTTGACCGATTTTTTTTTTTTACAAATTTATAATTTTTTTTTTCCCCACAAATTTATCAAATTTTTTTTTTTTTAATAAATTCTTTACAATTTTTCCTGAAAATTCTCCAAATTCTCACCGGACTTTCTCCTGCCAGGGCTCTTTGAGGGCCACGGCCGAGGGGTCCTCGGGGTCCCTGCGGAACGACGTGGGCGTGTGAGCCAACTGCTCCGACAGCCGCCGCCTGCGGGGAAATACAGGAAATTATAGAGAATTCCAGAGGTTTCATGGAAAAAAATCATGGAATTTTGATCCAGGGAATGGCAAAATTATGTGGTTTTATGAGGGAGAAATTCCTGATTTTTTTCTCGGAATTCTGGGATTTTATCAGGAAAAATTCCTGGATTTTTGCTCAAAATTCTGGGATTTTATAAGGGAAAATTCCTGAATTTTTGCTCGGAATTTCAGTGTTTTTCATGGAAAAATTCACGGATTTTTCATTTGGGGAATGTCAGGATTGTGGGGGTTTTCATGGAAAAATTCCTGGATTTTTGATCCATGGAATGTCAAAATTATAGGGTTTTTATCAGGGAAAATTCACAGATTTTTGGTTGGAATTCCAGGGTTTTATAAGGGAAAATTTCTGGATTTTTGTTCTGGAGAATTCTGGAAAATTCCGGGTTTTTAATGAAAGATTAATGGATTTTTGATCCAGGGAATGGCAAAATTATGGGGTTTTATCAGGGAAAATTTACAGATTTTTGGTTGGAATTCCAAGGTTTTATAAGGGAAAATTTCTGGATTTTTGGTTGGAATTTTGGGGGTTTATGAGGGAAAATTTCTAGATTTTTTGCTTGGATTTTCAGGGCTTTTCATGGAAAAATTCCTGGATTTTTGATCCAGGGAATGTCAGAATTATGGGGTTTTTAGCAGGGAAAATTCACAGATTTTTGGTTGGAATTTTGGGGGTTTTATAAGGGAAAATTTCTGGATTTTTGATCCGGGGAATGTTGAAATTATGGTGGCTTAAAAGGTGGCTTAACAGGCTTAAAAATTCCACCAAATTCCAGGGTTTTCATGGAAAAAAATAATGGATTTTTGATCCAGGGAATGTCAAAATTATGGGGGTTTTAGCAGGGAGAATTCATGGATTTTTGGTTGGAATTTTGGGGGTTTATGAGGGAAAATTCCTGCATTTTTGTTCCAGGGAATTCTGGAAATTTCTGGGTATTTAATTAAAAAATTCCATGATTTTTGATCCAGGGAATGTCAAAATTATGGGGGTTTTTATGGGGAAAATTTATGGATTTTTGGTTGGAATTCTGGGGGTTTATGATGGAAAATTCCTGAATTTTCGCTGGAATTCCAAGGTTTGATAAGGGAAATTTCCAGGATTTTTGATCCAGGGAATATCAAAATTAGGTGGTTTTATTGAGGGAAAATTCCTGGATTTTTGGTCGGAATTCCGGGGTTTTATAAGGGAAAATTCCTGGATTTTTTTCCTCTAGAGAATGTTGGAATTTTATCTTTTTCCTGGAAAAAATCATGGATTTTTGATCTGGGAAATTCCCCAAAATTCCAGGGTTTTCATGGAAAAAATTCATGGGTTTTTGATCCAGGGAATGTTGGAGTTGTGGGGGTTTTATGAGGAAGAATTCCTGAATTTTTGGTTGGAATTCTGGGGTTTTATAAGGGAAAATTCATGGATTTTTGCTCAGAATTCCAGGGGTTTATCAGGGAAAAAAAATCACAGATTTTTGATCCAACGACTGTCAAAATTATGGGGGTTTTATGGGGGAAAATTCCTGGATTTTTGGTTGGAATTCCAAGGTTTTATAACGGAAAATTTCTGGATTTTTGATTGGAATTTTGGGGGTTTATGAGGGAAGATTTCTAGATTTTTTGCTTGGATTTTCAGGGCTTTTCATGGAAAAATTCCTGGATTTTTGATCCAGGGAATGTCAGAATTATGGGGTTTTTAGCAGGGAAAATTCACAGATTTTTGGTTGGAATTTTGGGGGTTTTATAAGGGAAAATTTCTGGATTTTTGATCCGGGGAATGTTGAAATTATGGTGGCTTAAAAGGTGGCTTAACAGGCTTAAAAATTCCACCAAATTCCAGGGTTTTCATGGAAAAAAATAATGGATTTTTGATGCAGGGAATGGCAAAATTATGGGGGTTTTAGCAGGGAGAATTCATGGATTTTTGGTTGGAATTTTGGGGGTTTATGAGGGAAAATTCCTCATTTTTTTTCTTGGAATTCTGGAGTTTTATAAGGAAAAATTCCCAAATTTTTGCTGGAATTCCAAGGTTTTATAAGGGAAAATTTCCGAATTTTTGCTCGGAGTTTCAGGGTTTTTCATGGAAAAATTCCTGGATTTTTGATCCAGGGAATGTTGGAGTTGTGGGGGGTTTTATGAGGAAGAATTCCTGAATTTTTGGTTGGAATTCTGGGGTTTTATAAGGGAAAATTCATGGATTTTTGCTTAGAATTCCAGGGTTTTTCATGGAAAAAATTCCTGGACTTTTGATCCAGGGAATGTCAAAATTATGGAGGTTTTATGGGGGAAAAATTTCTGGATTTTTGTTCCAGGAAATTCTGGAAAATTCCAGGGTTTTCATGGGAAAATTCATGGATTTTTTATCAGAATTTTTATCAGAATTCTGGGGTTTTTCATGGAAAAAAAGAATGGAATTTTGATCCAGGGAATGGCAAAATTATGGGGTTTTATCAGGGAAAATTTACGGATTTTTGTTCCAGGAAATTCTGGAAAATTACATAATTTTTGTGGAATAAATTCATGGATTTTTTTATCCATGGAATGCTGGAATTTTATCTTTTTTTTAATGGAAAATTTCCTGGATTTTTGATGTGGGGAATGTCAAAACTATGGGGTTTTTATGAGGAAAAATTCCTGGATTTTTGCTTGGATTTTCAGGGTTTTTCATGGAAAAAAATCATGGATTTTTGATCCAGGGAATGGCAAAATTAGGGGGGTTTTATCAGGGAAATTTTAAGGATTTTTGGTTGGAAGTTTGGGGGTTTATGAGGGAAAATTCCTGGATTTTTGTTCCAGGAAATTCCACAAAATTCCAGGGTTTTCATGGAAAAAAAAAATGGATTTTTGATCCAGGGAATGTCAAAATTATGGGGGTTTTATGGGGGAGAATTCATGGATTTTTGGTTGGAATTCTGGGGGTTTATGAGGAAAAATTCCCAGGTTTTTGCTGGAATTCCAAGATTTTATAAGGGAAAATTCCTGGATTTTTGATCCAGGGAATGGCAAAATTACGGGGGTTTTTATGGGGCAAAATTCATGGATTTTTGGTTGGAATTCTGGGGGTTTATGAGGGAAAATTACTGGATTTTTGGTAGGAATTTCAGGGTTTTCATGGAAAAATTCACAGAATTTTGATCCAGGGAATGTCAGGGATTTAATGGAAAAATTCCTGGATTTTTGATGCAGGGAATGGCAAAATTATGGGGTTTTATCAGGGAAAAATTCCTGGGTTTTTGTTCCGGGGAATTCTGGAAAATTCCAGGGTTTTCATGGAAAAATTCATGGAATTTTGATCCAGGGAATGGCAAAATTATGGGGGTTTTATCAGGGAAAACTTACAGATTTTTGGTTGGAATTCTGGGGGTTTTATAAGGGAAAATTCCTGGATTTCTGCTCTGTGCAACATCAAAATTCCAGGATTTTTTTGGAGGTAAAATTCCCAGATTTCCACTCTGTGGAATGTCAGAATTCCAGGGTGGTTTTTTTTGAGGGAAAATTCCCAAATTTCTGCTCAGGGGAATGTCACAATTCTGGGATTTTTTCGAGGGAAAAATTCCCAGATTTCTGCTCCAGAGAATGTCGGATTTCCAGGGTTTTTATATGGGAAAATTCCCTGAATTTTGCTCCGGGGAATATCAGAATTCCAGGATTTTTTTTAAAGGGAAAATTCCTGAATTTCTGCTGTGGGCAATGTCAGAATTCCGGGATTTTTTTGAGAGAAAATTCCCAGATTTCTGCTCCAGGAAATGTCAGAATTCTGGGATTTTTTTGAGGGAAAATTCCCAAATTTCTGCTCTGGGAAATGTCAGAATTCCAGGATTTTTTTGAGGGAAAATTCCCAAATTTTTGCTCCAGGAAATGTCAGAATTCTGGGATTTTTTCGAGGGAAAATTCCCAGATTTTCTGCTCAAGGGAATGTCAGAATTCCAAGATTTTTTCTGAGGGAAAATTCCTGGAACAACATCAGAATTCCAGGATTTTTTTGAGGGAAATTTCCCAAATTTCTGCTCCAGGAAATGTCAGAATTCTGGGATTTCTTCGAGGAAAAATGCCTGGATTTTTGCTCAGGGGAATATCAGAATTCCAGGATTTTTTTAAAGGGAAAATTCCCGAATTTCTGCTCTGGGGAATATCTAAATTTCAGGGTTTTATAAGGGAAAAATCCCAAATTTTTGCTCCAGGAAACATCAGATCTCCAGGATTTTTTTGAGGGAAAATTCCCAAATTTTCCGCTCTGTGGATTTTCAGAATTCCAGGAGTTTTTGGGTGTAAAATTCTCAAATTTCTGCTCTGTGGAATGTCAGAATTCCAGGATTTTTTTGAGGTAAAACTCCCAGATTTTCCACTCTGGGGATTTTCAGAATTCCAGGATTTTTTTGGTGTAAAATTCCCAATTCCCCGGCGCTGACCGGATGTCTCCGGCGGCGATGAAGACGGGCTCGCGGCTCTCCTGGCTGGTGATGGAATCCACCGAGAACTGCGAGATGTTGTCACAGCTGTTGGTGTGCATCTCTGGGAGCTGGGGATACCATCAAAATCCATCAAATCCCATCAAAATCCCCAAAAAACCCCATCAAAATCCATCAAATCCCATCAAAATACCATCAAATCCCATCAAAATCCCATTAAAATTCCATCCAAACCCATCAAATCCCATTAAAAGTCCATCCAAACCCATAAAATCCCATTAAAATACCATAAAATACCATTAAAATGCCATGAAACCCCATCAAATCCCATTAAAATCCTATAAAATCCCATCAAAATCCCATCAAAATCCCACTAAAATTCCATAAAATTCCCATGAAAATCCCCATGAAAATCCCATCCAAAGCCATAAAATCCCATTAAAATCCCACCAAATCCCATTAAATTCCATTAAAATCCCATTAAAATCCCACCAAATCCCATGAAAATCCCATTAAAATCCCACCAAATCCCATTAAATTCCATTAAAATCCCACTAAATCTCGTTAAAATCTCATCAAATCCCATGAAAATCCCATTAAAATCCTATCAAATCCCATAAAATCCCACTAAAATCCCACTAAAATTTCCATTAAAATCCCATCCAAACCCATCAAATCCCAATTACATCCCATGAAAACCCCATGAAAATCCAACTAAAATCCCATAAAATCCCATAAAATTAAAAAAAAATAATCCAACAAATCCCATAAAATCCCATTCCAGGGGGAGCCTGGAGTGACATTTCCCCATGGAAGCCCTGGGGACACATTGGGGACACATCTGAAGGCCACCAGGGTGCCAGAACCTTCTGGAAAATTCCATTTCCACCTCCATGGGACCACCCTGGAGGGCACCGTGGTGACCAGAACCTTCTGGAAAACCCCATTCCCACCATTCCCACCTCCACGGTGACCACAACCTTCTGGAAAAACCCAATTCCCACCTCCCTGGTGGCCAGAACCTTCTGGAAAACCCCATTCCCAACATTCCCAAGTCCATGGGACCACCCTGGAGGCCACCATGGTGCCAGAACCTTCTGGAAAACCCAATTCCCACCATTCCCAACATTCCCACCTCCATTGGACCACCCTGGAGGCCACCATGGTGCCAGAACCTTCTGGAAAACCCCTTTCCCACCTCAACGGTGGCCAGAACCTTCTGGAAAACCCCGTTCCCACCATTCCCACCACTCTGGAGTCCACCATGGTGCCAGAACCTTCTGGAAAACCCCATTCCCATCATCCCCACTCCATGGAGACACCTGGAAGTCACCATGGTGCCAGAACCTTCTGGAAAACCCCATTCCCAACATTCCCATTCCCAACCTTCCCACCTCTATGGGACCACCTGGAAGTCACCATGGTGCCGGAACCTTCTGGAAAATCTCATTCCCACAATTCCCACCATTCCCACCTCCATGGGATCACCCTGGAGGCCACCATGGTACCTTGACCCTCTGGAAAACCCCATTCCCACCTCCCTGGTGACCAGAACCTTCTGGAAAATCCCATCCCCACCATTCCCACCTCCATGGGACCACCCTGGAGGCCACCACAATGCCAGAACCTTCCGGAAAACCCCATTCCCACCTCCACGGTGACAAGACCCTTCTGGAAAACTCCAATTCCCACCATTGCCACCATTCCCACCTCCATGGAGACACCTTGGGGACACCTGGAGTGTGCCAGAACCTTCTGGAAAACCCCATTCCCACCATTCCCACCTCCATGGAGACACCTTGGGACCACCTGGAGGCCATGATGGTGCCAGAACCTTCTGAAAACCCCAATTCCCACCTTCCTGGTGACCAGAACCTTCTGGAAAACCCCACCCCCAGCATCCTGGTGTCCTCACCTCCACCTGGAGCTCCACGATGTCGTCCACGGACCAGGCCTCGTCGTCGTTGTCGTAGTTGGGGACGGTGCTGAAGCTGCCCGCCCTCTGCTCGGGGCCCATCCCGCATTCCGGAAGGTTCTCGGCCGAGCGCGTGCTCCGGATCCGGTTCTCCGGGATCCGCGCCGGGACATTCGCCGTGTCGAAATTGTCACATTCCAGCACCTCCACGTAGATTAAATAGGGAGCCTGAGGGGGAAAAAAGTGGGGAAAGTGGGAATGTTGGAGGGATGAGGGATAATCCTGGATGTTGTTGGCCTTGGGTTTTGGGAGAAATCCGGGTTTTTGGTGGATATGGAGGAAGTTGGAGGTTCTCCAGGGGGTTTGTGGCCAAGTCCAGCTGTCCCAAAATTCCCTGGAAGTGACAGCTCTAGATCCTTCCCAAAATTCCCAATCCTGGAAGTGACAGCTCCAGATCTTTCCCAACATTCCCAATCCTGGAAGTGGCACCTCTAAATCCTTCCCAGTATCCCCTAGAATTGTCACTTCCAGATCCTTCCCAACATTCCAATTCTGGAATTGACACTTCCAGGTTTTTCAAAAGTGGGAATGTTGGAGGGATGAGGGATGAGGATGTTGTCAGGGTTGGGTTTTGGGGGAATTCCGGGTTTTTGGTGGATATGGAGGAAGTTGGAGGTTCTCAGGAGGTTTGTGGCCAAGTCCAGCTGTCTCAACATTCCCTGGAAGTGACAGTTCTAGATCCTTCCCAAAATTCCCAATCCTGGAAGTGGCATCTCCAAATCCTTCCCAATATTCCCTAGAATTGACACTTCCAGATCTTTCCCAACATTCCCAGTTCTGGAATCAACATCTCCAGATCGTTCCCAACATTCCAATCCTGGAACTGACACTTGCAGGTTTTTCAAAAGAGGGAATGTAGGAGGGATGAGGATGTTGTCAGGGTTGGGTTTTGGGAGAAATCCGGGTTTTTGGTGGATATGGAGGAAGTTGGAGGTTCTCCAGGGGGTTTGTGGTCAAGTCCAGCTGTCCCAACATTCCCAGTCCTGGAAATGACACTTCCAGATCTTTCCCAACATTCCCAATCCTGGAAGTGAAAGCTCCAGATCCTTTCCAACATTCCCAACCCATCCCCAAACCCCATTTCCCATCCCCAAATCCCAATTTCCCATCCCAAATCCCATTTTCCCCCACCTTATCCTTGGAATTGAGGACCACGGCCTGGGAGTGGGGCACCCTGACCACGTGGTGCTCGAATGCCACAAATCACCACCTCCATTCCCACCACTCCCAACCATTTCCACCATTCCCAAATCCCAAATTTCCATCCCAAACCCCATTTTCCATCCCAAACCCCATTTCCCATCCCCAAATCCCAACCTTCCCCACCTTATCCTTGGAGTTGAGGACCACGGCCTGGGAGTGGGGCACCCTGACCACGTGGTGCTCGAATCTCAAAAATCACCACCTCCATTCCCAACCTTTCCCAACCACTCCCAACCATTCCCACCATTCCCAAATCCCAAATTTCCATCCAAATCCCAGTTTTCCATTCCAAACCTCAACTTTCCCCACCTTATCCTTGGAGTTGAGGACCATGGCCTGGGAGTGGGGCACCGTGACCACGTGGTGCTCAAATCCCAGGAATCATCATCTCCAGCTCTCCCACCATTCCCAACCATTCCCAACCCATCCCAAACCCCATTTCCCATTCCCAAATCCCAATTTCCCATTCCCAAACCCCAATTTTCCATCCCAAACCTCAACTCTCCCCACCTTATCCTTGGAGTTGAGGACCACGGCCTGGGAGTGGGGCACCCTGACCACGTGGTGCCCAAAGGTGGCACCACCACCTCCATTCCCACCATTCCCAACTACTCCCAAAATCCAATTTCCATCCCAAAATCCATTTCCCCACCTTATCCTTGGAGCTGAGCACCATGGCCTGGGAGTGGGGCACCCTGACCACGTGGTGCTCGAATCCCAGGAATCATCATCTCCAGCTCTCCCACCACTCCCAACCATTTCCACCACTCCCAAATGCCAATTTCCCATCCCAAATCCCAGTTTTCCATCCCAAACCTCAACTCTCCCCACCTTATCCTTGGAGTTGAGGACCACGGCCTGGGAGTGGGGCACCCTGACCACGTGGTGCTCGAAGGTGGCACCACCACCTTTAGTCCTCCCACCACTCTCAACCACTCCCACCATTCCCAAACCCCATTTCCCATCCCAAATCCCAACTTTCCATCCCAAATCCCAACTTTCCATCCCAAATCCCAACTTTCCCCACCTTATCCTTGGAGTTGAGGACCACGGCCTGGGAGTGGGGCACCCTGACCACGTGGTGCTCGAAGGCGGCCGTGGGCAGCCAGGCCCGGGCGGGCAGTTTGTGGTTGAGCAGCGACAGCTCCGAGATCAGTCTCTGTGTCTTCTGCTCCTTGGTGGGCAGCGTGGCCAGGCGCTTCCCGATGGCCATCAGGGACTTGATGAACTCCCGCTCCGGGGCCAGCCGGGCCGGCTGGAGAAACGCCGGGATCCCAAAGGAAAAGGGTCGGGAAAAAAAGGAGGAAAATGAAGGTGATGTTGGTTTTTTAGTGGGAGAAAATTCTTCATCTTCCCTGATTTTCCTGCTCTTCTCTTTTTCTGCTCATCTCTTTTCCTGATGTTTCCTCTCCCACCCTTCCATTTTCCTGCTCTTCCCTGATTTTCCTGCTCTTCTCTTTTCCTGATTTTCCCTGATTTTCCTGCTTTTCTCTTTTCCCGCTCTTCCCTTTTCCTTCTCTTCTCTTTTCCCGCTCATCTCTTTTCCTGATTTTCTCTTTTCCTGCTTTTCCCTCTCCCACCCTTCCCTTTTCCTCATCTTCCCTTTTTTTGCTCCAGAACCAGCTGGGCTGGCTGGAAAAGGGTCGGGATCCCAAAGGAAAAGGGTCAGGATCCCAAGGAAAAAGTTGGGGAAAAAAAGGAAGAAAATCAAGGTGATGTTGGTGGTTTTTTAGTGGGAGAAAATTCCTGCTCTTTCCCTTTTCCTGCTCTTCCCTTTTTCCTGTTTTTCCCTCTTTCTTTCTCCTGCTCCTCCCACTCCAGAGCCAGCCAGGCCAGCTGGAAAAGGATCAGGATCCCAAAGGAAAAGGGTCGGGATTCGAAGGAAAGTTGGGGGAAAAAGGAAGAAAATCGAGGTGATGGTGGTTTTTTAGTGGGAGAAAATTCCTGCTCTTTCCCTTTTCCTGCTTTTCCCTTTTCCTGCTCTTCCCTTTTCCCTTTTCCTGCTCTTCCCATTCCGGAACCAGCTGGACCAGCTGGAAATGGATCAGGATCCAAAGAAAAAAGTTTGGGAAAAAAAGGAAGAAAATGAAGGTGAAGTTGGTGGATTTTTAATGGGATCAAATTCCTGCTCTTTCCCTTTTCCCACTTCTCCCTCTTTCCTTCTCTTCCCTTTTCCCTCTTCCTGGATCCCGGGAATTTGGGAATCCCATCCATCCCCCAGCAGAGCAGGACACCAGAGGGTTTTTCCTTCCCCACAGAATTCCAGAGCCGACATTCCCAGTGGGATCTCCCAGTCCTGCTGGATTCCTGGGATTTGGGATCATCCAGATTCCCAGGATTTGGAATCATCCAAATTCCCAGGATTTGGAGTTATCCACATTCCCAGGATTTGGGATTATCCCCCTGCCCCTCCCTGATATCCCAGTCCAAACATCCCATAAAAAATTGTGATTTTTTTCGGGATTTCCCTTTGGATGCAGCAGCCCCTCCCCACATCAATCCCAAATTTTCCACTCCACATTCCCCCCTCCAAAAAAAATCGGGAAAAACTGATTTTTTTTCAGGCTCATGCTGGAAAAGGCACATGCAGAAAAGCCGCTGATCAGGGGGAGAGAGAGAAAAGCAACAGAAAACGCCAGAAAAATCGGGAATATCGCAGAGCAAAAAGGGAAAAAAATCGGGAAAAAATCAAGGAAAGAAGGATGAGGATGGGAATTCCCGGCTGGGAATCCTGTGGATTTGTAGTCCACGGCCAAAAAAATTCCCTCAGGAATTCCAGGAATTCTTGGCTCCAGGCACAGGGGGAATATTCCAGAGGTTCCCAATCCCGGCTGAATCCCAAAAATTCCTTCAGCTCTTCATGGATTGAATCCCATTCCTGTAAAAAAAACCCCTGGGATATCCCATGGATGGATTTCATGGATTCCATTCCAAGCATTTTTCCTGTGGAATTCCAACGGTTCTGATATTCCTGATCCTCCCATCCAGGTTTTTTTTGTGGATTTTGTCCCTCTGGGAATGGCAGGAAAGGAAATTCCCAGTGGAATATCCCGAGGGATTTGGGAATTTGGGATCAATCCAGGGATCAGCCCAGCCTGGATCCGGAGGAGTTTTGGATTCCTGGTTTTTCCCAAGGATCTTCTCCCAACCTCAGGAATATTCCAGGATCCGTTGGGAGCCTCTGGAATTCTGGGGCTGGTGGGAAACCTGGAAATCTTGGATCTTCTACCCAGAGGGGTTGGGAAATTCCAGCCCATTCCAGAGGGGAATTTCCTCTTCTTCCCATCCTTTTCCAAATGGGAATTTCCTCTTCATCCCATTCCAGAGGGAAATTTCTTCTTCTTCCCATTCCAAAGGGAAATTCCAAAGGGAAAATTCCTCTTATCTCATCCTTTTCCCAAATGGGAATTTCCTCTTTATCCCATTCCAAAGGGAAATCCCAGAGGGAATTTTCCTCTTCATCTCATCCTTTTCCAAATGGGAATTTTCCTCTTCATCCCATTCCAAAAGTAAATTCTGGAGGGAATTTTCCTCTTCATCCCATTCCAGAGGGAAATTTAATCCCATTCCAAAGGGAGAATTTTCTTCTTCATCCCATTCCAAAGGGAAATTCCTCTTCATCCCATTCCAGAGGGAAATTTCTTCTTCATCCCGTTCCAAAGGGAAATTCCAAAGGGAAATTCCAATGGGAAAATTCCTCTTCATCTCACCCTTTTCCAAATGGGAATTTTCCTCTTCTTCCCATTCCAGAGGGAAATTTAATCCCATTCCAAAGGGAGAATTTTCTTCTTCATCCCATTCCAAAGGGAAATTCCTCTTCATCCCATTCCAGAGGGAAATTTCTTCTTCATCCCGTTCCAAAGGGAAATTCAAAGGGAAATTCCAAAGGGAAATTCCAATGGGAAAATTCCTCTTCATCTCATCCTTTTCCAAATGGGAATTTTCCTCTTCATCCCATTCCAAAAGCAAATTCTGGAGGGAATTTTCCTTTTCTTCCCATTCCAAAGACAAATTTAATCTCATTCCAAAGAAGAATTTTCTTCTTCATCCCATTCCAAAGGGAAATTCCAAAGGGAAAATTCCTCTTCATCTCATCCTTTTCCAAATGGGAATTTTCCTCTTCATCCCATTCCAAAGGGAAATTTAATCCCATTCCAAAGGGGAATTTTCTTCTTTATCCCATTTCAAAGGAAATTCCAGAGGGAAGATTCCTCTTCATCCCAATTCAAAGGGAAATTCCAAAGGGAAAATTCCTCTTTATCCCATTCCAAAGGGAAATTCCAAAGGGAAAATTCTTTTTTATCTCATTCCAAAGGGAAATTCCAGAGGGGAAATTTTCCTCTTGACCCCATTCCTCATCCCAGCATTCCCAAGGAATCCTCCCCATTCCAGCAGAACATTCCACAGGGAATGATGAATTATCCAAATTTTCCGTCGATTCACAAGAAAATAAAACTCCAGAGAGGAGCCCTTGGCTGGGAATGGGGGGAAATCAAGGAATTCCTGGAATTTTGGGTGGGAATTCTGGCCTTGGAGCTCATCCCAAGCATCTCGTTATCCTTAAAAAGGAGGAGGATTCAGGATGAGGCCGAAATTTGGGATTAAATCCCGAAATTCCCAAATCCGGGCGTGGGAAGGATCTTTGGGAATTCCCAGCGGGATCCAGGAATTCCCAGAAAAGCCAAAAAAAATTGTGGAATTTTTCCCAAAAATTCCAGCGCTGGAGGAAATCATGGACTACACAATTCACAAAGGGAAAAGAGGGAAAGATCCCCCAAAAAAAGGGGGGAAAAAGGTGGCAAAAAAAAAAGGAAAAAGGCTCATTCCAGAGAGAAAAATCAAGGAAAACGCCGGGATTTGATTGGAATTTTCGTGGGAAAAAAAAAAAAAAAAAAAAGGGAATTAAAAGAAGGAAATCAAGGAATGATTGGTGGGGGGGAGGAAAAAAAATGGAAAAAAAAAACAACAACCGAAAAAAGCAAATTAATCTCATCTGGCTGAGAATTTTGGGAGCCAAATTCCAAAGGGAAAAACAGCATTTCCTCTTCCACCTGCGAGGGAAAAAAATGGGAATTTCCTCATTCTCAGATGGAATTTTGGGTGGGAAAAATGGGATTTTTTTCCTTAATTTTATCCAACTGGAAGGAATTTTCCTGGAATTTATTCCGAGGAAAAGTCATGGTGACGATCCTGGGAATTTTATTTTATTTTATTTTTTTTGGGGAATGTTGGGAAATTCCAAAGTGGGAGGGTGGAAATTGAGGAAATGTTGTGTTGGGAAGAGAAAATTTCTGGAAAAAAAAAATGGGATCAAAACTTACGGGAGCCAAGGATTTCTCCAGGCTTTCCGTACTCGAGGACAATTCCTGGGAAAAAGCAGGAAAAACAAAAAAAAAACAAAAAAAAAAAAAGGGAATTTTGGGACAAGTTTTTTTTTTTGGGAATTTTTTTTTTTTTTCCGTAGGAAAGAGAGGAAGGAGAAAAGGGAAAAAAAAAGGGGGAGAAAAAGCAAAGTTTAGCTCCAGAGTCACTTCCAGCAATTCCCAAGGTTTTGTTTTATGTTTTTTGTTTATTTTATTCCTGGAAAAATTCCAGGGATCAAAGTGGAGCCAATCCCAGTGTTGAATTCCCAGGATTTTTGGGATTTTTCCAGTTTTTTTTCTTCCTCTCTGGGATTCATTATCTCACCCTGGAAGGACAAGGATGGATCCAGCTCTGAATTATTTGGATTTTTTTACCTTTTCCATCACCAAATCCACTTTTTTTTTTTCCCATTCCCTCAATTCCTGTTTATCCCAAATTTCACCATGGAAATGATCCCGAAAATTCCCCAAAATTCCCCAATTTTTGAGGCCAAAATTCCTGATTTATCCCAATTTTTTCCTGCCATTCCCACATTTCCCTCCAAGCTCCATCCCAAGGGATTCCCATCCCACAATATCCCGAAATTCCAGCGCTTGGAGTCCATAAATCCACGATTTTGGATTTCCAAAAAAGAAAAAAAAGGGAATTTTGGGGCAAAAATTCCCAAAAATTCCCCCCCAAAAAAGGACAATCAGGTCTGGATCCCACCTGGACAAAAATTGATGGAAAATGATCCCAGAATTCACCAGGGAAGGGAAAATGGATGGAAAATAATCCCAAATTTTCCCTCCCCTGATAAATTTTGGGACAATTTTCCCTTCCCTGATAAATTTTGGGATCATTTCCAAACAATTTTTCACCCCCTGATAAATTTTGGGATCATTTTCCATCAATTTTTCGTCCCCTGATGAATTTTGGGATTATTTCCCATCCATTTTCCCTTCCCTGATAAATTTTGGGATCATTTCCCACCAATTTTCCCTTCCCTGGTAAATTTTGGGATCATTTCCCATCAATTTTCCCTCTCCTGGTGATTTTTGGGATCATTTTTCCTGCTTTTTTCCAAGGAATTCCTCTGAATTCCAGAGGGGAAAACCACCCAGAGCTTCCAAGAATTCCGGGATTTTTGAGGGAAATTTGGGATCCAGGGCTGGACTCTCCCTGGTTTTGTCCTTTCCCAGTTTTTTTCTGGATGGTTTCCAGGACTTTCCTCATCCGTAATTGATGGAAAAGCTCCGGGTTTTTCACCTCCTCTTTTTCCACATTAAAAATTCATCCCGGCCTGAACAGCCCCGGGGTTTTTCCGGGCGGTTTTTGATCCCGAATCCGGCCTGGAAAATTCCTTCCCAAATCCTTCCCTCTCCCAATCCTTATCCCAATTCCCAGAGTTTGGAACAATCCTTGGCTCCTTCTGGGGATTCCCAGTGGAATTCTCAGTGGAATTCCCAGCAGGATCAAACCTTGGATTTATCGTCCATTTCTCAGGAATTCTTGGGAATTCCCAACCATTCCCAGTGATTTCCAGTGACTTCCAGTCATTCCCAGTCATTCCAAACCATTCCCAATCATTCCAAACCATTCCAATCCATTCCCAGTCTTTCCCAGTCACTCCCAGTAATTCCAAACCATTCCCAACCATTCCAAACCATTCCCAACCATTCCAAACCATTCCCAGTCATTCCCAACCATTCCCAGTCATTCCCAACCATTCCCAGCCATTCCCAACCATTTCAAACCATTCCCAACCATTCCCAGCCATTCCAAACCATTCCAATCCATTCCCAAACATTCCCAACCATTCCAAATCATTCCCAGTCATTCCCAACCATTCCCAACCATTCCAAATCATTCCCAACCAATCCAAACTATTCCCAACTATTCCCAGTCATTCCCAATCACTCCAAACCACTCCAAACCATTCCCAACCATTCCCAGTCATTCCCAACCATTCCAAACCATTCCCAACCATTCCCAGTCATTCCCAGTCATTCCCAATCATTCCAAACAATTCCAAACCATTCCCAGCCATTCCAAACCATTCCCAACCATTCCAAACCACTCCAAACCATTCCTAGTAATTCCAATCCATTCCAATCCATTCCCAACCATTCCCAACCATTCCCAACCATTCCCAACCATTCCAAACCATTCCAATCCATTCCAAACCATTCCCAGTCATTCCAAACCATTCCCAGTCATTCCCAGCCCTTCCCAGTCATTCCAAACCATTCCAAATCCTTCCAAACCATTCCCAACCATTCCCAGTCATTCCCAACCATTCCCAGTCATTCCAAACCATTACCAACCATTCCCAACCATTCCAAACCATTCCCAACCATTCCCAACCATTCCCAGTCACTCCCAGTTTCCCTGGGGTGGATCCCACCCTCTGGAGGATCCGTTTTTCCCGGATTTGGGAAGCTCTGCTCCCAAAATCTGCTCCCAGCACCAGCTCGGGGCTCTTTTCCCGCTCAGAATTCCCATCTCACTCTGGGATTCCCAAAGGGATCAGCCTTGGAGCACAACCCCAATGCCAGAGGAACTTCGGGATCAATCCCAAGGAACAACCAGGACCCTGAAGGAGCTCTGGGATCAATCCCAAGGAACAACCACAGGATTTTCCAGGTTCCCTGAGCCTTGGAGCACAACCCCAACCTTGGGAGGAACTCCAGGATGAATCCCAAGGAACATCACAACCCCAGAGGAGCTCTGGGATCAATCCCAAGTCCCTGGAGATCCCTTTCCCAGTGGGATGAGCCCTGGAGCACAACCAAAACCCGGGAGGAGCTCTGGGATCAATCCCAAAGAACAACCACGACCCCAGAAAAACTCTGGGATGAATCCCAAGTCCCTGGAGATCCATTTCCTAGCAGGATGAGCCTTGGAGCAGAACCCCAACCCCACAACTCCCCTTCCCATGGAATTCCCACTCAGAACACCCCAAACCTTTACCTCCTCCCCGCTCTCCACCTTGGGATTGCTGCCTGAGCCCTGGAGCACAACCACAACTCCAAAGGAACTTTGGGATCAATCCCAAGAGCTCTGGGATCAATCCCAAGTCCCTGGAGATCCTTTCCCAGTGGGATGAGCCTTGGAGCAGAACCACAACTCTAAAGGAACTTTGGGATCAATCCCAAGGAACAACCACAGGATTCTTCCAGTTCCCTGAACCTTGGAGCACAACCCAAACCCAATAAAGCCCTTTCCCATGGAATTCCCACTCGGAACAGCCCAGACCTTCACCTCCTCCTTGCTCTCCACCTTGGGATTGCTGTCTGAGCCCTGGACCACAACCCCAACCTCAGAGGAGCTCTGGATCAATCCCAAAGCACAACCAGGACTCTGAAGAAGCTCTGGGATGAATCTCAAAGCACAACCACGGGATTTTCTCAGCTCCCTGACCTTGGGGCAAATCTCAACCTCGGAGCAGCTCCGGGATCAATCCCAAGACACTTCCACCTCCCTGCAGGAGCTCTGGGATCAATCCAAAGGCACAACCATGACCCTGGAAGAGTTCTGGGATGAATCCTTAGGAACAACCCCATCCTTGGAACAACATTTCCCAGTAGGATGAGCCTTGGAGTACGACCACAACTGCAGAGGAGCTCTGGGATGAATCTCAAAGGACAGTCACAGGATTTTCCCACTTCTCTGACCCTTGGAGCACAACCCCAACCCCATAACTCTCCTTACCACTGGGAACATCCCCCAAATTCTCACCTCCTCCTCGCTCTGCACCTTGGGATTGCTGCCTGGGCCCTGGAGCACAACCACAACTCCACAACTCCCCTTCCCATGGAATTCTCACTCAGAACACCCCAAACCTTTACCTCCTCCTCGCTCTCCACCTTGGGATTGCTGCCTGAGCTTTGGAGCACAACCCCAACCCCACAACTCCCCACAGAACTCCCACTCAGAACACTCCGAATTTTTACCTCCTCGCTCTCCACCTTGGGATTGCTGCCTGAGCCCTGGACCCCAACCCCACAACTCCCCACAGAACTCCCACTCAGAACACCCTGAATTTTTACCTCCTCCTCGCTCTCCACCTTGGGGTTGCTGGCCGTGCGCTTCAGGTTGCTGCTGAGGCTGATGGACACCGTGGCGTCCGACTTGGACCTCTGGTGAGTCCGTTTGGAAGGCGACAACCCCGTGTCGACGCCGCCCACGGGACCACCCCCAACTCCTCCAACTCCTCCAACTCCAACTCCTCCCAACTCCCTCCTCCTCCCCGCCGGCTTCAGCTCGTCGGAGAGGATGAGCCTGCGGAGTTTAGTTCCCCGGGAGTGGCGCTGGGTGGAGATGTGCATGTCAGAGGAGTAGGCCCCCAGCAGCAGCGCGCACTGCAGGGAGAAGTCGATGCTCTGGCGGCACCGGTGCACGATGTAGGGTTTGATGGCGTCGCCCACGTCCTCGTCCATGTGGATGTACATGTTGAGCAGCTGGGGCAGGTAGAAATCCACCTCCTCGTGGCGGAAGCAGAAGAGGCGGTTGCCGATGTAGGCCTGCACGCCGGGCTCCTTGGAGTTGTACAGGTAGGAGATGGCCATGGAGATGTCGAAGAGCTTGGACTCGAAGAGGCGCAGCAGCCACGACTGCTTGGCCTGGTGCTGCCGTTTCCTGGCCGTCCTGGAGGAAGGGCTGCAGCTCTCCTCCTCCTCCTCCCGGATCCCCGAGCCCGGCGGGTCGTCCAGGCAGCGGATCTGGCAGCTCTGCCCGTTGGGGACGGGCTCGGGGCCGTGGTGGAGCTGCTGCTTGACCTTCTCCAGGACCTCCTGACAGGCCTTTTTGGCCACCTCGGGGTCGATGAGGGGCAGCTCGCCCACGCCCTCCGTGATGACGCTCAGGGAGGAGGAGGAGGACGAGGAGGGGCCGTTGGTGGTGGTGTTGTTGTTCCCTTGGGAGTTCCCTGGATCCGGGGGGACGTTCCCGACCGGAGAGTCGCCCATGGTGGAGGGGAAGGGGCGGCGCGGGCTCAGAGCTGGGGGAGAAAAACACGGCGGTGAAGTTGAGGAAAAAACAGGGAAGAATTGGGAAAAAAATTTAAAAAATGGGATGAAGTTCGGGTAAAGTTGGGATGAAATCAGGGAAAAAATTGGGAGGAAGTTGGGAAAAAATTAGGATGAAATTGGGATGAAATTGGGAAAAAATTGGATGAAGTTGGGATGAAATTGGGATGAAGTTGGGAAAAAATTGGGATGAAACTGGGATGAAGTTGGAAAAAATTGGGAAAAACTGGGAAAGAATTGGGATGAAATTGGGAAAAAATTGGGATGAAGTTGGTAAAAATCGGGAGAAGTTTGGGATGAAATTGGGAAGAAGTTGGGATAAAATCGGGATAAAGTTGGGAAGAAGTTGGGATGAAGCTGGGAAAAACTGGGAAAAAATTGGGATGAAGTTGGGAAAAAATGAGATGAAGTTGGGGTGAAATTGGGGAAAATTTGGGATGAAATTGGGAAAAGTTGGGAAAAAATTGGGAAAATTGGGAAAAATTGGGATTAAAGGTGGGATTCAAGAGGAGAAACCCGGGATACACCTGAAGGGAAAATGGATGATGTGAAATTTTTTCCATATTAATTTTTTCTCCTGTTAATTTCAGACTTTTCCCTTTGTTAATTCAGGATTTTTCCCCGTTAATTTCAAATTTTTCCTTTGTTAATTTAAGGATTTTCCTTTGTTAATTTAAGGATTTGCTCTACCTCTTTTATTTTTCCAACTCCCAAAGAAAAGAAGGGGAAAAAAAACAAACCTCAGGAATTCTCCTCTAAATATTCCAAGTGAGTCAAACCAAGGTCACCTCCCAGAAACCATTTTTCCTTCTTTTTTTCCTCTTTTTTTTTTTTTTTTTTTTTTTTTCCCAATAAACCATTTTTCCTTCTTTTTTTCCTCTTTTTTTTTTTTTTTCCCAGGAAATCCCAGCCACCCAAATCCTGATCAAAGTCTGAGAGTTTTGTTCCTTTCCCTCTGCTCCAAATCCCACATTCCTGAAATTTTTGTGCTTCTTAGATCCTAAAAAAAACCATAATAGCTGGAAAAAAATCTCATTTTTCAACAAATCCCAAAAAAATGAAGGTGGAAATTCAGGATTTTGCTCTTTGCCACAATTCCCATCCCTGTTTTTTTTCCATATATCCCAAATTTTCCTTTTTTATCCCAAACCCAAATCCAAGGACACGAAAATTTCAGGGATTTCCTCCTTTCCCAAAATTTTCAGCTCATCTCCCCCTCCTAAAAAAAAAAAATCCAAAACTTTTTCCTCTTCCCAAAAATCCCACAGGATTTTTCCAAAGTCCAAAATCCTGGAATTTCCTCCTCCTGTAAATCATATTTTGTATATAAATTTTTTGAGGTTTTCCAAGGTTTTTTTTTTTTTTTTTTTTTTTTTTTTGGGGGGGGGTTTGTTTTTGTTTTTGTTTTTCTGGTTTTTTTGTGTGGTTTTTTGGGGGTTTTTTGGGGTTTTTTTTGGTTTTTTTTTTTTTGGTTTCTTTTTTTCCAAATGTTGGGAGAAAATGGGAAAAAGCAGAGGAAAAAAAGGAGTAAAAAAAAAATCAGGAATTCACATTCCCCCTTGGATTTCAAGGGCAGTTCCTGGGCTGATCCCAAGGATGGACCCTGAACTGTGAGATCATAAATTATCCAGGAAATCTGGAGCAAGGATCACCCCGGGAATTCCTGGAGGAGAAATCACCCAAAAATTCCAGAAATTATCCAGGAATTACCAGAGGAGAAATCACCCAAAAATTCGAGAAATTATCCAGGAATTCCTGGAGCAAAAAATCCCCCAGGAATTCCAGAAATTATTCAGGAATTTCAGGAGCAGAAATTTCAGAAATTATCCAGGAATTCCTGGAGCAGAAATTCCAAAGGATTTCCAGAAATTATCCAGGAATTTCAGGAGCAGAAATTGTCCAGGAATTCCAGAAATTCCCCAAGAATTCCTGGAGTAGAAATTCCAGAAATTATCCAGGAATTCCAGAAATTGTCCAGGAATTTCTGGAGCAGAAATTGCAGAAATTGTCCAGGAATTCCCAGAGCAGAAATTGTCCAGGAATTCCAGGAGGAGAAATCCCCCAAAAATTCCAGAAATTATCCAGGAATTTCTGGAGCAGAAATTCCAGAAATTATCCAGGAATTCCTAGAGCAGAAATCCCGAAAAAATTCCAGAAATTATCCGGGAATTTCAGGAGCAGAAATTGTCCAGGAATTCCAGAAATTATCCAGGAATTCCCAGAGCAGAAATTCCAAAGGAATTCCAGAAATTCCCCAAGAATTCCTGGAGTAGAAATTCCAGAAATTATCCAGGAATTCCAGAAATTGTCCAGGAATTCCTGGAGCAGAAATCCCCCAAAAATTCCAGAAATTATCCAGGAATTTCTGGAGCAGAAATTCCAGAAATTATCCAGGAATTCCCAGAGGAGAAATCCCCCAGAAACTCCAAGAATTATCCAAGAATTTCAGGAGCAGAAAATCATCCAGGAATTTCAGGAGCAGAAATCCCCCAGGAATTCCTGGAACAAAAATAATTCAGGAATTCCTGGAGCAAAGATCAATCCCCCAGGAATTCCTGGAGCAGAAATTTCCCAGGAATTTCAGGAGCAGAACCCTAAAATCCCACTCAGAATTCCAAGAAAGAAATCAGGGACATTTTTCAAGATCACATCCACAGGATCCACACCAGGAATGACTCCAAAACATCAAAAACTTTTCCAACATCAGGAAAAAAACTTGGAAAATCCCGTTTTCCACCCAGTTATTCCCTCCAGGATTACAGGGAAAACAGAAAGAATAAAAAGTGAAGGTTTAAACGTCAATTATTTCTCATTATTCAACTTCCCACCAACTCCAGCTGAAGTTTTGCAGAGAAAACATTTCCCGAGGGGTTTGAGCGACTTTTGCCAATCCCAACTTTACAAAACCAGGGGAATTTAAGGGGAAATTTTGGACAATTCCAAATCTCCAAAGAGACACCAGAGAAGAGGAGAGGGGAGGAATGGGGGGGAAAATTGGCAATTCCTCACAAGAAAAAGCGGCTGGAAAAGGCTTTGAAAGGAGAATTACGCGGGGAGAGGGGGTTTGGGAAGGGATAAACCCCTGGAAAGGGAAAGAGGAGGAGGATTTGGGAATTATTCTGATAATGGAATTACCTGGAGCGATCCCATCCCGCTGGGCTCCGCTCGGCCAGCCCGGCCCTGCGGCCGGCGGGGGCGGCTCATCCCGGGCACCGCCGCCTGCTGCTGCTGCTGCTGAGGGGAAAAAACCACAAAAATCACCCTAAAATCAGCACTGAAAATTCCTCCTTCAAGCCACAAAAAAATGAGGCGATTTCCTGCCCGGCTCCTGCGCCACGAAGCGCTGGAAGAGGCCGCGGGGGGAACCAGAAGGAGGAGGAGAAGGAACCGCCAGGAAGGAGCGGGCTGAGGGCAGGAGGAGGCCGCGGAGGGGCCCAGCCAGGCCGGGATTACCTCAGGGGGGAACGGGGAGCAGCGGGGCCGCGGGGAGAGCAGCAGGAAGGGCGGGCAGCAGGCGGGGGAGCGGGGCCGGGGCGGAGCGGGGCCCGGAACGGAGCGGGGCCGGCACAGCGGGGCCGGGGCCGGCACAGCGGGGCCGCTCGGAGCCTCCCCAGGCCCGGCCCGGCGCCGCCTCACGGGGCTGAGCGCCCGCCACAGCGCCCCCTGCCGGCCCGGCGGAGCGCCGCCTCACGGGGCGGGGCCTGGGCGTGTGGGCGTGGCTTGTGCCCTCATATGGACGTGTGGGCGTGGTTTGTGCCTTATATGGACATGTGGGCGTTGTTTGTGATGTTAGAGTGACATGGGGGCGTGGTTTGCGTCGTTATAGGGACGTGTGGGCGTGGTTTGTGTCAATAGATTGACATGTGGGCGTGGTTTGCTCCATTGGAGTGATATGTGGGCGTGGTTTGTGCCGTTGTATGGACATATGGGCGTGGTTTTATGTCATTAGATCGACATATGGGCGTGGTTTGTGCCCTTATATGGATGTGTGGGCGTGGTATGTGCAGTTATATGGACGTGTGGGCGTGGTTTGTGTAGTTAGATTGACATGTGGGCGTGGTTTGTGTAGTTAGATTGACATGTGGGCGTTGTTTGTGCCGTTAGATTGACGTATGGGCGTGGTTTGTACCGTTAGATTGACGTATGGGCGTGGTTTATGACATTATATGAGCGTGTGGGCGTGGTTTGTGCAGATAGAGTGACATGTGGGCGTGGCTTGTATCGTTAGATGGACATGTGGGCGTGGTTTGCGATGTCAGATTGACATATGGGCGTGGTTGTGTGCAGTTGTATGGGCGTATGGGCGTGGTTTGTGCCCTTATATGGGCATGTGACGTGGTTTAAATGCTCATATGGATATGGAGGCGTGGTCTGAGTGCAGAATGCAATGGGGGCGTGGCTTGTTGCGTCAGTGGGAGTGGTCAACACACCGAATGCGGAAGAGAGTGCTGCTTATGGACATATATGGTAAAGAGGGCGTGGTCTCGTTGTTGGGGGCGTGACTCGTGCTGGTTGGGGGCGTGGTCTCGGCACGGAACCAGCCCCCGGTGTGTCCGCCCCCCCCCCCCCACCCCCGCGGGTTCCTCGTTTGGCGGAAATCGCCGATTTTTGGGAGGAAAAATCGCCTGGGTTGTCGCTGTCACAGCCCCGGAGGGTGGCACGGGTTGTGCTTCTTGTCCGTGTCCTCTTCCGCTGCTTGTGTCCCCTCCCAGTGCCTGTGTCCCACTGCCGGTGTCCCCTCCCACTCCCGGTGTCCCACTCCCAATGTCCCCCCTCCACTCCCGGTGTCCCCTCCCCATTCTCAGTGTCCCGCTCCCACCCCCAATGTACCTCTCCCACTCGCAATGTCCCCCCCCCATTCCCAATGTCCCCTCCAACTCCCAGTGTCCCAATGTCCCCTCCCCACTCCCAGTGTCCCCTCCTCATTCCCAGTGTCCCCTCCTCATTCCTAGTGTCCCACTCCCACTCCCAATGTCCCCTCTAACTCCCAATGTCCCCTCTCCACTCCCAGTGTCCCCTCCCCACTGCCAGTGTCCCACTCCCAGTGTCCCCTCTCCATTCTCAGTGTCCCCTCCCTACTCCCAATGTCCCCTCTAACTCCCAATGTCCCACTCCCAATGTCACCTCCCCACTTCCAATGTCCTCTCCCCACTGCCAGTGTCCCAATGTCCCCTCTCCATTTCCAGTGTCCCCTTCCACCCCCAGTGTCCCCTCCTGATTCCCAATGTCACCTCCCCACCCCCAATGTCCCCTCCTTATACTCAGTGTCCCCTCCCCACTCCCAATGTCCCCTCCCCATTCTCAGTGTCCCCTCCCGGTGCCCGGGCTCACACACACTCCGGCCTCACTGGAGTGACTGGGTTTTACTGGTTTTTACTGGTTATTACTGGTGTGACGCAGGCGACGCCGTCCCCGTGCCCGCCCTGCTGTGTCCCCGCGTGTCCCCAAGGGGGGACCCGGCCTGGCTGTGACCCCGCTGTGCCAGCGCCTCCGGTGTCACCCTGGTGCCCGTCCTGCCATCCCTGATGACACTGACACGGGCGGGGGTGACAGGCCGGGAGGGCGCGGTGGCACTGCCAGGCCTGTCCCCAGATGTGGTGGCACTGCCACTGCCAGGCCTGTCCCCAAGGGTGGTGGCATTGTCCCTGGATGGGCATTCTCTGATAGGGACAGTGACACTGCCAGGCCTGTCCCCAAGGGTGGTGGCACTGTCCCTGGATGGGCATTCTCTGATAGGGACAGTGACACTGCCAGGCCTGTCCCCAAGGGTGGTGGCATTGTCCCTGGATGGGCATTCTCTGATAGGGACAGTGACACTGTCCCTGCCTGACCTGTCCCCAATAGGGATGGTGACACTTTCCCTGCCTGGCCAGTCCTTGTCAGAAATGGTGGCACTGTCCCCACCAGGGATGGTGGCACTGTCCCCACCAGACCAATCTTTGTCAGAAGTGGTGGCACCATCCCTGCCTGACCAATCCCTGATGGGGGCAGTGGCACTGTCCCCTCCAGTGATGGTGGCATTGTCCCCACCAGACCAGTCTTTATCAGAGGTGGTCGCACTGTCCCTGCCTGACCAATCCCTGATGGTGACAGTGGCACTGTCCCCTCCAGGGATGGTGACACTTTCCCTGCCTGACCAGTCCCTGTCAGGGATGGTGGCACTGTCCCTCCCCGACCAGTCCCTGATGGTGACAGTGGCACTGTCCCTGCCGTGGAGGCTGGCACTGCCCCTGGGCGGGCATTCCCTGACGGGCATGGTGGCACTGCCACAGGCCAGCGTGACAGGCATGGTGGCACTGCCACCGGCCAGCGTGTCCCCGAGGGGGTGGCCCTGCAGCCGGGACTCCACGATGGTGGCCGTCACCCTGGGGATGGACTCCCCGACCAGGACGGTGGCACTGACGAAGACGGGCGTGTCCACGATGGTGGCAGTGCCCCTGGACAGGCTGGACCTGACGGGGACGGTGACACTGCCCAGGATCCTCCTGTCCACCACGGTGCCACTCAGAGTGACCAGAGCGTCCACGATGGTGGCGGTGCCCCGCGACGGGCAGTCCCTGATGGGGACAGTGGCACTGCCGGCCACGGTGCTGTCCCCAGCGGTGCCACTGGCCCAAAACGGGCTGTCCCTGACGGGGATGGTGGCACTGCTGGGGACTGGCATGTCCACGATGGTGGCAGTGCCCCTGGACAGGCTGTCCCTGACGGGGACGGTGGCACTGCCAGCGACTGGCGTGTCCCCAGGAGGGCCACTGTCAGTGACCAGCCTGTCCCCAACGGTGCCACTGCCACTGCCCAGCCTGTCCCCAACAGTGCCACTGCCACTGACCAGCCTGTCCTCAATGGGGACAGTGGCAGTGACAGTGACCGGCCTGTCCTCAATGGGGACAGTGGCACTGCCAGAGACTGGCATGTCCCTGATGGGGACAGTGACAGTGACTGGCCTGTCTTCAATGGGGACAGTGGCAGTGACAGTGACCAGCCTGTCCTCAATGGGGACAGTGGCACTGCCAGAGACTGGCATGTCCCTGATGGGGACAGTGACAGTGACTGGCCTGTCTTCAATGGGGACAGTGGCAGTGACAGTGACCGGCCTGTCCTCAATGGGGACAGTGGCACTGCCAGAGACTGGCATGTCCCTGATGGGGACAGTGACAGTGACTGGCCTGTCTTCAATGGGGACAGTGGCAGTGACTGGCCTGTCCTCAATGGGGACAGTGGCCAGGGGAGAGACTGGCATGTCCCTGATGGGGACAGTGGCAGTGACTGGCCTGTCCTCTGTGGGGACAGTGGCACTGCCAGAGACTGGCATGTCCCTGATGGGGATAGTGACAGTGACTGGCCTGTCCTCAATGGGGACAGTGACTGACCTGTCCTCAGTAGGGACAGTGGCACTGTCCCTGACCAGCCTGTCCCCAATGGGGATAGTGACAGTGACTGGCCTGTCCTCAATGGGGACAGTGGCATGGGAAGAGACTGGCACATCCCTGATGGGGACAGTGGCACTGGCCCTGGATGGGCTGTCCCTGATGGGGACAGTGGCACTGCCAGAGACTGGAATGTCCCTGATGGGGACAGTGGCACTGGCCCTGGATGGGCTGTCCCTGATGGGGACAGTGGCACTGCCAGAGACTGGAATGTCCCTGATGGGGACAGTGGCACTGGCCCTGGATGGGCTGTCCCTGATGGGGACAGTGGCACTGGCCCTGACCAGCCTGTCCCCACTGCCACTGGCCCTGGGTGATCTGTCCCTAATGGGGACGGTGGCACTGGCCCTGACCAGCCTGTCCCCACTGCCGCTGGCCCTGGGGGACCTGTCCCTGACAGGGATGGTGGCACTGCCACTGCCAGGCCTCCTGATGGGGACAGTGGTGCTGCCACTGCCTGGCCTGTCCCCAGTGATGCCACTGCTCCTGTCCCAACTGCCACCGGCCCTGGGGGACCTGTCCCTAACAGGGATGGTGGCACTGCCACTGCCAGGCCTGTCCCCAGTAGTGCCACTACTCCTGTCCCAACTGCCACCGGGCCTGGGTGACATGTCCCTGATGGGGATATTGCCACTGCCCGGCCTGTCCCCAATACCACTGGCCCTGGGTGACCTATCCCTGACAGGGATGGTGACACTGCCACTGCCAGGCCTGTCCCCACTGCCACCAGCCCTGGGTGACCTGTCCCTGATGGGAACAGTGTTGCTGCCACTGCCAGGTCTGTCCCCAATGCCACCGGCCCTGGGTGACCTGTCCCTGATGGGAACACTGCCACTGCCATTGCTCCTGCCCTGCCTGTCCCCACTGGTGACATTGCCCCTGCCCTGCCTGTCCCCAATGCCACTGGCCCTGGGTGACCTGTCCCTGATGGGGACACTGCCACCACCCAGCCTGGCCTCACTGGTGGCACTGCTTCTGCCTGGCCTGTCCCCAATAGGGACAGGGGCCCTGGGTGAGCTGTCCCTGAAGGGGATGGTGGCACTGCCCCTGCCCTGCCTGTCCCCAGTGGTGGCACTGCCCCTGGCTGCACTGTCCCTGACAGGAATGGTGGCATTGCCAGGCACTGGCCTGTCCCCAATGGTGCCACTGGTTCTGGGTGACCTGTCCTTAATTGGGATAGTGGCACTGCCACCAGCTGAGCTGTCCCTGATGGGGACTGTGACACTGACCGTGACCAGCCTGTCCCTGAAGGTGGCACTGCCCCTGCCTGGCCTGTCCCCAATAGCGCCACTGGCTCTGGGTGACCTGTCCCTGAAGAGGACACTGCCACCACTGCCCCTGCCCTGCCTGTCCCCACTGGTGCCACTGCTACCCCCTGGCCTGTCCCCAGTGCCACTGGCTCTGGGTGACCTGTCCCTATAGGGGACAGTGGCACTGCCACCACCTGGCCTGGCCCCAGTGGTGGCACTGCTCCTGACTGGCCTGTCCCCCAGAGGAGTGGCCCTGGGTGAGCTGTCCCTGACAGGGATGGTGGCACTGCCCCTGACCAATCTGTCCCCAGTGCTGGCTCTGCCCCTGCCTGGCCTGTCCCCAACAGTGCCACTATCTCTGGGTGACCTGTCCCTGACGGGCATGGTGGCACTGACCCTGACTGACCTGTCCCCACTGGTGGCACTGCCACCACCTTGGCTTTCCCTGACAGGGATGGTGGCACTAGTAGTGACAGGCCTGTCCCCAATAGTGCCACTGACTTTGGATGAGCTGACCCTGACAGGGACAGTGACACTGCTGGTGACTGGCCTGTCCCCAATAGTGCCACTGACTTTGGATGAGCTGACCCTGACAGGGACAGTGGCACTGCTGGTGACTGGCCTGTCCCCAATAGTGCCACTGGCCCTTGGTGAGCTGTCCTTACTGGGGATGGTGGCACTGCTGGTGACTGGCTTGTCCCTGACAGGGATGGTGGCACTGCCACTGACTGGCCTGTCCCCAGTGGTGGCACTGCCACTGGCTGGACTGTCCCGAGTGGTGCCACTGCTCCTGGAGGAGCTGTCCTTGACAAGGACAGTGGCACTGCTAGAGACTGGCTTGTCCCTGACAGGGATGGTGACACTGCTGGTGACCGGCCTGTCCCCAGTAGTGCCACTGCCCCTGGGTGAGCTGTCCCTGATGGGGACAGTGGCACTGCTGGTGACTGGCCTGTCCCCAGTGGTGGCACCACCCCCAGCTGCGCTGTCCTTGACAGGGACAGTGGCACTGCCACCAGCTGGGCTGTCCTTGATGGGAATGGTGACACTGCTGGTGACAGGCCTGTCCCCAACAGTGCCAGGGCCCCTGGGTGAGCTGTCCTTGACAGGAATGGTGGCACTGCCACTGGCCAGATTGTCCTTTACAGGGACAGTGGCACTGCCCTTTGATGAGCTGTCCTTGACAGGGACAGTGGCACTGCCACCAGCTGGGCTGTCCCTGACAGGGACAGTGGCCCCACTGATTGGCCTGTCCCCAGTGGTGGCACTGCCCTGGGATGGACTGTCCTTGACAGGGACACTGCCACTGCCACCAGCCATGGAGACAGTGGCACTCCTGGTGACTGGCCTGTCCCTAATAGTGTCACTCTCCCTGGACGAGCTGTCCTGACTGGGGACAATGACAGTGGCACTGTCAGTGACTGGCTTGTCCCTGACGGGAATGGTGGCACTGCCACTGGCCTGATTGTCCTTGACAGGGATGGTGGCAGTGCCACTGACTGACTTTTCCTTGACAGGGACAGTGGCACTGCCACCAGCTGGGCTGTCCTTGATGGGAATGGTGGCACTGCCAGTGACAGGCCTGTCCCCAGTAGTGCCACTGGCCCTGGAGGAGCTGTCCTTGACAGGGACAGTGGCACTGCTGGTGACTGGCTTGTCCCTGACAGGGATGGTGGCACTGCTGGTGACAGGCCTGTCCCCAGCAGTGGCACTGCCCTGGGATGAGCTGTCCTTAGCAGTAACAGTGGCACTGCCACTGACAGGGAGGGTGACACTGACAGTGACCGGCCTGTCCTTGACAGGGGTGGTGGCACTGCCACTGACTGGCTTTTCCTGGAGAGGGACAGTGGCACTGCCACCAGCTTGGATGTCCTTGACGGGAATGGTGACACTCCGGGTGACCGGCCTGTCCCCAACAGTGCCAGCGCTCCTGGGGGAGCTGTCCTTGACAGGGATGGTGGCACTGCCAGCGACCAACATGTCCCCAGTGGTGGCACTGCCCTGGGATGGACTGTCCTTACTGGGGACAGTGGCACTGCCACCAGCTGTGCTGTCCCTGATGGGGACAGTGGAATCACTGACTGGCTGGTCTCCAGTGGTGGCACTAGTCCTGGGTGAGCTGTCCCTGACAGGGATGGTGGCACTGCCACTGACTGGTCTGTCCCCAGTGGTGGCACTGCCACTGGTCAGATTGTCCTTGACTGGGACAGTGGCACTGCCACCAGCTGAGCTGTCCCTGATGGGAATGGTGACACTCCTGGTGACAGGCCTGTCCCCAATAGTGTCACTGGCCCTGGTTGCGCTGTCCTTAACAGGGAGAGTGGCACTGCCACCAGCTGGGGTGTCCTTGACAGGGACAGTGACACTCCTGGTGACCGGCCTGTCCCCAGTGGTGGCACTGGCCCTGGATGAGCTGTCCTTAGCAGGGACAGTGGCACTGCCACCAGCTTGGATGTCCTTGAGGGGAATGGTGACACTCCTGGTGACCGGCCTGTCCCCACTCGTGCCAGGGCCCCTGGGTGAGGTGTCCTTGACAGGGACGGTGACACTGCCACTGGCCAGATTGTCCTTTACAGGGACAGTGGCACTGCCACCAGCTGTGCTGTCCCTGATGGGGACAGCGGCACTCCTAGTGACAGGCCTGTCCCCAATAGTGCCACTGGCCCTGGGTGAGCCGTCCTTGACAGGGATGGTGGCACTGCCCCTTGAGCTGTCCTTAACAGGGACAGTGGCACTCCTGGTGACAGGCCTGTCTGCAGTGGTGACACTGGCCCTGGATGAGCTGTCCCTGACAGGGGTGGTGGCACTGCCACCAGCTGGCTTTTCTTTTATAGGCACAGTGGCACTGCCACCAGCTTGGATGTCCTTGATGGGAATGGTGACACTTCTGGTGACTGGCCTGTCCCCAGTGGTGGCACTGCCCTGGGATGAGCTGTCCTTGACTGGGACAGTGGCACTGCCACCAGCTATGATGTCCTTGATGGGAATGGTGACACTCCTGGTGACTGGCCTGTCCCCAGTGCCACTGGCCCTGGATGAGCTGTCCTTGACAGGGCTGGTGGCACTGGCACTGACTGGCTTTTCTTTGACAGGGACAGTGCCCCTGCCACCAGCTGTGCTGTCCCTGACAGGGACAGTGGCACTCCTGGTGACTGGTCTGTCCCCAGTGGTGGCACTGCCACTGGCCAGGTTGTCCTTGACTGGGACAGTGGCACTGCCACCAGCTGGGCTGTCACTGATGGGAATGGTGGCACTCCTGGTGACTGGTCTGTCCCCAGCAGTGTCACTGACCTTGGCTGCACTGTCCTTAACGGGGACAGTGGCACTCCTGGTGACAGGCCTGTCCCCAGGACTGGCACTGGCCCGAGATGAGCCCTCCTGACTGGGGACAGTGACACCGCTAGAGCCTGGCTTGTCCCTGACAGGGACAGTGGCACTTCTAGTGACAGGTCTGTCTCCAATGGTGGCACTGGCCCTGGGTGAGCTGTCCCTGACAGGGACGGTGGCACTGCCACCAGCTCTGATGTCCTTGATGGGAATGGTGACACTCCTGGTGACCGGCCTGTCCTCAGTGGTGGCCCTGCCCCTGGATGAGCTGTCCTTACTGGGGACAGTGGCACTGCCACCAGCTGTGCTGTGTCTGACAGGGACAGTGGCACTCCTGGTGACTGGTCTGTCCCCACTAGTGCCACTGCTCCTGGATGGACTGTCCTTGATGGGGACAGTGACACTGCCAGTGACCGGCTTGTCCCTGACAGGGATGGTGGCACTGCCACCAGCTTGGATGTCCTTGATGGGGATGGTGACACTCCTGGTGACAGGCCTGTCCCCAACAGTGCCAGGGCCCCTGCGTGAGGTGTCCTTGACAGGGATGGTGGCACTGCCACTGGCCAGATTGTCCTTTACAGGGACAGTGGCACTGCCACCAGCTTGGATGTCCTTGATGGGAATGGCGGCACTCCTGGTGACAGGCCTGTCCCCAACAGTGCCAGCACCCCTGGATGAGCTGTCCTTGACAGGGATGGTGGCACTGCCACCAGCTGGGCTGTCCCTGGTGGGAATGGTGACACTCCTGGTGACAGGCCTGTCCCCAACAATGCCACTGGCCTTGGGTGAGCTGTCCCTGACAGGGCTGGTGGCACTGCTGGTGACCGGCCTGTCCCCAGTGGTGGTGGCAGTGACACTGGCTGGCTTGTCCCCAATGTCACTGGCCCTGGCTGGGCTGTCCTTAACGGGGGTGATGGCACTGCCACTGACCGGCTTGTCCCCAATGTCACTGACCCTGGCTGGACTGTCCTTAATGGGGGTGGCAGCAGTGCCACTGACCAGCTTGTCCCCAGTGGTGGCACTGCCACTGACTGGCTTGTCCCCAGTGTCACTGACCCTGGGTGAGCTGTCCTTAACGGGGGTGGTGGCACTGCCACTGACCAGCTTGTCCCCAATGTCACTGGCCCTGGGTGAGATGTCCTTAACAGGGACAGTGGCACTGCCACTGACCAGCTTGTCCCCAATGTCACTGGCCCTGGGTGAGATGTCCTTAACAGGGACAGTGGCACTGCCACTGACTGGCTTGTCCCCAGTGTCACTGACCCTGGGTGAGATGTCCTTAACGAGGGTGGTGGCAGTGACACTGACTGGCTTGTCCCCAATGTCACTGGCCCTGGGTGATATGTCCTCAACAGGGACAGTGGCACTGCCAATGTCTGGCTTGTCACTGACAGGGACAGTGGCACTGCTGGTGACTGTCTTGTCTCCAGTGGTGGTGGCAGTGCCACTGACTGGCCTGTCCCCAGTGTCACTGACCCTGGCTGGGCTGTCCTTAACGGGGGTGGTGGCAGTGCCACTGACCGGCTTGTCCCCAATGTCACTGACTGTGGCTGGTCTGTCCTTAACAGGGGTGGTGGCATTCTCAGTCACTGGCTTGTCCCCAGTGGTGGCACTGCCAGTGACCGGCCTGTCCTCAGTGGTAGCACTGACTGTGACTGGCCTGTCCCCAATGTCACTGGCCTTGGGTGAGCTGACCCTGACAGGGATGGTGGCACTGCCAATGTCTGGCTTGTCGCTGACAGGGACAGTGACACTCTCAGTGACCGGCTTGTCCCCAGTGTCACTGGCCCTGGCTGGGCTGTCCTTAACGGGGGTGGTGGCACTGCCACTGATTGGCTTGTCCCCAATGTCACTGGCCTTGGGTGAGCTGTCCTTGACAGGGACGGTGGCACTGCCAATGTCTGGCTTGTCACTGACAGGGACAGTGACACTGCCACCACCAGGAGAGCCACCACTGGGGACGGTGGCACTGCCATTGACTACACTGTCCCCAGCTGAGCTGTCCCCAAGGGGGATGGTGGCATTGCCACTGACCGGGCTGTCACCAATGGGGACGGTGGCACTGTCCCCAGCTGGGCTGTCCCCACAGGGGGCAGTGGCACTGCCACCACCAGGGACACTGGCAATGACAGGCCTGTCCCCAGTGGGGACGGTGGCACTGTCCCAAGCTGGGCTGTCCCCAAGGGGGGCAGTGGCACTGCCACCACCAGGAGAGTCACCACCAGAGTCACTGCTACTGACCAGGGTGTCCCCAATGGGGATGGTGGCACTGTCCCCAGATGGGCTGTCCCCAGGTGGGATGGTGGCACTGCCACTGACTGAGGTGTCCCCAAGTGGGACAGTGGCACTGTCCCGAGCTGGGCTGACCCCAAGAGGGACAGTGGCAGTGACACTAGCAGGGCTGTCCCCAGATGGGACGGTGGCACTGCCACTACCCACACTGTCCCCAAGGGGGACAGTGGCATTGTCCCCAGCTGGGCTGTCCCCAAGGGGGACAGTGACATTGCCATTGACCCCAGTGTCCCCAAGAGGGGCAGTGGCACTGCCACTGTCTGTGATGTCCACAAGGAAGATGGTGACAGTGTCACTGTCTGAGCTGTCCCCAGGAGGGACAGTGGCACTGCCATTGACCCCAGTGTCCCCAAGGGGGACAGTGCCACTTGCCCCACCTGAGCTGTCCCCAGGAGGGACGGTGGCACTGCCATTGACCCCAGTGTCCCCAAGGGGGACAGTGACACCTGCCCCACCTGGGCTGCCCACAAGTGGGACGGTGGCATTGCCATTGACCCCAGTGTCCCCAAGGGGGACAGTGACACCTGTCCCAGCTGGGCTGCCCACAAGGGAGATGGTGGCACTGCCACTGCCCGCGCTGTCCCCAAGAGGAACGGTGGCACTGTCCCCCCCCGGGCTGTCCCCAAGCGACACAGCGACACTGCCACCATCCTCACCATCCACCTCCATGTCCTCCCCACCCCCGCTGTCCCCAAGAGCCTCCCCGCTGTCCCCAACGGCCACGGTGACACTGCCACCCCCCTGAGGAGGCGACTCCCCTCCCTCATCCCCCTTGGGGACATCCCCGTCCTCCTCCGGCCTCTTCCTGGGCCTCCCCCTCCTCCTCTTGGTGGCCGTGTCCCCTCCTCCCCCCTCGAGGGGACGCTTGGTGGCCTTTCCCAGGCGCTGTCCCTCGGTGTCCCCAAGCTGGCGGGGGCTCTCGGGGACCCCCACGGCCGGGGGCAGCAGCACGTTGAGCACGGGGATGGCGGTGGGGGGACTCAGCACGCCGGGCGGCAGTGGCAGTGCCACCTTCACCGTGCCACCCGCCAGCTTGGGGACGAGCACCGGAGGGGACTGGCGGACGGGGGTGACACTGGGGGTGGCGGGGGGACGGTCCTGCGGGGGGATGCGGGGCAGCAGGAGGGGCAGCCGGGCCACCAGCGCGTTCACCTGCGGGCTGGAGCTGCTGGAGGAGCTGCTGGGGGGCCTGGGGGGCTCCGGGGGCTTCTTCTTGTCCGGCCGCGGGGGCTGCGCTGGGGGGCCTTTGGGGACAGCGTCCTTCTTGGCCTGGGGGGTACAGACACATGGTATAAGGTTGGTTTTAGGTAAATATTAAAATAAATGTTATATAATGTCTGGGGACGGCGTCCTTCTTGGCCTGGGGGGGTATAGACACATGTTAAAAAGTCGGATTTTGGTAAATATTAAAATAAATACTATATAATGTTTGGGGACAGCATCCTTCTTGGCCTGGGGGGGTACAGACACAGGTTAAAAAGTTGGTTTTATATATAAAGATATATAGATTTACATAGTTAGATAGATACATAGATAGACAGATACATGCCTATATATATATATATATTAAAAAATATATACACATATATATTTAAAATTATAGATATAGATTAGATATCAATATAGATATAGATTAGATATAGATACAGATATAGATATAAATATATAAATATAGATAGTGTTACATACGTTTATATATATAGATAGATATAGATTCAGATATAGATATGGATAAAGATATATATATAAATATATATATATATATACATATAGATATATGCATATCTATATAACTATATAGATATATATAGTGTTATAGATGTTATAAAGTTGTTTTTTGGTAAATATTAAAATAAATACTATATAATGTTTGGGGACAGCGTCCTTCTTGGCCTGGGGGGGGTACAGACACACGGTATAAAAATGGGTTTATATAGAGAGATATATAGATTTATGTAGATAGATAGATAGATAGATAGATAGACAGACACATATATATATATATATAAATAAATACAAATATAAATATATATACATATATATATTTAAAACTATATCTATATATAGATATAGATTAGATATCGATATAGATACAGATGGATAGATATAGATAGTGTTACATATGTTATATAGATATAGATAGAGATATATAGATAGAGATCTCTAAATATATACAGTGTTATAAATGTTATATAGATAGATATAGATTTAAATATAGATAGAGATAAAGATATAGATACATAAATATATATAGATAAATACCTATATATATATACATATCTATATATGTATAGTTAGATATATAGATATATAGATATAGATATATACCTATATATAGATATATCTATATATAATTTTATATATATATAGTATTATAGATGTTAAAACGTTAGTTTTATATATAAATAGATATACATATATAGATATACATATATATAGATATACAGATACATATCTAGATACATATATATCTAGATATAACTATAGGTATAACTATACATATATAGTTATACGTATAGTTATATACATATCTAGATATAACTATATCTATAACTATATATGTATCTATACATATAGATAGATATATAGACATACACAGTGTTATAGATGTTATATAGATTAGATATAGATAAAAATATAGATACATAGATAAAGATATAGATACATAGATAAAGATACAGATCTATATCTATATCTATATCCAGACACAACTGGCCCAGGGAGGGAGGTGACATCGGGGTCGGTGTCCCCTGCCTCGGGGGGCTCAGGGGGGTCTCACCTGTTCTGTGCTCTCCGGGGGGTCCAGGCCGTTCTTTTTGGGGGCTGCGGGTGCCCCCCGAGGGTCCTGGGGGGCCTTGTCCGGGTTCTCTGTGGGACAGGGGGACGTCACCGGGGTGGCAGGGGACACCGGGACTGGGGAGGGGACATTGGGAGTGGGGAGGGGACACTGGGAGGGGGACACTGGAAGTGGGGAAGGGAGTAGCAACCTCACAGAGAGGTACCAGTGTCCCCAAGGGTCTGAGAGTGTCCCCAGGTGGGTAACAATGTCCTCAAAGGAATGCCAGCCCCACTGCAAAGTAACAATGTCCCCAAGGGACTGATAGTGCCCCCAGGGCGGTACCACTGTCCCCAAGGGCGGTCCCACTGTCCCCAGGGTGCCCTGCCAGCTGTCCCCTGGGCTGACCTGAGAGCACCATGGCCATGAGCAGGTCGGCGTGGGCGCAGCGGGAGCTGATGATGTGCTGCTGCAGCAGGAACTGCGCCACCTCCACGATGTTGTTGAAGGAGCGTTTGAGGATCTTCTCGGCCCAGTCACAGGTGAGGGCACAGGCGGCCTCCATCACCTCACTGCTGTAGGAGTGCACCAGCTCGGCCAGCTCCGACTGCTGGGGACAGGGACAGGGACAGGGACAGTGCCATCAGAGCAGGGACAGGGCCATCAGACAGGGGACACCATCACCTCACTGCTGTAGGAGTGCACCAGCTCGGCCAGCTCCGACTGCTGGGGACAGGGACAGGTACATCAGAGAAGGGACAGGGCCATCAGACAGGGGACAGAGGAACAGGGCTATCAGACAGGGGACAGGGCAGTGGGGACAGCGCTCTGAGACCAGGGACAGGGGGACAGCAGGGACAGTGATGTCAGCAGCGTGGGGACACCATCACCTCACTGCTGTAGGAGTGCACCACATGGATCCTATGCTATGGATCCCATAAATCCCATGGATCCCATAAATAATCCCATAAATAATCTCATAAATAAGCCCATGAATCCCCCTAGGACTCACAGTCTTGGTGACTTTGAGGTCCAGGCTGGGCAGAGGAGGAAGGCTGACCATGGATCCCATGGATCTCATCCCATAAATCCCATGAATCCCATGGATCTCACGGATCCCGTAAATCCCATAAACCCATAAAATCCCATAAATCACTCACAGTCTCAGTGACTTTGAGATCCAGGCTGGGCAGGGGAGGAAGGCTGACCATGGATCCCATGGATTCCATAAATCCCATAAATAATCCCATAAACAATCCCATAAATAATCCCATAAACAATCCCATAAATAATCCCATAAACAATCCCATAAATAATCCCATAAATCACTCACAGTCTCGGTGACTTTGAGGTCCAGGCTGGGCAGGGGAGGAAGGCTGACCACGGTCTTCCTCCGGATCCCACCGTAGCAGTACGTGGGGAAGGGTCAAGGAGTTTTAACAGGCAGGAAAAAATGGGAAGGAACACCCAGGGAATCCCTCAGGAATGGGGAAAAATGGGGAAAAAATGGGGAAAAATGGGGGGAAAAATGGGGAGAAAATGGGGAAAAATGGGGGGAAAATGGGGGGAAAATGGGGGGAAAATGGGGGGAAAATGGGAAAAAACTGGGAAAAAACTGGGAAAAAAGGGAAAAAATAGGGGAAAATGGGAAAACATGGGAAAATGGGGAAAATGGGAAAAAAGGGATAAATGAGAAAAAGGGGGAAAATGGGGAAAAATGGGAAAAAAATAAAAAAAAAACAGGAAAAAATTGGGACAAATGGGAAAAACAGAAAAAAATGGGGAAGAACTGGGAATATATAGGAAAATATGAGAAAAACCAGGAAAAACCAGGGGAAAACGGGAGAAACGGGAACAAAGCGGGAAAAAAACCAGAAAAAATGGGATAAATGGGAAAAATGGGGAAAAATGGAAAAAATAGGGGAAAAATGGGGGAAAAACAGGAAAAAACAGGAAAAAATGGGGAAAAACAGGAAAAAACAGGAAAAAATTGGGAAAAAAACCAGAAAAATTTGGGGGAAAATGGGGGAAAACTGGGAAAACAAGGGAAAAACTGGGAAAAACAGTATCTGCCATGAGAAATTGCGGCACAGGGAAGGATATTTGGATTGTCCTCGGCCCCCCAGGCGCCGGGCTTTGATGTTGGGGAAGATCTCGCGGATGATTTTGCCGAAGTTGGCCGTGCTCAGGGGGCGGCAGCCAAGGTTGTCACAGTAACGCCTGCGGGGAGGGACACGGGGCGTGGGACAGGGGGACATGGGACAGCAGGGACATGGGACAGCAGGACATGGGGACACGGGGACAGCAGGACATGGGGACATGGGACAGCAGGACATGGGGACATGGGACAGCAGGACATTGGGACATGAGAGAGCAGGACATGGGGACACGGGGACACGGGGACACAGGGACACGGGGACATGGGGACATGGGACAGTAGGACATGGGGACATGGGACACCAGGACAGAGGAACATGGGACAGCAGGACACAGGGACAGCAGGACATAGGGACACAGGGACATGGGACAGCAGGATATGGGGTCCTCAGGGACATGGGACAGCAGGACTGGGGGACATGTGGACACAGGGACACGGGGACATGGGGACATGGGACAGTGGGACATGGGACAGCAGGACATGTGGACATGGGGACATGGGACAGCAGGAACAGGAGGCCTTCAGGGACAGAGGGATATGGAGACACTGGGGGTGTGGGACACTATGACAGGGGGACATGGGATATCAGGACAACAGGGAGATGAGAACACCAGGACATGGGACAGCAGGACAGGGGCTCCCCAGGGATCTGGGGACATGGGACATGGGGACATGGGACACCAGAACATGGGACACCAGGACGGGGGTTCCCAGGGACATGGGGATATGGGTTATGGGACAGCAGGACATGGAGACATGGGACAGCAGGACATGGGGACATAGGGACAGCAGGACATGGGGACACGGGACAGCAGGACATGGGGACAGCAGGACATGGGGACAGGGGACAGCAGGACATGGGGACATAGGGACAGCAGGACATGGCGACATGGGACAACAGGATACGGGGTGGTCAGGGACGTGGGGACACGGGGACACAGGACATGGGGACATAGGGACAGCAGGACATGGGACAGCAGGACATGGGGACATGGGACAGCAGGACATGGGGTTGTCAGGGGCGTGGGGACACGGGGACAGCAGGACATGGGGACATGGGGACACAGGACATGGGGACATGGGGACACGGGACAGGTGCCATGTGTCCCCTGCTCACTTGTAGGCGTCGTAGACGTCCTGCTTGGGCAGGCAGGTGTCCCCGTGCTCCTCCAGGTGGTTGCGGATCCAGCTGCAGGCGTGCATGTGCTCCGCCGTGCCCAGAGAGCTGAGCTCCACCGAGCCCCCGCTGGGGACAGGGACAGCAGGGACAGCAGGGGACAGCAGGGGACAGCAGGGGACAGCAGGGGACAGGGATGGGACAGTGACAGGGACAGGGAAGGAGGAGAGGCTGTTGGCATCTTCATGTGCCGGCTCTGGTGTGACAGAGCCAGGCTGGTCCCACCCCATGGATCCCATCCCATCCCACTCCGTGGATCCTACCCCATGAATCCCACCCCACCCCATGGATCCCACCCCATGGATCTCACCCCACAGATCCCATCCCATGGATCCCACCCCACCCCATGGATCCCACCCCATCCCATTCCACAGATCCCAATCCCAAGGATTCCATCCCATAGGTCCCATCCCACCCCAGTGATCCCACAGATCCCACCCCATGGATCTCACCCCATCCCACCCAAACGATCCCACAGATCCCACCCCATGGATCCCAACCCCACAGATCCCATCCACACAGATCCCGCCCCATCTCACCTCATGGATCCCATCCCACAGATCCCACCCCAATGATCCCACAGATCCCACCCCACAGATCCTGCCCCATGGATCCCACCCCACAGATCCCACCCCACAGCTCCCACCCCACGGATCCCAGCCTCACCTCTTCTCTCCCAGGCTGGGCCCCGAGGGCAGCTGCAGGTACAGGTAGAGTTTGTCACTGTCCGAGAACTTCTGCACGTCCTGCTGCTCCCCAGGGGACACCGGGAGGGGACAAAGGGACAAGGACCAGGCTCAGGATCCGCCAGGACCACCCCGAAAAACCCAAAATAAACCTGGGAATTCCCAGGCCAGCATTCCAGGGAAACACTCACCAGGATGGAGTCCACCTTGCTCTGCACGGATTTGCTGCGTGGGACAGAGGGCAAAGGTCAGGGATGATCCCAAAAATATCCCGGGATCGTAATTCCGGATTCCAGAGCTCGGAGACCCAGGATGGATCCGGGATGGATCCAGGGGTGGCACCCGAAATGGCACCTCTGCCCTCCTGCTGTCCCCTGTCCCCATGTCCTGGTCCCCTCCTGTCCCTGTGTCCTGCTGTCCCTGGGGACATTCTATCTGCTGTCCCCTGTCCCCATGTCAATAGGGAGCCACTCTCCAGGTGTCCCCTGTCCCCATGTCCCCATGGCCCTGGGGATGTCCCCTTCTGGTGTCCCTTGTCCCCATGTCATGGTGTCCCCTCCTGTTGTCCGCTTGTCCCCACATCTTTAGGGACATTCTGTCCTGCTGTCCCCTGTCCCTGGGAATGTCCCCTGCAGGTGTCCCCTCCTCTCCCCATGTCCATAGGGACCTGCTCTCCTGCTGTCCCCTTGTCCCTATGTCCTTGTGTCCCTGGGGACATTCCCTCCCAGTGTCCCCTGTCCCCATGTCCCTGGGGATGTTCCATCCTGGTGTCCCCTGTCCCCATGTCCCCTGCAGGTGTCCCCTCCTGTCCCCATGTCTTTGGGGACATTCTGTCCTGGTGTCCCCTGTCCCCATGTCCTGCTGTCCCTTGTCCCCATGTCCTTGTGTCCCTGGGGACATTCTGTCCTGCTGTCCCTTGTCCCCATGTCCCTGGGAATGTTCCTTTTTGCTGTCCCCTGTCCCCATGTCCACAGGGACCTGTCCTCCTGGTGTCCCCTGTCCCTATGCCCTGGTGTCCCCTGTCCCCATGTCCCCTGTCCCTAGGGATGTCCCCTCCAGGTGTCCCCTGTCCTCACCTCTCCTCCCTTTCACCCCTCAGGGTTGGGAATTCCCAAAATCCCTGAAATTCCCAAAATTCCCGCTGCCCTTACGAGATGTTCCCCCGGAGCTCCTGGAGCAGCGTGCTGGACTCGGTGGCACTGCCACCACGGGCACCTCCAGGTGACAAAGTGACCTTCCTGCCACCTCCTCTGGTCCCCAGCTCCTCCTCAGCCATGGCAGCCGCGTCCTGATGGGAACAGGGGGAAAAAAATGGGGATTTTAGTGAAAATTGGGAATTAATCCTGTTTATGGATTATAAAGGGATGTGTGAGGCACTGGGAAGGGATGGGGACATCTCTGGTGGCCCTGGCAGGGGTGGGGACATGGCAGGACAGGGGGTCCTCAGGGACAGGGGGACGTGGGACAGCAGGACAGGGGGATATGGGGACAGGGGGACATGGGGACGTGGAACAGCAGGACAGGGGGTCCCCAGGGACAGAGGGACATGGGACAGCAAGACTGAGGTCTCCAGGGACAAGGGGATATGGGGACATGGGACAGCAGGACAGGGGTCCCAAGGGACATGGGACCAGCAGGACATGGGGACATGGGAAACCACGACAGGGGTTCACAGGGACAGGGGGACATGGGGACATAGGACAGCAGGACATGGGGATCCAGGGACAGGGGGACATGGGACAGCAGGATAGGGTGTCCCCAAAGACAGCAGGACAGGGGGTTCACAGGGACAGGGGGACATGGGACAGCAGGACAGGGGGTTCCCGGAGACATGGGGACACCAGGAAGAGACCCACAGGGCCACCAGGAACAGACTCCCAGGGTCATGAGGCCATGGGACAGCAGGAAGTGACCCTCAGGGACATAGGGACAGGGGGACAGGGGGACATGGGGCCATGGGACAGCAGGAAGTGACCCCCAGGGCCATGGGGTCATGGGGACAGAGGGACACCAGGAAGTGACCCTTGGGGACATGAGGCCACCGGAATTGACCCCCGGGGCCACAGGGACAGGGGGACATGAGGCCATGGGGACAGGGGACACCAGGAAGTGACTCACGGGACCATGGGGACACAGGGACAGGGGACACCAGGAAGTGACCCCCGAGTCCAGGGGGGCATGTGCCACCAGGAAGTGACCCTTGGGGACATGCCACACCAGGAAGTGACCCTTGAGGCCACGAGGCCACCGGAAGCGACCCCCGGGGCCACCGCCGCCCTCCGCGCCCTCTCCCCCCGCGATCCCCGCGCTCCGAACCCGGGGCGGTACCGGGGGTCGGGACCCCCCCCGGTCCCCCAGCCCACCCTGGGGTGTCCCCGGGGTGTCCCCAACCCTGTCCCCCCCCCCCAGCCCCGCACCCACCTGGTCCCGTCCTGCTCGGGGGGGGGGGGGTGTGAGGGGGGGGTCCCGGAAAGGGGGAGGGGAGGGGGTCCCGCCACGTGCCCCGCGCCCCCCGCGCGAACCGAAAGTGGACGCGCCCCCCTGGACTCGCCGCGCGCGCGGAGACCCTTCTTTTTTTTCTGATTGGCCGCGGCGCCGCTGGTCTGCCCGGATACGGCCGCGCCGGCGCCTGTGATTGGCTGAACCGGCTTCCCCCCACCCCCAGCGTTCCCGGCAGCGCCCGGATTGGGGGGAGGGGGGGAGGCGGGAGGGGCTGAAATCTGCCTGGCAACAGCGATCTGATTGGTCCGGGAGGAGGGGGGGGCGGCGCGCTAGGGGAGACGGGTGTGAGGTGAGTGTGCAAATGGGGTGTGTGTGTCACGAGTGCGAGTGTGCAACGGGGGCGTGTGACGTCTGTGACGTATGTGTGACGTGTGTGCGCGTGCGTGCGAGGGGCGGGGAGGTGAGTGTGCAAGGAGGGTCACGTGGCCGGGGTTGTGCAACGGTCACGGGGGAAAGGGGGGCGTGCAATGCGCGTGCGCGAGGGGCGTGCAAGGAAGAACTCCGGGAGCCGGGAAAAAAGGGGGAAGAAGGATTTATTTCGTCCGACAACCGGAATTCCCGAATTCCCGAATCCCTCGAGGATCGGATCCAGATGTTGGAAGTGCGGTCCCCAAATTCCCGAATTCCCAACCCTTGGAATTCCAAAAATCCCGAATCCTGAATTCCCAAACTCCCGAATTCCCAGATCCCGGAGGATCACAGCCAGATGTCGGAGGTGCAGTTCCTGAACACCCAAATTCCCGAGTTCTCAAATTCCCAAATTCCAAAAAAATTCCCCCCAACATCCGAAAAAATTCCCCAAAAAATCCCCCCCCCCCAAATCCCAAAAATTTCCCCAAAATTTCCCCAAAAATTCCCCCCAGAATTCCAAAATATTCCCGAATTTCCCAGGGGATGTCACACCCAGATGTCAGAGGTGCAGTTCCCGAACTCTCAAATTCCAAATTTTTCCCCAAAATCCAAAAAAATCCCCAAAAATGTCCCCAAAAATTCCCAAAAAAATTCCCCCCCCCAAAATCCCAAAAAATTCCCAAAAAATCCCCCAAAAATTTCCAAAAAAATTCCCCAAAAAATCTCAAAAAATCCCCCCAAAAGTCCCAAAAATTTCCCGAAAACTTCCCCAAAAAATCCTAAAAATTCCAAAAATTCCCCCAAAAAATCCCCAAAAAATCCCAAAAAATCTTTTAAAAATTCCCAAAAAATTCCCGAATTTCCCGGGGATGTCAGACCCAGATATCGGAGGTGCAGTCCCCACATTCACAAATTCCCGAATTCTCAAATGCCCAAAAAAATTCCCCCGAAAATAAAAATAATATCCAAAAAAAAATCCCCAAAATTCAAAAAAAAAAAATCCCAAAAAATTCCCCCCAAAAAATCCCCAAAAAATTCTCAAAAAAATCCCAAAAAATCTTTTAAAAATTCCCCAAAAATCCCTGAATTTCCTCGAGGAATCAGACCCAGATATCGGAGGTGCAGTCCCCCCCCGGGTAGCGCATCTCGTGCGCCAGGCAGGGCCCGTTCGGCTCTTTCCCAAAATCCACCAGGAATTTGGGATTCACCCTCAGACCCCCCCGGGTCGTGTCCACGTCCAGCTGCAGCATCACCGAGCCCTCCCTGAAAGAGGAAAAAAACCCCACTTAATTGTAAATTATTAATTATTACTAATTGATAATAATTATTAATCATTAATAATTAATATATATTAATCATTATTATTATTTATAATAATTTAAACGATTGATTTATAACCATAACTTAAGTAATAATATTTATTTATTTATTTATTTATAGTTATTATAGATAATAATTATATATTATATATAATATACATTTTATATTTTATATTTTATATTTTATATTTTATATAATATATAATATATAATCTAATATATATATATTAGATTATATATTATATATTATGTCTTATATATTATATATTATATATTATATATAATATATAATATATATATATTAGATTATATATTATATATTATATATTATGTCTTATATATTATATATAATATGTAATATATTATAATATATAATATATATTATAATATATTTAAGTATATAATATGTAATATTATATATAATAATTATATTTAATTATATTTATTCCAATTTATCATATTTATCAATTAGCATTTTTAAAATTTATTATTATAATTTCTATATTATATAAGTTAAACACAAATGTGTAATTATCTAATTTAATTATTTATTTATTTAAATACAGATGTATCATTATCTAATTTTTTATTTATTTTCATTATTTATCGCCTATAGTAATAGGCGATAAATATTAATAATGATAAATAAATAATGATAGTAAATATTAAATGTGATTATACATATAATACATATATTTATTATACCTTGATTACCGATAATCTCATTACCTACTACTTATTATTTCCTCTTTTTTTTTTCCCCCCCTAATTATTTCTCAATTATTCTGCAGCCGTTATGTCACCATCACTTAATTATTAATTCCTATTAATTAATAATTAATAACCTGATGAGGTCGGGGTAGAACTGGCGGTCCCAGGCGCTGTAGAGGGACGTGCTCACGTAGAGCCTCGTCCCGTCCAGGCTCAGCTGCAGCATCTGCGGCCCCCCCGGGATCCGCTTACCCTGCAATTCCATGGAAAATTCCGGAATTGGGGGAGAATTCCCGGGAAAATGGGGCTGATCCCAAAGCGGGATTTGGGGAGAGTTCCTGGGAAAATGGAGCTGATCCCAAAGCGGGATTTGGGGAGAATTCCTGGGAAAATGGGGCTGATCCCAAAGCGGGATTTGGGGAGAATTTGGGGAGGATGGAGCCAATCCCAAAGCAGGATTTGAGGACAATCCAGGGAAGGATGGCACTGATCCCAAAGTGGGATTTGGAGAGGATGGAGTGGATCCCAAAGTGGGATTTGGGGAGAATTTGGGGAGGATCCCATGAAGGATTTGGGGAGACTGGAGTGGATCCCAAAGGAGAATTTGGGGAGAATCCATGGAAGGACGGAGCCAATCCCAAAGTGGGATTTGGGGAGAATTCCCGGGAAAATGGCGCTGATCCCAAACTGGGATTTGGGGAGAATTTGGGAAAATGGAGCTGATCCCAAAGTGAGATTTGGGGAGAATTCCTGGGAAAATGGCGCTGATCCCAAACTGGGATTTGGGGAGGACAGAGCCAACTCCAAAACGAGATTTGGGGAGAATTCTTGAGAAAATGGCATTGATCCCAAAGCAGAATTTGGGGACAATCCATGGAAGGATGGAGCTGATCCCAAAGAGGAATTCGGGGAGGACGGATCCAATCCCAAAGCAGGATTTGGGAAGAATTTGGGGAGGATGGAACTGATCCCAAAGCAGGATTTGGGGACCATTCCAGGACCCACCTGGATGACGAGGGGCTCGGGTTGGCTCTGCAGCTCCTGGTCCTCACACACCGTCACCGGCCCTCCCCTGGTGATGCTGCCGCCCACAAACACCTGCGGGACAACAAAAAGCTTGGCCCCATCCCAAAAAAAACACCCCAAAAAACCTGGAAAACCCACCGGGGATTTGGGCATTTCCTCAGCTGCCCCATGAGTTTGGGGTTTGGGGATTTTTTTTGGAATTTTTTTGGAATTTTTTTTGATTTTTGAGGGATTTTTTGTGAATTTTCGTGATTTTTTTTTTTTGTGAATATTTTGTGAACTTTTTGGGATTTTTAAAATTTTATTTTTTGTGAATTTTTGTGAATTTTGGGGGGAATTTTTGGTGATTTTTGTGATTTTTTTAAAATATTTTTTGTGTGTGTGTGTGAATTTTTGTGAATTTTTGGGGGATTTTTTGGGGAATTTTTGGTGAATTTTGTGAAATTTTTTTGGATTTTTTTGGGGGGGAATTTTTTGCTCACCTGCCCCATGAGTTGGGGGTTTTGGGGGATTTTTGGGAATTTTTGGGATTTTTTTGCTCACCTGCCCCATGAGTTGGAGGTTTTTGGGGATTTTTTGGAATTTTTTTGAATTTTGGGGGAATTTTTTGTGATTTTCTTGCGATTTTTTTTTTTAATTTTTTTGGGATTTTTTGAGAATATTTGGGATTTTGGGGAATTTTTGCTCACCTGCCCCATGAGTTTGGGGTTTTTGGGATTTTTGTGATTTTTTAAAAAAAATTTTGGGGAATTTTTTGTGATTTTTTTTTTTTTTTTTTTTTTTTTTGGGATTTGAATTTTTGTGAATTTTGGGGGGATTTTTGGGGGGGGGTTTGTGAAGTTTTGGGGATTTTTTTTGATTTTTTGGGGTTTTTTGGGAATTTTTGCTCACCTGCCCCATGAATTTGGGTTTTTTGGGGATTGTTGGGAATTTTTGGGGAATTTTTGGGATTTTTTAGGGATTTTTTGGGTTTTTTTTGCTCACCTGCCCCACGACTTTGGGAATTTTTGAGGATCCTTTTGAATTTTTTGGGGTATTTTTGCTGACCTGCCCCATGAGTTTGGGATTTTTAGGGATTTTCGTGAATTTTTTGTGAATTTTTTGTGGAATTTTTATTGGATTTTTTTGGGAAAATTTGGGGATTTTGGAGGGGAATTTTGGGGGGAATTTTTGGGAGAAGTTTTTGGGATTTTTAAAGGGATTTTTTGGGAATTTTTGGCTGACCTGCCCCACGAGTTTGGGGTGTTTGGGGTCGGAGATGTCGTACTGCCGAACGTCCCCGTGCAGCCAATTGCTGAAATACAGGAACCGATCGTCCAGCGAGATCAGGATGTCCGTGATGAACCCTTGGGGAGGGAATTACGGGGAGATCCTGAAATCCTCCAATTTAGGGCAGGAAAAAAACCCCAAATCTTTGTTCAAAAAAAAAAAAAAAAAAACAAACAAAGTGAGACCCCAAATTTTTGGATTTAAAGCGTAAAACCCCAAATCCTTGGATTGAATGGAGAACCCCAAATCTTTGGATCAAAATCAAGGAGACCCCAAATTCTTGGATCAAAGTTTGGGAGAGACCCCAAATCCTTGGATTTAAGGCAGGGGAATTTCAAATCCTCGAGTCAAAGTCCAGGAGAGACCCAAAATTCTTGGATTTAGGGCAGAGAGACCCCAAATTCTTGGATTGAATAGAGAACCCCAAATCCTTGGATTTAGGGCAGGAAGAGACCCCAAATCCTTGGATTGAATGGAAAACTCCAAACCTCTGGATCCCCGGAACGATCCCAACCCCAGGAATGATCCCGATCCCAGCCCTGGGGACAATCCCAATCCCAGGAACGATCCCGACCCCAAGAATGATCCCGACCCCAAGAACGACCCCAAGAATGATCCCAAACCTCGGGAATGATCCTGATCCCAGGACTGATCCCAATCCCAATCCTGGGAATGATCCCAACCCTCAGGAATGATCCCAATCCCAACCCAAGGAACGATCCTGACGCCAGGAATGATCCCAATCCTGGGAATGATCCCAAACTCAGGAACAATCCTGACCCCAGGAATGATCCCAAACCTTGGATGATCCCAATCCCGATCCCAGGAGTGATCCCAACCTTGGGAATGATCCCAACCTTGGGAATGATCCCAATCCTGGGAACGATCCTGATCTCAATCCCGACCCCAAGAATGATCCCAAACCCTCGGGAATGATCCTGGCCCTGGGAATGATCCTGACCTCAGGAACGATCCCGATCCCAATCTTGACCCCAGAAATGGTCCCAACCCTCGGGAATGATCCCAGGAATGATCCCAACGCTGGGAACAATCCCAACCCCTGGGAATGATCCGAACCCCAGGAATTAGCCTGACGCTGGGAATGATCCTGATCCCAATCCCAACCCCAGGAATGATCCCAATCCTAATCCCAATCCCAATCCCAATCCCAATCCCAATCCCAATCCCCACCCCAGAAATCCCAACCTCAAGAACTATCCCAGGAACAACCCCAACCCTAGGAATGATTCTGAGCCCAATCCCAACCCTCAGGAATGATCCCAACCCCGATCCCAGGAAGGATCCCAACCCCCAGGAATGATCCCAATCCTGGAATGGGAATGATCCCTAACCCAACTCCAGAATGATCCCAAACCCAATCCCAACCCCAGGAACGATCCCAATCCTGGGAAGGATCCCAATCCTGGGAATGATCCCAATCCCGATCCCAATCTCGACCCCAGTAACGATCCCAACCCCCAGGAATGATCCCGATCCCAATCCCAACCCTGTGAACGATCCCAATGCTGGGAATGATCCTGATCCCAATCCCAACCCCAGGAACAATCCCAACACCCAGGAATGATCCCAATCCCAACCCTGGGAACAATCTCGATCCTGGGAATGATCCCAACCCTGGGAATGATCCTGATCCCAATCCCAACCCCAGGAATGATCCCAACTCCCAGGAATGATCCCAATCCCAATCCCAATCCTGACCCTCAGGAATGATCCTGATCCCAATCCCAACCCCAGGAACGATCCCAATCCTGGGAATGATCCCAATCCCGACCCTCAGGAATGATCCCGATCCCAATCCCGACCCCAGGAATGATCCCAACCCCCAAGAACGATCCCGATCCCAATCCCGATCCCAACCCCAGGAATTATCCTGATTCCAACCCTGGGAACAATCTCAATCCTGGGAATGATCCCAATCCTGGGAATGATCCCGATCCCAATCCCAACCCCAGGAACAGTCCCAATCCCAATCCTGACCCCGGGAACAATCCCAACCCTGGGAACAATCCCAATCCTGGGAATGATCCTGATCCCAATCCCAACACCAGGAACAATCCCAACCCCCAGGAATGATCCCAATCCCAACCCTGGGAACAATCTCGATCCTGGGAATGATCCCAATCCTGGGAATGATCCTGATCCCAACCCCCAGGAATGATCCCAATTGCAACCCTGGGAACAATCTCAACCCTGTGAACGATCCCAATGCTGGGAATGATCCTGATCCCAATCCCAACCCCAGGAACAATCCCAACCCCCAGGAATGACCCCGACCCTCAGGAATGATCCCGATCCCAATCCTGACCCCAGGATCGACCCCAAACTTCGGGGATGGTCCCGATCCCAATCTCGACCCCAGGATCGACCCCAAACTTCGGGGATGGTCCCACCTGGCATCTCGGGGAGCATCCAGCCCTGCACCTTCTTGCTGGGCACCTGGATCACCTTGTGGGCCGCCCACGTCCCGTCCTGGGGGGTCAGGGGGGGTCAGAGGGGCCGGGATGGGATCCCTCCGCCCCAAACCCCACAGGAGGGGATTTGGGGCCCAAAAAATATTTAATTTTCCCATTTTCGGGACTCTTCGAAGGGATTTGGGGGCCCAAAAATGTTGAATTTTCCCATTTTTGGGATGCTTTGGGGGCCAAAAATGTTTAATTTTCCAATGGGATGGGATCCCTCCACCCCAAACCCCACAGGAGGGGATTTGGGGCCCAAAAAATATTTAATTTTCCCATTTTTGGGACTCTTCGAAGGGATTTGGGGGCCAAAAATGTTGAATTTTCCAGGTTTTTGGGATATGAGGAAGAGATTTGGGAGCTAAAAATACTGAATTTTCCAGTTTTATGGGGATGTTTTTGTGGCCAAAAATATTTAATTTTCCATTTTTTTGGGGATGCTTGGAAGGGATTTGGGGGCCAAAAATGTTGAATTTTCCAACTTTTTGAAGATGCTTTGGGGACCAAAAAATACTTAATTTTCCATTTTTTTGAGGATGCTTTTTGGGGCCAAAATTGTTGAATTTTCTAGATTTTTTTGGATACTTTGGGGGCCGAAACCATTTGATTTTCCAGTTTTTTGGGGTTACTTTTGGGACCAAAAATGTTGAATTTTCCAGTTCTTTGGGATAACTTTGGGCGCCAAAAAAAAAAAGGAATTTTCCATTTCTCTGGGATAACTTTGGGTGTCAAAAAAATTGAATTTTCCAGTTTTTTTGGGATGCTTTTGGGGCCAAAAATATTGAATTTTCCATCTATTTTTGGGATGCTTTGGGGACCAAAAAATACTTAATTTTCCATTATTTGAGGATGGTTTTTGGGGGCAAAAATATTGAATTTTCCAGTTTTTTGTGGGGACACTTCAAAGTTATTTTGGGCGCCAAAAAAATGGAATTTTCCATTTTTTGGGGAATATTTTTGGGCCCACCTGTGTCTTGTAGAAGCGATGGATGGCGCTGCTGATGGTGCAGCCCACAAAGCCCTGGGCTTCGTCGGGGTCGTGCAGGAACCGAATTTCCAGCGGCGCCGAGTCCTCGCCCACGTCGATGGCCTGGACGTACCTGTGGGTGCTCCAGTCCCACACGTTCAGCCGGCGGCCGTAGCGACCTGGGGACGGGGAAAAATGGGATTTTTTTTTTTTATTTTTGGGGTTTTTTTGAGGGATTTTGGGGATCTTTTTAGGATTTTTTTGGGAATTTTTTAAGGATTTTTTTAGGATTTTTTTGGGAATTTTTTAAGGATTTTTTTAGGATTTTTTTGGGATTTCTGGGGGATTTTTTTTGGAATTTTGGGAGGATACTGGGGGTGGGGTTTGGGGGATTTTTAGGGGAAAAGCAGGAAGAGACCCCAAATCCTTGGATTGAACGGAAAACTCCAAATCCTTGAATCCAAAACTGGGATATCCTCAAATTCTTGGATGGAAAGCAGGAAGGGACCCAAATTCTTGGATTTAATGAAGGGAATGACCCAAAATCCTTGGATTGAAGGCAGGGATAGACCCCAAATCCTTGGACTGAATGGAGAACCCCAACCCTTTGGATCCAAGGCCAGGATACACCGAAATCTTTGGATCCAAAACCGGGATACCCCAAATCCTTGGATTGAAGACAAGAAGGGACCCCAAACCCTTGGATTCAAAGCCAGGATAGACCCCAAATCCTTGGATTGAATGGAGACCCCAAACCCTTGGATTGAAAGCAGGAATCCCCAAATCCTTGGATTGAATGGACAACCCCAAATCCTTGGATTGAAGGGAAAACCCCAAACCCTTGGATTGAATGGACAATCCCGAAATTCTTGGATCCAAAACCGGGACACCCCCAAACCCTCAGATTAAATGGACAACCCCAAATCCTTGGTTTGAATGGAAAACCCCAAACCCTTGGATTGAATGGAAAACCCCAAACTCTTGGATTGAATGGAAAACCCCAAATCCTCGGATTGAATGGAAAACCCAAAATCCTTGGATTGAATGGAAAACCCCAAATCCTCGGATTGAATGGAAAACCCCAAATCCTCGGATTGAATGGAAAACCCAAAATCCTTGGATTGAATGGACAACCCCAAATCCTTGGATCCAAAATTGGGATACCCCAAATCTTCGGATTGAATGGACAACCCAAATCCTTGGATCCAAAACTGGGACAACCCCAAACCCTCAGATTAAATGGACAACCCCAAATCCTTGGATTGAATGGAAAACCCCAAATCCTCAGATTGACTGGACAACCCCAAACCCTCGGATTGAATGGACAACCCCAAATCCTCGAGTTGAATGGAAAACCCCAAATCCTCGGATTGAATGGAAAACCCCAAACCCTTGTCTCCAAACCCAGGATACCCCAAATTTTTGGATTAGAGACAGGAATCCCCCAATCCCCCTGACCTTTCCCCAGGTCGCTGGGGTTGAAGCCGTAGCCCAGGAATTTGGGGACGCCCCACTCGGTGCTGATGAGGACGTTGTGCCGCGGTTGGTACCAGAAGTCGTAGCCCATGGGGGGCACCTCGTTCCCCCTTTCCCACGTCCCCTTCAGCTCGAAGGTTTGGGCGTCCAGAAGGATAAATCCGCCTGATTATTTCCCCCCAAAAATAGAATAATAAAATATATTTATTTTAATAAATATATTAATTTAATTAATATATAATATATAATTAACTTAATAAAAGTGAGTAAAAAATATTAAAATTTTAATTTATTTTATTTAATCTCAGTAAATAAAATGTAATGGTAATAATGTTACTAATTTATGAATTAATGTTTTATTCATTATTAAAATAAAATTATAAAAATAAGTCGTTTGTTAATAGAATAAATAAAAATAATAAATAATAAATAAATAAATAAATAAAATATATAAATAAAATAATAAATAAATAAATAAATAAATAAAAATAATTAATGTAATAATTAATGTAAATAAAAATGATTTAAAAATAAAAAATAAAAATAATTTATTAATAAAATAAAATAATAAAAATAAAAATTAGGGGTTTTTTCCCCCCTGGAATTTTGGGAATCACCTTTTCCATTCCCAGCCGGGTCCCCCAAGGTGCTGATCATGATTTCTCCACTCCCGAGGCAGTGGCTGGTGTGGGGATAGCCCAGGTCACATTTCCAAAAAACATCCTCGGGATTCACCACCTGGATTAAAAAAAAACCCCAAAAATAAATCCCAGAAATCATCAAAATTGGCTTTTTTTCCCCAATTTAATATGACCCTGCTCAAGCTCGGGGTTGGAAATTAATTCAATATTTTTAAATTATTTTAATATTTTTTATATATATATTTAAAATATTTATTTATTTATTTATTGGGGGAAAATGAGGGTGGAGTGGAGAATTTTTGGGAGTTTTTAGATTGAGAAATTGGAGAAAAATTCCTTCCTGGAATTTTTGAATTTTGTCCCTGGAGTGAAAACTTTGGGATGGCGGCACTTGGGGATGTGGATTCGATCCTAAAGGGCTTTTTCCAACCTCTAAAATTCCGTAATTTTAAATTATTAAAAATTAAAATTCCGTGGTTCCCAACCCAGTTCCCATCAGGCTCTTTCCCAGCTTTAACAGTTCCGTAATTCCACAATTCACAAATTCCACCCATCCCAAATCCCTCCCATCCCAAATTCTGCCATTCCCAAATCCTGCCCATCCCAAATTCCTCAGATCCCAAACCCCACCCATCCCAAATCCCACTGACATTCCAAATTCCACCAATCCCAGATCTCAAATCCCACAGATCCCAAATCCCAAATCTCATCCATCCCACTGATCCCAAATCCTGCCAGTCCCAATTCCCGATCCCAAATCCCATCCATCCCAAATCTCATCTATCTCACTGATCCCAAATATTGCCCAACCCAAATCCCACTGATCCCAAATCCCATAATCCCGAGTCAAGCCAATCCCAAATCCTGCTGATCTCAAATTCCACTCATCCCAAATCCCACCCATCCCAAACCCCAAATTCCCAAATCCCACCCATCCCAATTTCCAAATCACACTGATCCCAAATCCCAACTCTCATTCCTCCAAATTCCCAAATCCCCAAATCCTAAATCCCCCAGATCCCAAATCCCACCCATCCCAAATCCCCAAATCCCAAATCCTGCCAATCCAAAAACCCAAATCCCATCCTTCCAAATTCCCAAATTCCCAAATCCCCAAATCCCTCAGATCCCAGATCCCAAATCCCAAATCCCATCCTTCCCAAATCCCAAATCCCATCCTTCCCAAATTCCAAATTCTTCAGATCCCAAATCCAACCCATCCTGAATCCCACCCATCCCAAATCCCAGATCCCAAATCCCTCACATCCCAAATCCCAAATCCCATCCTTCCCAATTCCCAATTCCCAAATCACAAATCCCATCCTTCCCAATTCCCAAATCCCACCCATCCCAAATCCCAAATTCCCAAATCCCCCAGATCCCAAATCCCAAACTCCACCCTTCCAAATTCCCAAACCCCAAACCCCTCAGACCCCAAACCCCAAATAACCCCAGACCTTGTGCAGGCGGGGGGCCCTGGGGTCGGTCCTGACGTCCACGATGTGGATGCGGGAGGAGATGAGGCCGGGCAGGATGAGGAAATCCCGGGATTTGGTGGGATCCCCGTGGCAGCTGCTGCAGATGTTCCAGCCCGAGTGGTGCAGCTCGTCCCCCACGTTGGGCATGGGCAGACGGTGGATCACCTGGAAAAAAATTCCCAGATTTTCCCTGAATTTTCCTGAATTTTCCCAATATTTTCCCAAAATTTTCCCAAATTTTTCTGAATTTTTCCCAAATTTTCCTGAATTTTTCTGAATTTTCCTGAATTTTTCCCGAATTTTCCTGAATTTTCCCAAATTTTCCTGAATTTTCTCAACTTTCCCCAAATGTTCCCAAAATTTCCCCCAAATTTTCCCAATTTTTTTCTGAGTTTTCCCAAAATTTCCTGAATTTTCCCAAATTTTTCTGAATTTTCCTGAATTTTCCCAAATTTTCCCAATTTTTCCTGAATTTTCCCCGAGTTTTCCTGAATTTTCCCAGATTTTCCCAATTTTTAATGAATTTTCCCAAATTTTCCTCAATTTTCCCAAATTATTCCTGATTTTTCCAGGATTTTCCTGAATTTTCACAAATTTTCCCCAATTTTCCCAATTTTTCCCCGGATCAAACATCAAATTCCCAGATTTTCCTGGGAACAAACACCAAATTTTCCCATTTTGCCAGATTTTCCTGAATTTTCCCAAAATTCCCCAAAATTTCCCAAATTTTCCTGAACTTTTGTGAATTTTCCAAAATTTTCCCAATTTTTCCTGGGATCAAACACCAAATTCCCAGTTTTTTCCATCCCAAACCATTCCAGGATTCCCTGTCCTGATTTATTTAGAATTTTAGAAATAAATCCCTGACCCTATCCCAGGTTAAAATTCCCAAAAATTTTGTGAATGTGGCCCTTTTTAAAGGATTCCAACCTTAAAAATTCCATAATTCCGCAATTTTATGATTCCATCGCCTTTCCACACCCTCACCCCACCAATCCAGGAAATTTTTGGGAATTTTTTTGCCCACAGGAGGTACCTGGCTGTAGGAGGGGGATTTGGGATCCACGTCCACCGTGGCCAGAAAATCGGGAATTTTCTTCCCGGTGTTCCTGTAGATGCAGGGAATGTAGATGATCTCTTCCCGAGGACCTGGAAAAATGGGAATTTTGGGGAAAAAACAGGAATTTTAGGGAAAAAAAATCCTTAAAATCTTGGGAAAAACATTTCCCAGAGCGGGAATTTTGTGGGGTGGTGGGATCCGGGTTTTCCTGCTGTTCCATGGGGGATTTTTTGGGGATGGGATTTGTGGGTTTCTGGGTCTTCTGGGAATGATTTTGGTTGGAAAAAGATCCTTGGGATCATCGAATCCAATCGGCACAGACCTGGAGGATTGGGAATGGGATAATGGGATAATGGGATAATGGGATAATGGGAATGGGGATGAAAATGGAATGGGAATGGAAATGGGAATCACAATGGAAATGGAATAGGAATGGAATGAAAAGGGAATGAAAATGGGAATGGGGAATGGGAGAGTGGGAATGGGATAATGGGATACTGGGATAATGGGAATGGGATAATGGGAATGGGATAATGGGAATGGGGATGGGAATGGGAAAATGGGAACGGGATAATGGGAATGGGAATGGAATAGGAATGGAATGAAAAGGGAATGAAAATGGGAATGGGGAATGAGAGGGTGGGAATGGGATAATGGGAATGGGGATGGGAATGGGAATGGGGATGGGAATGGGAATGGGAACGGAATGGGAATGGGGATGGGAAAAATGGGAATGGGAAAAATGGGAATGGGAAAAATGGGAAATTGGAATGGGAATGGGAAAAATAGGAAATTGGAATGGGAAATGGGAATGAGGATGGGAATGGGAAAGGAAATGGGAAATGGGAATGGGGATGAGGATGGGATAATGGGAATGGGGAAAGTGGGGATGGGAATGGGGAGAGTGGGAACGGGATAATGGGAATGGGATAATGTGATAATGTGAATGGGAATGGGGATGGGATAATGGGAATGGGAATGAAAATGGAATGGGGAATGGGAATCACAATGGAAATGGGAATAGGGAATGGGAATGGGAATGGAATAGGAATAGAATGAAAAGGGAATGAAAATGGGAATGGGGAATGGGAGAGTGGGAATGGGATAATGGGATACTGGGATAATGGGAATGGGATAATGGGAATAGGGAATGGGAAAATGGGAATGGGATAATGAAAATGGGGAGAGTGGGAATGGGGATGGGGAATGGGAATGAAAATGGAATTGGAATGGAAATGGGAAATGGGAATGGGGATGAGGATGGGATAATGGGAATGGGGAAAGTGGGGATGGGAACGGGGAGAGTGGGAACGGGATAATGGGAATGGGATAATGTGATAATGTGAATGGGAATGGGGATGGGATAATGGGAATGGAGAGAGTGGGAATGGGGATGGGGAATAGGAATGAAAATGGGAATAGGGAATGGGAATGGAATAGGAATAGAATGAAAAGGGAATGAAAATGGGAATGGGGGATGGGAGAGTGGGAATGGGATAATGGGAGAGGGAATGGGATAATGGGAATGGGAAATGTGATAATGGGAATGGGAATGTGATAATGGAATAATGGGATAATGGGAAATGGGAATGTGATAATGGAATAATGGGATAATGGAATAATGGGAAATGGGAATGGGATAATGGGGAATGGGGATGGGGATGGGAATGGGAATGGAAATGGGAAATGAAAATGGGATAATGGGGAAAGGAATGAAATGGGAATGGGAATCAAATCCCACCCACACGGGAGGAACCAGGACACCACGGGAGAAGTGGTTGGACAGGTTGGATCCAAGTCTGGGAGACCCCAAATCCTTGGATTGGGCCCCAAATCCTTGGATTGAGCCCCAAATCCTTGGATTGAAGTCTGGGAGACACAAAATTCATGGATTGAGACCCCAAAATCTTTGAATTAAGGGCAGGGATTCCCTAAATCCCCAAATCCCAACCCCTCGGGAGCCTCCCTGGCCCTGTGGGGGCGGCTCCAGTTTCCCCATCCCGGCCGGGTGGGAAGAACCGGTTCAGGAAGTGCTGAGGGAGAGTCTGGGAGGGAAAACAGGGACAGGGAGGGGATTTGGGGTCACTGGAGCAGATCCAGGGATTGGGAATGGTGATTTGGGGTCATTGGAGCAGATCCAGGGATTGGGAAAGGGGGTTTGGGGTCACTGGAGCAGATCCAGGGATGGGGAAAGGTGATTTGGGGTCACTGGAGCAGATCCAGGGACAGGGAGGGGATTTGGGGTCACTGGAGCAGATCCAGGGATGGGGAAAGGGGGTTTGGGGTCACTGGAGCAGATCCAGGGACAGGGAGGGGATTTGGGGTTCCTGGAGGAGATTCAGGGATTGGGAAAGAGGGTTTGGGGTCCCTGGATCTGCTCCAGGGACAGGGACAGGATTTGAGGTCCCTGAATTCTGTTCCAGGGATTGAGAAAGAGGATTTGGGGTCCCTGGATCTGCTCCAGGAACAGGGAGGGGATTTGGGGTCCCTGGATCTGCCCAGGACGGGCCAGGGCCATTGATGGGGTTGGAGAGCGGCTGCCAAGGGATCCCAATTCCCAAATTCCAATTCCTCACAATTCCAATTCAAATCCCAATTCCCAATTCAAATTCCTCACAATTCACAATTCCCAATTCAAGTTCTAGTTCCCAATCCAAATCCCAATCCCAGTTCCAAATCCATTTCTTTGCCCAAATTCCAATTCCCAATTCCCAACCCGTTCCCAATTCCAATTTCAATCCCCAATTCCAATCCCAGAGCTCCCCAAGATTTCAGGGATTGGGATCCCAGAGGTGAATTCCCAATTTCCCCAAATTTTCAAGGATTGGGATTCCAGAGATGAATTCCCAAACTCCCCAAACTTTCAGGGATTGGGAATTTCCAATGTCTCCAAATGTTCAGGGATTGGGATTCTACGAGGGGAATTCCTGATTTCCCCAAGATTTCAGGGATTGGGAATTCCCAATTTCCCCAAATTTTCAGGGATTGGGATCCCAGGAAGGGAAATTCCTGATTTTCCCAAATTTTCAGGGATTGGGATCCCAGGAAGGGAAATTCCTGATTTCCCCAAATTTTCAGGGATTGGGATCCCAGGAAGGGAAATTCCTGATTTCCCCAAATTTTCAGGGATTGGGATCCCAGGAAGGGAAATTCCTGATTTCCCCAAATTTTCAGGGATTGGGATCCCAGGAAGGGAAATTCCTGATTTCCCCAAATTTTCAGGGATTGGGATCCCAGGAAGGGAAATTCCTGATTTTCCCAAATTTTCAGGGATTGGGATCCCAGGAAGGGAAATTCCTGATTTCCCCAAATTTTCAGGGTTTGGGAATTCCTGATTTCCCCAAATTTTCAGGGATTGAGATCCCAGAGGGGAATTCCTGATCCCCAAGATTTCAGGGATTGGGATTCTAGGAAGGGAATTCTCAAACTCCCAAATTTTCAGGGATTGGGAACTCCCATTTTCCCCAAATTTTCAGGGATCGAGATCCCAAGAGGGAAATTCCCAAACTCCCAAATTTTCAGGGATTGGGAATTTTCCAATCTCCCCGAAGTTTCAGGGACAAGAATTTCAGGACACGAACTCCGGAGCTCCCGAATTTCCAAGGAATTATTTCCCAATCCCTGGGAAAGGGCGGGGCAGGGAAAGCTGAGGTGACTTTGCCCCGGGCTGGGACATCCCAAATCCATTAATTTCATCATTATCCCATTGGAATTCCGGTTTGGGGGAACAGGATTTTCCAGAAAACCCTCCCAGTTCCCATCAATGTCATTATTTATGTCATTATCCCATTGGAATTCCGGTTTGGGAGGTGGGGATTGTCCAGATAATGATCCCAAATCCCACAGAATTTAATTATTCCATTAAAATTCTGGTTTGGGAGGTTGGAATTTTCCAGAATATCCTCCCAAACCAGCCCAAATCCCAGAAAATTTTAATTATTCCATTGGAATTCCGGTTTGGGAGGTGGGGATTGCTCAGATAATGATCCCAAATCCCACAAAATTTGATTATTCCATTGGAATTCTGCTTTGGGAGGTTGGGATTGTTCAGAATATCCTCCCAAACCAGCCCAAATCCCAGAAAATTTAATTATCCCATTGGAATTCTGGTTTAGGATTTTCCAGATAATGATCCCAAATCCCAGAAAATTTAATTATTCCATTGGAATTCCGGTTTGGGAGGTTGGAATTTTCCAGAATATCCTCCCAAATCATCCCAAATCCCCCCAAAATTTAATTATTCCATTGGAATTCTGCTTTGGGAGGTCAGAATTTTCCAGAATATTCTCCCAAACCTCCCAAATCCTCCCAAATCCCCCCAAAATTTAAATTATTCCATTGGAATTCCGGTTTGGGAGGTGGGGATTGTTCAGATAATGATCCCAAATCCCACAAAATTTAATTATCCCATTGGAATTCTGCTTTGGGAGGTTGGGATTTTCCAGAATATTCTTCCAAACCTCCCAAATCCCCCAGAAAATTTAATTATTCCATTGGAATTCCGGTTTGGGAGGTTGGCACTTTCTAGAAAATCCTCCCAAATCATCCCAAATCCCCCAAAATTTAATTATTCCATTGGAATTCTGGTTTGGGAGGTTGGAATTTTCCAGAATATTCTCCCAAAGCATCGCAAATCCCATAAAACTTAATTATCCCATTGGAATTCTGGTTTAGGATTTTCCAGATAATGATCCCAAATCCCCCCAAAATTTAATTATTCCATTGGAATTCTGCTTTGGGAGGTTGGAACTTTACAGAATATCCTCCCAAACCAGCCCAAATCCCCCCAAAATTTAATTATTCCATTGGAATTCTGGTTTAGGATTTTCCAGATAATGATCCCAAATCCCAGAAAAATTAATTATTCCATTGGAATTTGGGATTTTCTGGAAAATCATCCCAATTTTTCCTGTTTTCTCACCTTTCATGGCATCCAGAGGGGTGGCGTAGCCGGGACCACAAGATCCACATTTTTCTGGGAAAAAAAAGATAAAAATTTTAAATTAAATTAATTTAAATTAAATAATAAAATAGAAAAAAGTAAATTAAAAGTAAATTAAATAAAAATAAATTTAAAACAATTAAATAAAAAATAAATAAAATAAAAATAATTGAAAATAAAATAAAAATAAATTGAATAAAAATAAATTAAAAATAAATTGAATAAAAATATTGAAAATAAAATAAAAATAAATTGAATAAAAATAAATTAAAAAGAAATAAAATAAAAGTAAATTAAAATAAAATAAAAATAAATGAAATAAAAATAAATTAAAAATAAATTAAATAAAAGTAAATTAAAATAAATGTAAATTAAATAAAAATAACTTAAAAATAAATAAAATAAAAATAAAACAAAATGAAAAGAAAAGAAAAATCAATACATAAAATATATTTAAAAAATTAAATTTTAAAATTAAACTGAATTAAATGAAAATTAAAAGACGTAAAATACAATATAAGAAAAGAAATGTGATAATTAAGTTTAAATCCAATGAATGAAATAAACAAATAATAAGTAAAAGAATGAAAATTAAATGGAATTAAAATAAAGATAAAAATAAAAGAAATTAAAATTCAAAGAAAGAAAATAAATCAAAAGAAGTAAAACAATTCAATGAAAATTAAAGTTAAATAAATAAAATCAACAAATAATAGAGAAATAAAACAATTTGAATGAAATTAAATAAAAATCAAAACATTAGAAAAATTGGGAAAAAATCGGGTAAAAAATTGGGAAAAAACTGGAAAAAAAAAGAGAAAAAACTGGGAAAAATTCGGGGTAAAATGGAAAAAAAAATCGGGAATAAATGGAAAAAATCAAGGGGAAAAAAAGTGGAAAAAATTGGGAAAAATGGGGAAAAATAGAGGAAAAAATGGAAAAAATTGGGAAAAATGGAAAAAAATCGGGAAAAATTAGAAAAAATTCGGGGAAAAAACTGGAAGAAAAATCGGGACAAAATTGGAAAAAAATCGGGGGAAAAAAATGGAAAAAATCGGGCAAAAAAGGAAAATAATCGGGGGAAAATGGAAAAAAATCGGGGAAAATGGGAAAATTCGGGGAAAAAATGGAAATAATTTTGGAAAATAAATGGAAAAAGTTCGGGAAAAACCGCCAAAAAGTTCGGGGGAAAACTGGAAGAAATCGGGGAAAAAATGGGAAAAAAAACCTTGAAAAAATGGAAAAAATCGGGAAAAAAACCCGGAAGAAATCGGGGGGGGGGGGGGGGGAAATGGGAAAAAAAGGGGGGGGAATGGGAAAAAATCGGGAAAAAATGGGAAAAAATATCGAGAAAAAAATGGAAAAATCGGGGGGGAAAAGTGGGAAAAAAACCCGGGAAAAATGGAAAAAAATTCGGGAAAAAACTGCAAAAATTCGGGAAAAAAAGTGGAAAAAATTGGGAAAAATAGAGAAAAAATCGGAAAAATTTGGGAAAAAATATCGGAAAATTTGGGAAAAAATCAGGGGGGAAAAGTGGAAAAAAATTGGGAAAAATGGAGAAAAAATTGGAAAAATTCGGGAAAAAATGGAGGGAAAGAAAAAAAGGGGGAAAAATGGGGGGAAAAATGATTTGGATGAGTTAAAAAAAAAAAAAAAAAGAAAAATAAAAAATCCACCGAGGAATTTCAGCCTCTCCCTCAGGGGAAGGATTTTTTTTTCCCCTGTGGATGAAGAAAAAAAGATTTTCTGGGATTTGGTGCCAGGATTTTTTCTTGGATTTTCCTGATTTTTTAATTTTTTTATTATTATTATTTTTTTTTTTTATTTCTGAGCTTTGATTTGCGTCGTTATTCCCCCCAAAAAAAGAAAAAAAAATGATTTTTCTACATAAAAATTCAAAATTTTGGGAACAACCAGATGAGAATTTATGAGGAAAAATCAAAAGGTTTTTAAGATGGAAAAAAAGGAGGAAAAGGTGGAAAAATCCCGGAAAAATCTCAGAAAATTTAAAAAAAAATCACAGAAAATCCTGGATAAAATTGCACCAATTTGATGGGTTGGATTTTTTTTTATTTTATTCCTTTATTTTATTTTATTTTATTTTATTTTTTTATTTTTATTTTATTTTATCTCATTCTATTTTTTAAATTTTATTTTTATTTATTTTTAATTTTTTATGATTCAAATCTCAGCTCCTCCCAGGAATTTCTCCCACTTTCTCCTTTTTCCTTGGAATTTTTTTTTTTTCAAGGATCCCATTTGGGGTTTGAAAAATGGAAAAAAAATTCAAATTGGGGTTTGAAAAAATGGGAAAAATTCAAATTTTTTCCATATTTTCTGCCTGTCAGAGCCATAAAATCCCACAATTCATTTCCCCAAAGATTTGGGAAAATTCCAGAGGCAGAAAAAAAAAAATAAATTCCCCAAAAATTAAATAAATAATAATAAAAAATAAATTCCTCACGTGGGAGCCTCTTACCTGAGCCACATTTCACCTGCTGAGGGAAGGATCCAACTTCCATCTTTCCAGGAAAAAAAAAAAATCCAAAAAAATTCCTGGAAAAAAAAATCTCAAAAATTCCTGGAAAAAAATTTCAAAAAAATTTCTGAGAAAAAAAAAAAAAAAATCCTGGAAAAAAATTCCTGGGGAAAAAAAAAAAAAAAAAAGTCCCTAAAAATTCCAGGAAATAATTTTTTAAAAGCCCCCAAAAAATCCAGAAAAAACCCTAAAAATTTCCAGGAAAAATCCTAAAAAAATTCAGGAAAAATCCCCAAAATTTTCAGGAAAAATTCTAAAAATGTCCAGGAAAAATCCCCAAAATTTTCAGGAAAAATCCTAAAAATTTCCAGGAAAAATCCTAAAAATTTCCAGGAAAAATCCTAAAAATTTCCAGGAATAATCCCCAAAATTTTCAGGAAAAATCCCCAAAATTTTCAGGAAAAATCCTAAAAATGTCCAGGAAAAATCCCCAAAATTTTCAGGAAAAATCCTAAAAACTTTCAGGAAAAATCCTAAAAATTCCCAGGAAAAATCCCAAAAATTTTCAGGAAAAATCCTAAAAAATTTCCAGGAAAAATCCTAAAAATGTCCAGGAAAAATCCTAAAAATTTTCAGGAAAAATCCTAAAAAATTTCCAGGAAAAATCCTAAAATTTTCCTGAAAAAATCCCCAAAATATCCCAGGAAAAAACCCCCCAAAATCCCAAAAATTCCTGAAAAAATCCCCCAAAAATTCCTGAAAAAATCCCCCAAAAATTCCTGAAAAAATCCCCCCAAAAATTCCCCAAAATTCCTGAAAAAAAAAAAAAATCCCCCCAAAATTCCCAAAAAATTCCCAAAAATTCCCAAAAATTCCAGGGAGAAGCTGCAGCAACTCCAGGAAACTCCAAATTAAAAAAGGGAGGAGGATCAAGGGTTGGGAAATTAAAAACCCAAGGGAGGAGCCCAAAATCCCAAATTTCCCTCGAGGGTGTGGGAGGAACCTGCAGGAAAAAAAAAATAAATAAAAAAGGATCTGGAGCTTCCAGAATTTTTCAGGGGCCCCTTTGGAATGAGGGGGCGGAATAAAAAAAAATAAAAATAAATTAAAGAAAATAAAAATATTCCCATATTTCCCAAAGGAATGAGGGGGCGGAATAAAAAAAAATAAAAATAAATTAAAAATTAAAATTATTCCCACATTTCCCAATGGAATGAGAGGATAGAATAAAAAAATAAAATAAAAAAAAATTAAAAATTTAAATATTTAAATATGTCCCCCATGGGGAATGTTTTTAGGGGGAGTTTGCAGATTTTTATCGGGTTAAAAGGAGGGAGAAAAACTGGTTTTGGGGTTTTATTTTTAATTATTATTTTGTTTTTAATTGGGGTTTTTAATTTAATTGGGGGGTGAGTCACAGGCGGCTTGGGAACGCGGCGTGGGGATTTGGGGGATTTTTGGGGATTTTTTTGGGAATTTTTCGGGATTTTTGGTATTTTTGAGATTTTTTTGATTTTGGGGGGATTTTGGGGGATTTTTTGGGGTATTTTTCGGATTTTTTTATTTTATTTTATTTTTGGGGGATTTTTTTGGGGATTTTTTTGGGATTTTTTTGATTTTTGGGGGATTTTTGGGGGATTTTTTTTTGGGATTTTTGGGGATTTTTTGGGGAATTTTTTGGATTTTTGGGGGATTTTTTTTGGGATTTTTGGGGGGGATTTGGGAGATTTTTTGGGATTCTTGGGGATTTTTTGGGAGATTTTTTGAGGGGATTTTTGGGGGATTTTTTTGGGATTTTTGGGGATTTTTTGGGAATTTTTTGGATTTGAGGGATTTTTGGGGGATTTTGGGGGATTTTTTTGGGAATTTTTTGGATTTGAGGGATTTTTGGGGGATTTTTTTTGGGATTCTTGGGGATTTTTTGGGAGATTTTTTGAGGGATTTTTGGGGGGTTTTGGGGGGATTTTTTGAGAATTTTGGGGGAATTTTTGGGAATTTTTTGGATTTTGGGGATTTTTTTGGGGATTTTCAGGCATTTTTTTTTGGGTATTTTTTTGGGATTTTTTTTTTAATTTTTCAGGATGTTTGGAGATTTTTGGGGGGATTTTTTGGAATTTTTTGGATTTTTTGGGGATTTTGGGAGGATTTTTTTTTTGCAATTTTGAGGGAGTTTTTTTAGGATTTGGGGCGGTTTGGGGCATTTTTGGGGGGATTTTTGGGGTAAAAATTGGGGGAATTTTTTTATTTTTAATTTTTTTATTTTTGGGGGCTTGGGGGGAATTTTTGGGATTTATTTTTTATTTTTGGGAATTTTTTGGTGGGGTTTTGAGATCTTAAATCTCATCTGGTTCCACCCCCTTTACAAAACTCCTGCTGGTCCAGGTAATTCCAGGGTTTGGAATTCATGGAAAAATAAAAACAAACAAACCTGGGAGAGGAAAGAATTTACCCCTAAAATCCTAAATAAATCTGGATAGGGAATCTCTGAATGGTTTGGGATGGAAAAGATCCCAAAAATCCTTCAAAATCCATAAAAAACTGTAAAAATTCCAATCCCAGAGACATTCCCACCATCCCAGGGAGGAGGAATCCATGGAAAAACCTGGGATAAAACCAGGATTTATCCCTAAAATCCCAAATAAACCAGGACAGGGAATCCTGGAATGGTTTGGGATGGATAAGATCCTAAAAAAAATCCCTTAAAATCCAATCCCAGAGACATTCCCACCATCCCAGGGATGGGGAATCCATGGAAAAACCTGGGATAAAACCAGGATTTATCCCAAAAATTCCAAATAAATCAAGACAAGGAATCTGTTGCTGTTTCTTTTATTGCCCATCAGATGGTCCATGCCCAGTCCCAGCCCTGGTCCAAACTGGTCCATGCCCAGTCCCAGCCCTGGTCCAAACTGGTCCATGCCCAGTCCCAGCCCTGGTCCACACTGGTCCATGCCCAGTCCCAGCCCTGGTCCACACTGGTCCATGCCCAGTCCCAGCCCTGGTCCAAACTGGTCCATGCCCAGTCCCAGCCCTGGTCCAAACTGGTCCATGCCCAGTCCCAGCCCTGGTCCACACTGGTCCATGCCCAGTCCCAGCCCTGGTCCAGACTGGTCCATGGCCAGTCCCAGCCCTGGTCCAGACTGGTCCATGCCCAGTCCCAGCCCTGGTCCAAACTGGTCCATGCCCAGTCCCAGCCCTGGTCCAAACTGGTCCATGCCCAGTCCCAGCCCTGGTCCAAACTGGTCCATGCCCAGTCCCAGCCCTGGTCCAAACTGGTCCATGGCCAGTCCCAGCCCTGGTCCAGACTGGTCCATGGCCAGTCCCAGCCCTGGTCCAAACTGGTCCATGCCCAGTCCCAGCCCTGGTCCAAACTGGTCCATGCCCAGTCCCAGCACTGGTCGCGGCCACCTCGCGGCCTTGGCACAGTCCCGGTGTCACAGCCCCGTGTTGGTGACAGAAATCTCAGCCACTCTGCTCGCCAGCCCGGCCGTGTGGGGCCACCCAGTGACCTGTGTAAAAGTCAGAAAAAAAAGAGATTTTCTTGAGTTTTGTTTGTTTTTAAATGTGTTTTTCCACATATGCCCAGGAATGAGAAATTCTTTTAAGTTAATTGGGTGTCAGTCTTCAAATTGAGCCATCTGATTGGCTCTTCAAACCGAGCCAGCTGATTGGCTCTTCAAACCCAACCAGCTGATTGGTTCTTCAAACTGAACCTGCTGATTGGCTCTTCAAACCGAGACAGCTGATTGGCTCTTTATACTGAGTCATGTGTTTGGCTCCACCCCCCCCAGGGAACCACACTCACAGCCCATGGGCTCCACCCCAAATAAAACCTGAGAATCTGATAAACCACAACAGGGAGAGGGGAAAGGAGGACCCCAAATCAGCCCCGACTCTACGTCAAATCCACTCCCAAATCTACCCCAAAATCTGTCCCAAATCCACCCCCAAATCTCCCCGAAATCCACCTCAAAACAGCCCCAAATCCAGCCCAAGTCAGACCCGAATCAGCCCCAAATCTGTCCCCAATCCACCCCAAATCCTCCCAAATCCACTCAAAACAGCCCCAAATCTTCCATAAATCAGCCCAAATCTGCCCCAAATCCACCCCAAATCTGCCCCAAATCCACTCAAAATTCAACTGAAATCCAGCCCAAATCCACATGAAATTCACCCGAAATCCGCCCTAAATCTGCCCCAAATCTGCCCCAAATCAGCCCCAAATCCACCCCACCTCACTCCCAGGGCTCCAGGGATGGTTTTCCACTCTCACCTTTGGATTTGCAGAAGAAAAAGAGGTGAACCGATAAAATCGCTGCGATTTCAAACCCGGCGATGAGCCCGATCCTGACCCAGCTGCCCAAGGGGGCGCCTGGAAAATGGAGAAGATCCCAAAATCAATCCGGCTCTTCCTGGCATTGGGAATTTGGCCTCCAACCCCTCCCTGATCCCTCGTTCCAGGAGAACTCGATCCCAGCAACTTCCACCTTCCCATGGCTCTCAGGGGAGCAGGATCAGCTTCATCCCAACCTCAACTTTCCCATCCCATCCCATCCCATCCCATCCCATCCCATCCCATCCCATCCCATCCCATCCCATCCCATCCCATCCCATCCCATCCCATCCCATCTTCTCCTGACTCTCAGGGGACCGGGATCAGACCATCACAACCTCACCAGTCCCATCCCATTCCAACCCCAAATCCCAACCTTTCCCAGGCTCTCAAGGGACTGGGACCATCCCAAATTCCACCTTTCCCTGGCTCTCACCTGGGCACAGCCCCCTGAGGGTGCTGATGGTGACGCTCCTGCTGCTGACGGCGTTCCGGGCCGTGCACATCAGTGGATCCAGCTTCTCCACAGAGGATTTATTCACTGCCAGCACCACAGACCCCTCATCCCACAGGTGACCGTGACCTGTCCAGGTGTAGGAGACGTTCCCAAAGCCGGTGCCGGTCACGGAGCAGTGCAGGGAGAAGCTGCAGATGCTGCCTGAGCATTTCTGGATCTCGCAGGTCACTGTGGGCTCTGTCAGCTCCTCTGATGGCAGAGGGGGGTCAGGAAGCTCTTTTTTAAAATGTAAAAAAACCAAAAAAAGAACACTAGAAGCACCTACTGTACACAAGGAGGGTGAAGGTGGATATTTTCCCATCAATGTTCACAGAGTAGGTCCCGGCATCCTCCATCCTCAGCTGGGAGATGCTGAGTGCCCGGCCACTCTCAGAGACAGTGAAACGAGTTTTGAATTTGTCTTGATAAAAGAAGGGTTGAGAAGGATCCCAAAATGGCACAGTCACTATGGGAATGTTCCCAAAACTCCAGAATGCTCCATTTCCATCTGTGCTGGGGCTGCGGAAGGTCACGGACCCGCCCACGGCCCCGATCAGCTCTGGGGTGTCACTGGCGCTGCCTGAGGAGAGAAAGTGGGGAGAGAACACGGGGTGAGGGGGGGATGGAGGGGGGATGAAGATCAGTTGAAGGAGGGATGAAGGGATGACAGGATAAAAGTGGGATGATGGTGGGATGAAGGTGGAGTAAACATTGGATGAAGGTGACCTCAAGGTGGAAGAGAGGTGAGATGAAGGTCATTTGGGGGTGGGATGAAGTTCAGTTGAAGGAAGGATGAAGGGATGAAGGAATAAAGATGGGATGAGGGTGGGATGAAGGTGGAGTGAACGCAGGATGAAGGTGGACTCAAGGTGGGTTGAGGTTGGGATGGAGGTCAGTTGGAGGGATGAAGGAATAAAGGTGGGACGAGGGTGGGACGTGGGTGGGACGAGGGTAGGATGAGGGGAGAGTGAATGTAGGATGAAGGTGGGCTGAAGGTGGGATGAGGTTGAGATGGAGGTCAGTTGGATGGATGAAGGAATGAAGGAATAAAGGTGGGACGAGAGGGGGATGGAAGTGGGATGAAGGTGGGCTCAAGGTGGGATGAGGGTGGGATGGCAGTGGGAAGATGGTGGGATGAAGTTGGAGTAAAGGTGAACATAGGATGAAGGTGGGCTGAAGGTGGGATGGAGGTGGGATAAAGATAAGTTGAAGGAGGGATGAAGGGATGAAGGAATAAAGGTGGGATGAAGATGGGATGAAAAGCTGGGATGAAGCTGGAATGAAGGTTGGCTGAAGGTGGGACCCAGGTGGGATCCTGATGGGATGAAGGTGGCATCAACGCACTGAACCGAGACAATGAATTTGATCCTGGCTCAGCCCCGAGGTCGGGCTCGGAATTTTTGGCTCCCTCAGCCTTGGGCACCTCTGGGACACGGACAGCGGAGTCTCTCTGAAGAAAAAGTTTCTGGGGAAGATAAACTCTCAGGAAATCTTCTGAACAAGGAAGCCACAAGATGGGTCCTGTGATAAAAACCCTCTGAGGCTCCAGGGAGGGGCCGACAATTGCCCAATTTCCCTCTTTTCAGCCAAAAAAACACCACAACATGAAAACTGTGAAAACTGAGTGGGGCAGGAGCTGCAGGTGGAGCAGGAGAACATCTGGGCCAGAGATGGACCTGGTCACTCCTTTCTAGAAGGTTCCCATGGCCAGGGGAGAGCCCAGGGCACCTTTTGCCCTTTGGTTGCCCCATCTTGGGCCAATCCTCCCCAGAGCCTGGAGGGGGAACGGGAGGGGAAAAGGAACCAGGATTTTGGGGAAGGCTCAGAAAGGTGGGAAAGGTTGGCAAAGTCTGAGTTCAGGGAGCTGAGCAGGACAGGGAGCTCCTGGCCAGACCTGCAGCTGCTCCTCGGAGGAGAAACGCGGAGTCCTGGAGAGGTTTGGGCTGGGAGGGAATTTTCAATGACCCCGTGGCACCCCCTGGAACCTTCCCCTGCCCCGGGCGGCTCCGTCCTGGCCGCGGTCACTCCCAGGGACGGCCAATCCATGGGATGACCTCTGCCAGGAGCTCCCCGGGCAGCAGCTGGACACAGGCTGGACCAGAGGTGGACCTTGGGCTCCATCCACAGCTCAGAGATCCACGGCAGCCCCAGATCCCAACACTGGGCACAAACCCAACCCCGCCGAGCTGCTCCGCTGCTCCCGCTCTCCCCTGACCCTAAAAACCCCAAAACCACCCCAAAATCTGGTTCCCGAGGGACGAGGGGCACGGGGCACTTACAGGTTTGGGTGAGGAGCGTGAGGATGGCGAGGAGCTGGATCCAAAACTCCTCCATGGGTGCCCAAAAACGGAGAGGATTTGGGGTGCAGCACACCCAAATGCAATTGTGGAAAAAGAGGAAGGACAAGGCAGAATCCCCTGGGTGACCTCTCAGCCTCTGGGAGGAGTTTGGGATGTGGTTTGTGGTAAAAATGTTTTCAAAGAGCAGCTGGTCATGCTCACAATGGAGACCTGAAGTGCTTCAAGAGAGAGTAACTCCATTTCCAAGCGGAGGAGGAGCGAGAGCGTTCCTGTGGGTGTGTGTGACAAATGTCTCAGGAGCTCTGTGAGGACCAGCCTGGAGTGTTATCCCTGGGAATATCGGGGTTTGGGAATTGGTGCCCGTGGATTTGGGATCTCCGGGGTGTCCCTGAGCCCAAATCATGGAATGGTTTGGGTGGGAAGGGACCTTAAACCTCATCCCACTGTCCCAGGTGGCTCCAAGCCCTGTCTGGAAGGAGGAGAATTTTGGCTCAGGAAGGAGAAGAATTTTAGGCTGGAATGGGGATTTGAGGGGCTGGAACAGAGATTTTGAGGGCTGGAATGAGGAGAATTTTGGGCTCTGGAAGGAGAAGAATTTTGGGGCTGGAATGGGAATTTTGGTTCTGGAGTGAGGAGAAATTTGGGGCTGGAAGAAGGAGGATTTGGGGCCTGAAATGAGAATTTTGCATCTAAAATGAGAATTTTAGGGCTGGAATGGGAATTATGGGGCCGGAATAAGGAGGATTTTAGAGTTGATCTCTACAAGGCTCTGCTTGGGAGATGTTGTTGTGTCTTTTATAGGCCGTTAGGTGCTCCCCTTGCACAGCGCTGGTCCAAACTGGTCCATGGCCAGTCCCAGCACTGGTCCAAACTGGTCCATGGCCAGTCCCAGCACTGGTCCAAACTGGTCCATGCCCAGTCCCAGCACTGGTCCAAACTGGTCCATGCCCAGTCCCAGCCCTGGTCCAAACTGGTCCATGCCCAGTCCCAGCCCTGGTCGTGGCCACCTCGCGGCCTTGGCACAGTCCCGGTGTCACAGCCCCGTGTTGGTGACAGAAATCTCAGCCACTCTGCTCGCCAGCCCGGCCGTGTGGGGCCACCCAGTGACCTGTTCAAAAGCCAGAAAAAAAAGAGATTTTCCTGGGTTTTGTTTGTTTTTAAATGTGTTTTTCCACATATTCCCAGGAATGAGAAACTCTTTTAAGTTAACTGGGTGTCAATCTTCAAACTGAGCCAGCTGATTGGCTCTTCAAACCCAGCCAGGTGTTTGGCTCCGCCCCACAGGGAACCACACCCACAGCCCGTGGGCTGTCCCCAAATGAAAACTCAACAATCTGTTAAACCACCACAGGAAGATGGGACAGAATCAAACCCTAAATCTGCCCCAAATCTGCCCCAAATCCACCCCAAATCATCCCAAATCTGCCCCATCCCAGCTCTGTCCCCTCCCAGGTCCCACCTCCTCCCCAGGGCTCCAGGGATGGTTTTCCACTCTCACCTTTGAATTTCCAGAAGAAAACGAGGAAAACCAACAAAATCACCACGACTGCGACCCCGATCCCGACCCCGCTGCCTGGAAAAGAGAGAAGATCCCAAAATCAATCCGACTCTTCCTGGCATTGGGAATTTGGCCTCCAACCTCTCCCTGATCCCTCGTTCCAGGAGAACTCGATCCCAGCCAGGGCAGAGGATGAGGATGAGCAGCTTGGCGGAAGCAGCAGCAGGAGAATCCTAGAATCCCAATACCCCCCAAATTCCCCCAAATCCCAGAATCCCAAAAGCCCCAAGTCCCAGAATCACAAAAGCCCAGAATCTCAAAATCCCTCAAATCCCAAAATCTCCAAATCCCCAAAATCCCCAAATCCCCAACATCCCCAAAATCCCACAGTTGTAGGGTGGGAAAGGAGCTCTGGAGATCTCCCTGCGGGGTCACCCCGAGCAGGGGACATGGGGACATGGCCGGGCGGGTTTGGGGTGGCTCCGTTGGGAAGAGGTTCCCCAATGGAGGTGGAACCACTCGGGTTTGGGTTTGGGGCCACCACTCCTTGTCCTGTCCCTGGGAGCTGCGGGAAGATCCGGAACATTCCCTGGGAAGGGTTTTTGGGAGGAGCTGGAGGGGGCTGGGCTCAGGCTCCCCAACCCCCCTCCCAGCTGCACATGGAAAACCTGCTCCGGAGACTTGAGGTCACTTGGGGATACTTGGGGACACTTGGGGACACTTGGGGACATGGCTGGACATGGACAGGGGGTGGAAGCTCACCTGGTCCAGGTGGGTGCGTGGAGTTTTCTGGTGAGGGGAGAGAACAGGGACAGGGGTCAGAGCTTCCCTTGGTTCCCCGAGATGCTGGAGAGGGGGATCAGCCCAGCCCGACCCCAACATTCCAATCCCATCCCAAATCCCAACCTTTCCCAGGGTTCTCAGGATACCAGGATCAGCCCATCCCTCCTTTCCCTCCCAACCTTTCCTGGTTCTCAGGGGACTGGGATCAGCTCATCACAACCTCAACATTCCCATCCCTATCCCATCCCAACCCCGAATTCGATCTTCCCATGGCTTTCAGGGGACCAGGATCAGCCCATCCCAACCCCAACATTCCCACCCCACTCTACCCCACCCCACCCACCCTTGCCCGTCCCATGGCTCTCAGCTGGGCACAGCCCCCAGGGGGTTATAATGGTGACGTTCCTGCTGCTGACGGCATTCCGGGCCGTGCACATCGGTGGCTTCTGATCTTCCCAGATGGATGTATTCACTGTCAGTACCACGAACCCCACATCCCACCGCCGCAATCCCAAAATCCAGGTGTAGGAGATGTTCCCGAAGCCAGTGCCAGGCACGGAGCAGTTCAGGGAGAAGTTGCAGATGCTGCCCGAGCAGTTCTGGGAATCGCAGGTCACCGTGGGCTCTGGCAGCTCTCCTGAGGGGACATGGGTATCAGAAACCTCTTTAACCTCTTTTTAGTTTAAAAACACCCAAAAACAATATTAAAATCACCTACTGTACACTTGGAGGGTGAATGTGGATATTTTCCCACCAATGGTTACAGAGTAGGTCCCAGCGTCCTCCATCCTCAGCTGGGAGATGCTGAGTGCCCGGCCCCTCTCGGAGACAGTGAAATGAGTTTTGTATTCCTCTTTTAAAAACACAGGTCGAGGAGGATCCTCAAATAGCACGGTCACTATGAGTTCACTCCCAAAACTCCAGAATGCTCTATGTGCCCTTGAGTCATTGCTGCGGAAGGTCACGGACCTGCCCACGGCCCTGATCAGCTCTGTGGTGTCACTGGCGCTGCCTGGGGAGAGAAAGTGGGGAGAGAACACGGGGTGAGGGTGGGATGAGGGTGGGATGAAGGTGCTGAACCAAGACAATGAATCTCATCCTGCCTCAGCCCTGAGGACCTGGACACTCCTTTCTAGAAGGTTCCCATGCCCAGGGAAGAGCCCAGGGCACCTTTCCCCCTGGTTGCCCCATCTTGGGGAGGTTGCATCAATCCTCCACCCCACACATCCCCACCCTCCTGGAGGGTGCCGAAAACCACCACAACCCTCCTGGGGCTCCTTCCCGTCCTCTGCCGAGGGACGAGGAGTGCCTGGATGCTGAGAGAGAGCCTGGAGGGGGAAAAGGAACCAGGATTTTGAGGAAGGCTCAGAAAGGTCAGAAAAATTTGCCAAGTCTGAGCTCAGGGAGCTGAGCAGGACAGGGAGCTCCTGGCCAGACCTGCAGCTGCTCCTCGGAGGAGAAACGCGGAGTCCTGGAGAGGTTTGGGCTGGGAGGGAATTTTCAATGATCCCGTGGCACCCCCTGGAACCTTCCCCTGCCCCGGGCGGCTCCGTCCTGGCCGCGGTCACTCCCAGGGACGGCCAATCCATGGGATGACCTCTGCCAGGAGCTCCCCGGGCAGCAGCTGGACACAGGCTGGACCAGAGGTGGACCTTGGGCTCCATCCACAGCTCAGAGATCCACGGCAGCCCCAGATCCCAACACTGGGCACAAACCCAACCCCGCCGAGCTGCTCCGCTGCTCCCGCTCTCCCCTGACCCTAAAAACCCCCAAACCCACCCCAAAATCTGGTTCCCGAGGGACGAGGGGCACGGGGCACTTACAGGTTTGGGTGAGGAGCGTGAGGACGGTGAGGAGCTGGATCCAAAGCCCCTCCATGGGCGTCCAAAAACGGAGAGGATTTGGGGCATTGAGCACCCAGAAATGAGGAAGAGGAAGAGGGAGGAGAGTGCCTGTACAGCTTTTCAGTGTAAATGCAGCGGAAGGGGCTGGATGTTGTTTGTGATAATAAATGACCTTGAGGAAGGGCGAGTCACGCTCTGAACGGAAATTTGAGCTCTTTCAAGAGGAAAAAACCAAAACAACTCAGTGTCCAAACAAAGATGAGGGTGGCACAAGAGCAGCTGGGGGTGACGGAGAGTGTCACCGTGGCCGTGTGTGACAAATGGCTCCTCTGTGGGGACCAGCCTGAAGAGGATTTTGGAGTCTGGAAGGAGAAGGATTCTGGGTCTGAAATGGGGATTTTGAGGCTGGAATGGGCATTTTGGGGTTGGTTATTCCTCCCCAGACGTCCTCATCCCGCTGCTGCTGTGTCTGAGCTGAGGACACCGGAGCCACCGCGATGTCCCCAACTGTCCCCAGTGCTGGTGGCAAAAGGAAACCAAAACACCCCCAAAAACTCCACACCATTCTGGGGCAGTTCAAATTAATCCCCTGTGAGTTTTTGGGCTGAACATCTCCACACCTGACACGTCCCTGTGCCCTCAGCAAGAGGGAACTAAGGCATCTCCTCAGTCCCCTCCCGTCCAGGGTTTGGCTCCTTCCTGACTGACCCCACTGTCCCCTTGTTGTTTTCTCTATGTGTCTCCACCCTTTCCTTTGTCCTGGCTTGGGAGAGAATTGGTGTTTGTAGGTTTGTTTGTTTTCAAGTTTAATAAATTGAAAGTTCCTGTTTTCCCATGGAAATTCCCATATTTGTGAAGATTCCCATTAAAAAACCCATTTTCAAGGATGTTCTCTATGCAAATTCCCATTTCAAAGTTTTCCTTGGAAATTCCCATTGAAAATTCCCATTTTAATGGAAGCTTTCCATTTAAATTCCCATTTTTATGATGTTTTTCATAGAAATTCCTATTGTGTTGTATTTTCTGTGGACGGCAGGGACAAGGAACTTTGCAGACCTGAGATGTTCTAGAAACACGTGGCTTTATTACAAGGGTCGTTGGTAAAGAGGGCTTTGCCTTCAGCCACCAGCCTTGGCTGAAGCAAAGCCCCAAAGAGAGAATGGGGAGAGAGAGAGATAGAAGAGACCTCAGGGGTAGAAATGGGGTAAGAGCATGGGGAAAACGTGGGGAGAAAACAGGAGCAAGAGAGAGAGAGGGGAAGAGAGGGGAGAAACAAGAGAGAGCAAGTGAAGAGAGGAGAGTAGGGGAAAAAGGAGAGAGGCAAGAGAGCGATCCTCTTGTTACAATACATTATATCTCTTTTTGTGTTGAATATTCTAATTTACAGTGACCAACCCATGCAAGATACAAAACCTACAAACTTTGCATGCAGCCTATAAGAACTACTATATTACCATGTCATTTTATATTCTAAACTCTAAAGACTCCTTTTCTTAGGTACTTGTTCCCTGATGCCTTGGCAGGGTGGAAAGGCAACATTCCTGAGTCTTTTGTTTTCCTGTCTTTCAACCCATCTTCAGCTAATCACCGTCTTCCTGCCTGCCATGATCACATCTCAAAGCTGGCTTTCATTTCTGTTTCACTCACAGGTTTTACATCTGCAGTATTTCTTACCATACAATCATATCCATAAGCCCTTCCCATCCCATCTTTCCCAACACCAATGGAAATTGGAAATGGGAATTTCTCATTTTGTAGTTTTCTGCGGAGCTGAAGGGTTGATCTCTTCAAGGCTCCCCATGGGAGAGGTCGTTGTGTCTTTTGTTACCCATCAGGTGGTCCCCACAGGCACAGCGCTGGTCCATGCTGGTCCAAGGCCAGTCCTGGCACTGGTCCGAACTGGTCTGAGGCCAGTCCTGGCTCTGGTCTGAGTCCAGTCCTGGCACTGGTCCATGGCGAGCCCTGGCACTGGTTTGAACTGGTCCAAGGCCAGTCCTGACACTGGTCCAAGCTGGTCCATGGCCAGTCCCAGCTCTGGTCCTGGCCAGCTCATGGCATCGGGATAAATCTCCATAGAAATCTCTGCTGAGCTCCTCTAACACGAAGCTACGCATGTTGAGCAGGCCAGGGTGGCTGAGCAGCAAGCTGTTCAAAGGTTAGAAGAAAGAGAGATTTTCCTGGGTTTTGTTGTTTTGAACTGTGCTTTTCCACAGAGGTGCGTTCAACTCTTTTAAGTGAGTTAACCGGGTGTCAATCTTCAAACCCAGCCAGCTGATTGGCTCTTCATACACAGCTGGGTGTTTGGCTCCGCCCCACAGGGAGCCACACCCACAGCCCGTGGGCTCCACCCCAAATAAAAACCCAAAAATCTGTTAAACCACCACAGGTTGATGAGACGGGAGAACCCCAAACCAGCCTGAAATCTCTCCCAAATCCACCCCAAATAGCCCCAAATCCACCCAATCCTGGCTCTGTCCTCTCCCAGTTTTCCCACCTCCTTCCCAGGGCTCCAGGGGTGGTTTTCCACTCTCACCTTGGCATATGCAGAGCATCAAATTACCCATGAGGAATCCAGCCCCAGCTACCATGATCCAGACCCATGTGTTCATGGAGGGGCCTGAAAAAGGGAGAAGATCCCAGAATCAATCCAGCTCCTCCTGGCATCGGGAATTTGGCCTCCAACCCCTCCCTGATCCCTCGTTCCAGGAGAACTCGATCCCAGCCAGCGCAGAGGATGAGGACGAGCAGCTTGGAGGAAACAGCGGCAGGGCAGTCCCAAAATCCCCAAGTTCCAAAATCCCCAAATACCATTATTGCCCAAATCCTAGAACCCCAATATCCCCAAAATTCCAGAATCCCTCAGTTGCTGGGTGGGAAAGGAACTCCTCCAAACGAGGACAGGTGGCTTGGCGGAAGCAGCAGCAGAGAATCCCGGAATCCCTATCCCTAAAATCCCCACCTGGCTCTCAGGAGAGCGGGATCAGCCCAGCCCAACCCCAACATTCCCATCCCAATCCCATCCCAATCCTAAATCCCACCAGGCTCTCAGGGGACTCGGACCACCCCACCTTCCCCTGCCCTTTCCCCAGCTCTCACCTGAGCACTGCACCCCAGAGATGGTGACGATGACGCTCCTGCTGCTGACGGCGTTCCGGGCCGTGCAGATCAGCGGCTCCCGATCGTCCAAGGAGGATTTATCCACTGTCACCACCACGGACCCCTCATCCCACAGCTGCGATCCCTTTCTCCAGGTGTAGGAGACGTCCCCGAAGCCGGTGCCGGTCACGGAGCAGTGCAGGGAGAAGCTCCAGATGCTGCCTGAGCACTCGTGGGTGTCACAGGTCACCGTGGGCTCTGTCAGCTCCTCTGGGGGCACAGGGGGGTCAGAAACCTCCTTTTTTTTTAGTGTAAAAACCCCCAAAACAACACAAAAACCACCTACTGTACACCCGGAGGATGAAGGTGGATATTTTCCCATCAATGTTTACAGAGTAGGTCCCGGCATCCTCCATCCTCAGCTGGGAGATGCTGAGTGCCCGGCCCCTCTCAGAGACAGTGAAACGAGTTTTGAATTTGTCTTCTGAAAATATGGGCTGAGGAGGATCCCCAAATGCCACAGTCAGTATGGGATCATTCCCAAAACTCCACAAAGCTCCATCTCCATCTGTGCTGGGGCTGCGGAAGGTCACGGACCCACCCACGGCCCCGATCAGCTCTGTGGTGTCACTGGCGCTGCCTGGGGAGAGAAAGTGGGGAGAGAACACGGGGTGAGGGTGGGATGGAGGGGGGATGGGGGTGGGATCAAGGCGGGATAAAGGTGGGATGGAAGTGGGATGAAAGTGCTGAACCAAGACAACGAAACACCCTGGCTCAGCCCCAAGGACCTGGTCACTCCTTTCTAGAAGGTTCCCATGGCCAGGGGGGAGCCTGGGGCACCTTTCCCCCTTTGGTTGTCCCATCTTGGGGAGGTTGTCCCAATCCTCCACCCCACACATCCCCACTCTACTGAGGGGTCGCTGAAACAACCCCAAAGTCCCCAAGGGCCTCTTTCCCATCCTCTGCCGAGGGATGAGGAGCACCCGGGTGCCCAGACAGAGCCTGGAGGGGGAACAGGAAGGGAAAAGGAACCAGGATTTTGGGGAAGGCTCAGAAAAGTCAGAAAAATTTGCAAAGTCTGAGTTCAAGGAGCTGAACAGGTCAGGGAGCTCCTGCTCCGCAATCCTGGTTTTATACCTGAAATGTTTTAGTTTTCTAAAATTCTTTTCCCAGAAAATTTTCTATAAACAAAAGATGTGTTTTTGTAAACTTTACTTTTGTTTTCATTCTTTTTCCTAGGAGGGACTTCTTGATGTCCCTCTAGTCTGACTGATGTAATTTAAAAAGTTTCTTTGTTTCAGAATCAAGTTGGTCTGTGTAAAATAATATATAAAAAATCCCCAAAATCCCAAAACTAAAAAAGTAATTTTCTGCCTTCTAAAGTGGAAGTCTGTGTCGTTGTGGTGTAAAACAACGTCACTGGCCAGACCCGCAGCTGGAGGAAAATTCTGGAGAGGTTTGGGTTGGGAGGTGTTATAAATGTGTATTATACAATTGGCTTTTCACAAGATGTGTGCTACATGATTAATAACTTTTTAGTAAGGATATCAGTTTTTATTTCTTCTATTAGTAAAGAAAGTTAGGCATAGTGGCAGTAGTGATATGGTAACTGCTTTAACTGTCTGGTTGGGACTACCTCCAGTGAAAGTGTAAAGAAGACCCTGCTATTGATATAATATGCTTAAAACTGTTTGTTTGACCAAAATAACGCCCAATGAACATGTAAAAAAAACCCTGCTAATGATAAAATATGCTTAAAAGTGTTTGTTTTACCAAAATAACATCCAATTAACATGTAAAACCCTCTGCTATTGTGATATATGCTTTAAACTGTCTGTTCAACCAAAATAACACCAAATAAACATGTAAAAATTCTGCTATTGCTATAAAATTCTCAAAGCTGTTTGTTTGACCAAAATAACATCCAATAAACATGTCAAGAAGACCCTGCTATTGATATACCAACTATCAGCATCTCCCATCTGAAATAAGTCTGGACCAAGGCCGAAGCTGAAGGTGACAGTAAAAACACAACCGAAAAACACAAATGCTCTAAAAAGGTGGACCCTGGGAGGGACCACACAAAACAGTTCCTGGAATATGGAAACTACTTTATGGAAAAAATATAAATATTCAAAAAGACGGATGCAATAGAAAGGATATTTAAAGAAATCCACTGAAATAGCTGGTTGTGAACTCGGCTGAATGCCCTCCTTCCTTTTTTCTTAATCTGTTCCCTAATTGTCTGATTTTTTGTCATTAAGCCTATTTTCTTCAAATTTCCCAGGAAAGTAAAACCTCTGGTTTTCACAGTGGGAATTTTCACTGACCCCGTGGCACCCCCTGGAACCTTCCCCTGCCCCGGGCGGCTCCGTCCTGGCCGCGGTCACTCCCAGGGACGGCCAATCCATGGGATGACCTCTGCCAGGAGCTCCCCGGGCAGCAGCTGGACACAGGCTGGACCAGAGGTGGACCTTGGGCTCCATCCACAGCTCAGAGATCCACGGCAGCCCCAGATCCCAACACTGGGCACAAACCCAACCCCGCCGAGCTGCTCCTCTGGGATTCCCACACATCTCCGCTGTCCTTTCACCCTAAAAACATTAAAACCACCCCAAAAACCACCCTCCTTTCTTTCTGCTGCCGAGGGACGAGGGGCAAGGGGCACTTACAGGTTTGGGTGAGGAGCGTGAGGATGGCGAGGAGCTGGATCCAAAACTCCTCCATGGGTGTCCGAAAACAGAGAGGATTTGGGGCACTGAGCACCCAAAAACGATCGTGGCAAATGAGGAAAGACAAGGCAGAACCCCCTTCTGTGGCCTCTCAACCTCTGGGTGGAGGTGGAGCCTGGGAATGGTTTGAGATAAAAATGACCTCAAGGAGATGCAGCTCATGCTCACAGTGGCAAATTGAAGTGCTTCAATACAAATTAACTCCATTTCTAAACAGTGGGAGTGTGAGAGTGTCACTGTGGCTGTGTGTGACAAATGGCTCAGGAGCTCCGTGGGGACCAGCCTGGGGAGGGTTATCCCAGGGAATATCAGGGTTTGGTAATTGGACACGTGCCTCGGTTTGGGAAGACAAGTGTCTGCCAGGGAAAGCTGGAGTTTCCCTTGGAATGGAGAATGTAAACCACATCCCTCTTTTTTCCAATTATTTTTGCAAATTATTTTTGCAAATTTCTCTGTTCCTTGAGATAAGGAATCCTTTGCCTTGAAGCTGCTCATCTTTAAAAGGTGACACCCCAGATGGGCAACTGCCAATGGGAGGAGCCCACATGGGAGCGGGTTTTCCCCGGGCAGCTTTTCCTGTGACAGTTCCGACCCACAAGAGAACTTTTTCTAAGTCGTCAGTAAGAAAGTTCCACGGTAAACAAGAGACTCCTCTCCTGAAGAATTGATGAAAGATTATATTTAAATCGTAAAACTATCTGAATGCCACAAGTTTTGTCTCTGTGTTGTTTGTAGGAAAGCGAACACTGGTGGGGGGAGGAGAAGGGTTTTGAAAGTTTCTTTTTTTTTTTCTTTTCCTTGCTGCATGTTAATAAATTATCTGTTCATGTCTACGTTGAGCCCGCTTCGGCTTTTTCTCCCAAAATCCTATCTCCCAGTTGGCAAATAAAATTGGGCAAACGTGAAATCACCACACCTGCAGAAATCCCAAATTCCTGGGGAATTGCTCAGGATTCCCTGCAGAAATCCCAAATTCCCAGGGAATTCTCTGCAGAAATCCCAAATTCCTGGGGAATCGCTCAGGATTCCCTGCCGAAATCCCAAATCCCATCTCCCCGTCCCTTCCAAGGACACCCCAAATCCACTGCATGGAATTCAGGAAGGACAACCCCAGAAATCCTCACTCTTCCCTCAGAATTTCAACATTTCCTCCAGGAGAAATCCCAAAAATTCCTGCCTGTTGGGGGTTAGGTTTGTTCCTCTTTTTCTACCAGCCACCAGCCCGATACTTTTCCACTGTTTGAGCTTTGTGCTCTGAGGATTCTTCAGTGGCACCAAGACCAAATTGCTCTGGGGTTTGTTTTTGTGAAGCAAAGCCCCCAAGGTTCTTGGAACTGATTTTATAATTAATGCTGTAGTTGTTGTTTTTGTTTGCTTTGTTATACAGACCAGAAAATAATTGCTACAAAAATAATTTGCGAAAATAATTGGAAAAAAGAGGGGTTTGGTTTACATTCTCCATTCCAAGGGAAACTCCAGCTTTCCCTGGCAGACACTTGTCTTCCCAAACCAAGACACGTGTGCCAATTCCCAAACCCCGATATTCCCTGGGATAGCCCTCCCCAGGCTGGTCCCCACGGAGCTCCTGAGCCATTTGTCACACACACCCACAGTGACACTCTCACACTCCCACTGTTTAGAAATGGAGTTAATTTATATTGAAACACTTCAATTTGCCACTGTGAGCATGAGCTGCATCTCCTTGAGGTCATTTTTATCTCAAACCATTCCCAGGCTCCACCTCCACCCAGAGGTTGAGAGGCCACAGAAGGGGGTTCTGCCTTGTCTTTCCTCATTTGTCACGATCGTTTTTGGGTGTCCCAAATCCTCTCTGTTTTCGGACACCCATGGAGGAGTTTTGGATCCAGCTCCTCGCCATCCTCACGCTCCTCACCCAAACCTGTAAGTGCCTCATGCCCCTCGTCCCTCGGCAGCAGAAAGAAAGGAGGGTGGTTTTTGGGGTGGTTTTAATGTTTTTAGGGTGAAAGGACAGTGGAGATGTGTGGGAATCCCAGAGGAGCAGCTCGGTGGGGTTGGGTTTGTGCCCAGTGTTGGGATCTGGGGCTGCCGTGGATCTCTGAGCTGTGGATGGAGCCCAAGGTCCACCTCTGGTCCAGCCTGTGTCCAGCTGCTGCCCGGGGAGCTCCTGGCAGAGGTCATCCCATGGATTGGCCGTCCCTGGGAGTGACCGCGGCCAGGACGGAGCCGCCCGGGGCAGGGGAAGGTTCCAGGGGGTGCCACGGGGTCATTGAAAATTCCCTCCCTGCCCAAACCTCTCCAGGACTCCGCGTTTCTCCTCCGAGGAGCAGCTGCGGGTCTGGCCAGGAGCTCCCTGTCCTGCTCAGCTCCCTGAACTCAGACTTTGCCAACCTTTCCCACCTTTCTGAGCCTTCCCCAAAATCTTGGTTCCTTTTCCCCTCCCGTTCCCCCTCCAGGCTCTGTGGAGGATTGGGGCAATCCCCCCCGAGATGGGGCAACCAAGGGGAAAGATGGGGAACCAAAGGGGGAAAGGTGCCCCGGGCTCTCCCTTGGCCATGGGAACCTTCTAGAAAGGAGTGACCAGGTCCATCTCTGGTCCAGCCTCTGGCTCAGATGTTCTCCTGCTCCACCTGCAGCTCCTGCTCTGCTCGGTTTTTGGAGGTATCATTTTGGGGGGTTTTGGTCTGAAAAAAGGGAAACTGTGCCAGTTTCAGCCCCTCCCTGCAGCCTCTGAGCGTCTTTTATCACAGGAACCAGCTCATGGTTTGGTTAAACTGCAAATTTTCTGTGAGTTTATCTTTACTGGCAGTTTTTTTCCTTCCATGTGCTCAGAGAGATTCCGTTGTCCATGTCCAAGAGGTGCCCAAGGCTGAGGGAACCAAAAATACTGAGCCAGGAACAGTTTCCTGTTAGAAAAATTGGGAAGAAAAACTCAAGTCCCAGTCTAGACCGGGGTTTTGTTGGGGTTTTTTTTAAGTAGGATGTTGTGAAAAATGATGAAAATGGCTCCTTCTCCCTTGAAATGGTGACATGGTCATGACCAAGGTCGTGGTGTGGTCATGGGAGTGAAGGGATGGACCCAGAGGGGTCTTGGAGCTGGTCCTGGGGGTCAGCCAAAGGAGGGTGGGAGGTTTCTCATCACTGGTCTGGTGAGATCCCACCTGGTCTGGTGAGATCCCAACTGGAATGGTGAGATCCCAACTGGAATGGTGGCAGTTCACCTGGAATCATGACATCCTACCTGGAATAGGTGAGATCCCACCTGGAAAGGTGAAATCACAACTGGAATCTTGAGATCCCACCCAAAATCTCGGGATCCCCCCAGGCTTGGTGCCCCCACCATAACAAGGCCATGGAACCATTGGAGCAGGTCCAGTGGAGGCCCCGGAGTCGGGAATGGACACAGGAATGGTCAGCCTGGAGAATGGACACAGGAATGGTCAGCCTGGACAAGACACCCCGGAGCTGCCCCGTCCACCCCTGGCAGTGTCCAAAGCAGGGCTGGACAGGGCTCGGAGCACCCCGGGGGGCTGGAGGGAATTAGGGATTTTTGGGGAGCAGGATGAGAGGGTTTGAAGGTCCCTCCCAACCCAAACCTTTCCCTGATTGTCCCCCGAGGGGCAGTTGGAGGTCCCTGTCCTGCTGAGGTCACCCAGAGTGACCTTGCCCCTCCTGACCCTCCCGTCTGCAGCTCCTGGTTCTCGTTTCCCCTTTGGTTCCTCTCCTGGGGGTGGCCTGGTGCTCTTCCTCCTCCCAGGGACCCTCCCGTGAGCCCCCTGTGAGCCTCCAGAGACCCCCAGCCCCGGTGGGCTTTGTGCTCTGGGCTCAGAAACTTCATCCTGCCTGGATTCCATCCTTGATCCCTCCTTGATCCCTCCTTCATCCCACTTTGATCACAGCTTTTCATCATCCCACCTTGATTCCATCCTTGATCTTGCCTTGATCCCACCTTGATCCCATCTTCATCCCACCTCCATCCCACCCCCACCCCATGTTCTCTCCCCACTTTCTCTCCCCAGGCAGCGCCAGTGACACCCCAGAGCTGATCAGGGCCATGGGCGAGTCTGTGACCTTCAGCAGCCCCGAAACAGCTACCGAGGGAAATGGAGCATTGTGGAGTTTTGGGGATGATCCCATACTGACTGTGCTATTTGAGAATCCTCCTCAACCCATATTTTATAAAGAGGAATACAAAACTCATTTCACTGTCTCCAAGAGTGGCCGGGCACTCAGCATCTCCCAGCTGAGGATGGAGGATGCCGGGAACTACTCTGTAAACATTGACGGGAAAATATCCACCTTCACCCTCCTCGTGTACAGTAGGTGCTTCTCGTGTTGTTTGGGGGGTTTTTAGACTACAGAAAAAGAGAAATTTCTGACCCCCCCCGTGCCCCCAGAGGAGCTGCCAGAGCCCACAGTGACCTGTGAGGCCCAGGACTGCTTGGACAAGGTTTGCCTCCTCTCCCTGTGCTGCTCCTGCGTGCCTGACACCGACTTTGGGAACGTCTCCTACACCTGGACAGGGTGGGGTTACCTGTGGGAAGAGAGGCCTGTGGTGCTGACAGTGGTGGATAAATCCTCCCTGCATAAGTTGGATCCGCTGAGGTGCACGGCCCGGAACGCCGTCAGCAGCAGGAGTGTCACCGTCACCACCCCCGAGGGGCTGTGCCCAGGTGAGAGCCGGGGAAAGGGGCACGGGAAGGTGGGGTGGTCCCAGTCTCCTGGGAGCCTGGAAAAAGTTGGGATTTGGGGTTGGTACTGGAATGTTGAGTTTGAGATGGGCTGATCCCACTCCCCTGAGAGCCAGGGAAAGGTGGAGGGAAAAGTGGGTTTGGCTGATCCCAGTCCCTTGAGAACCATGGGAAAGATTGGGATTTGGGATTTGAATATTGAGGTGGTAATGAGCTGATTCCGATCCCCTGAGACCCATGGGAAGATGGAATCTGGGGGTGGGATGGGAGTGTTTGGGTCAGGCTGGGCTGATCCCATTCCCTGAGAGGCAGGTGGGATTTGGGGTTGGTATTTGGGGTCGGGGTGCTGAGGGAAGCTCTGACCCCTGTCCCTGTTCTCTCCCCTCACCAGAAAACTCCACACACCCTCCCGGCCCTGGTGAGCTGCCACCCCCTGTCCATGTCCAGCCATGTCCCCAAGTGTCCCCAAGTGCCTCTGAGCTCCCCCTGAGCATCCCTGAGTGTCCCCAAGCATGCCTGAGTGTCCCAAAGTGTCCCTGAGTGTCCCCTGAGTGTCCCTGAGTGACCCCAAGTGTCCGGAGCAGCTTTTCCATGTCCAGCCAGGGAGGTTGATTGGGGAGCCCAAGCCCAGCCCCCTCCAGCTCCTCCCAAAAACCCATCCCAGGGAATGTTCCGGATCTTCCCGCAGCTCCCAGGGACAGGGCAAGGAGTGGTGGCCCCAAACCCAACCCCGAGAGGTTCCACCTCCATTGGGGAACCTCTTCCCAACGGAGCCACCCCAAACCTGCCCGGCCGTGTCCCCGTGTCCCCTGCTTGGGGTGACCCCGCAGGGAGATCTCCAGAGCTCCTTTCCCACCCTACAACTGTGGGTTTTGGGGATTCTGAGATACTGGGATTTTGGGGATTTAGAGATTTTGGGAATTTTTGGATTCTGGGATTTTGGGATTCTCCCACTGCTACTCCCGCCAAGCCACTCGTCCTCTGCCGTGGCTGGGATTGAGTTCTCCTGGAATGAGGGAGAGATTGGAGGCCAAATTCCCAATGCCAGGAAGAGCCGGATTGATTTTGGGATGTTGCCACTGGATCTTCTCCCTTTTCCAGGCACCTTCTTCAGCAGCGGGGTTGGGATCGGAGTCACAGTCGGGATCACAGTCGGGGTCACAGTTGTGGTGGTGATATTTTTGGGTTTCCTCGTTTTCTTCTGGAAATCCAAAGGTGAGAGTGGAAAACCATCCCTGGAGCCCTGGGGAGGAGGTGGGACCTGGGAGGGAACAGAGCTGGGATGGGGCAGATTTGGGGTGGATTTGGGGCTGATTTGAGGCACATTTGGGGTGGATTTGCGGTTCTGTCTTATCTCCCTGTGGTGGTTTAACAGATTGTTGGGTTTTCATTTGGGGTGGAGCCCACAGGCTGTGGGTGTGGTTCCCTAGGGGGCGGAGCCAAACACCTGTCTGGGTTTGAAGAGCCAATCAGCTGGCTGGGTTTGAAGAGCCAATCAGCTGGCTCAGTTTCAAGACTGACACCCAGTTAACTCACTTAAAAGAGTTGAACCTGTCACTGTAGAAAAGCACATTTATAAATGAAAAAAGCTCAGGACAAGCTCTTTTTTCTGGCCTTCCAGCAGGTTACTGGTCAGCCTGCAAAGCCCACGGGGCCAGGCAGGTGAGCAGCTCATCTGAGATTTCTGCCACTGCTGGGCCGGGCCATTGCAGCAGTCTCCAGGCCATGAGGTTGTTGGGACCAGCACTGGGACTGGCCTGGGACAAGCACGGACCAGAGTCACGATGGACCTTTTCAGATCTGGCATGAATCACAGGCCAGCCTGGACCAGAGCCAGGACTGGCCTTGGACAAGCACAGAGCAGTGCTGAGACTGGCCATGGACCAGTTTGGACCAGAGCCAGGACTGGCCCCGGACAAGCACAGAGCAGTGCCAGGACTGACCATGGACCAGTTTGGACCAGAGCCAGGACTGGCCTTGGACAAGCACAGAGCAGTGCCAGGATTGGCCTAGGACCAGCATGGACCAGTGCTGGGACTGGCCATGGACCAGTGCAGACTAGTGCAGACCAGTGCTGGGACTGGCCCCGGACCAGTTTGGACCAATGAGGATCACCTGATGGGCAATAGAAGACACAGCAACATCTCCCATGGACAGACTTGTATGGATCAAGCCTAAAATCCTCCTCATTCCAGCCCCAAAATTCTTCTCATTCCAGATCCAAAATACTCCCCATTCCAGCCCCCAAATCCTCCTCCTTTCAGACCCAAATCCTCTTCATTCCAGCCCCAAAATTTTTCTCGTTCCAGTCCCCAAAATCCCTGTTCCAGCCCCAAAATTCTCATTCCAGACCCAAAATCCTCCTCCTTCCAGCCCCAAAATTCTCCTCATTCCAGACCCAAAATTCTCCTTCTTCTAGACCCCAAAATCCTCCCAGTTCCAGCCTCAAAATCCTCCCAGTTCCAGCCTCAAATTCCCCGTTCCAGCCCCAAAAGCTCCTCGGAGTTCCCAGCCGGGCGATTTTTATGGAATTTCCAGCCCTGACCCCACCCCCGGCAGCCCCATCCCCGCCCCATCCCGCGGGGAGGGAAAAATCCCTTTTAAATTATTTTAAACCCAAAGACCGGGAGGTGGCAGCAGGAGACCGCGACCGGCCTTGGAGTCCCCAAATTCCCCCAAAAAATCAATAAAAACTTCGGGAAAGGAGGAACCGGGATTCGGCTGCGCCTTATGGGATACCCGAGATTCCCCGAGTCCTAAATAAAATCCTGGAGCCGTGTCCGAGCTGGTTCTGATGGGAAAAGGCTTGAGATGAGGTGGGAAGATGGTTGGGATTAAATGGGAAAGAGGGTTGGAATTAAATGGGGAAAACCTGCCTAAAACCGGGGAAAAAACAAGCGAAAATGGGTAAAACCGGGTTTAAAAAAAAAAAGAAAAAAATTAAAACCGGATAAAAAGCAGGAATTTTCACCCGGGGAAATGGAGGGGAAAGGGAAAAACTGAGAAACCCGGGGGTAACTGGGGGAAACCAGGGAAAAAAATGGGGAAAACTGGGGAAGCTGGGAAAAATTGGGAGAAAAGTGGGCAAAACTGGGGAAAATTCGGGGGAAAAAAGGAAAACTGGGGGGAAATGGGGGAAACTGTGGGAAAACTGGGGCAAAATAGGGGAAAACTGGGAAAAACGGGAAACCGGGGGGAAATGGGGGCGAATGGAGGAAAACCAGGGGGAAAAGTTCAAAACTGAAGAAAAGTAGAGAAAGCCGGGGAAAACTGGGGAAAACCAGGAAAAAAACAGGTCAAAACTGGGGAAAATTGTGAAAACCAGTTTAAAAAGGGCAAAAGAACCACGGGGGAAATGTTAATGAGGGCTCTAATCCCCAAGAACAAGTTTTCTGGTTGTTGTATCCCTGTCTCGGGTGCCGGATCCAGTGAGGGGTGGCAGCACAAGGCATCCACCAGGGGGTCCGGAAATTCAGATGGTGTTTCTGAGGGACCTTGTTTTATTGCATATAAAGCTGACCAATTTATAGTCTCGGGTACAGCCCTCTCCAGTCCCCTCGCTGTCCACTCTTGGCAGCTCAACAACCTTTGCCCACCTGCAAAGTCTTGTTTGGGTCCCAACACGGGTCCTGAAGGGGAAACTGGGATGTTCTCACAGCTTATGGAAGGGGAGGCAGCCGTGAGGCAATGGAAGGAGGAAGAGGCCACGTTCGGGTATTTGGTACAGAAACAGCTGGAAAGCTGTTGGCCTGTTGCAGTTACAGCTGTGTCACCACAGAGATGTATTTGGGAGGTATTTTGTACCCAGTGTTTACACAGTGTATTTGGTCTAGATGTGTTACCACACAGGTAAATTTGAGGGGTACTTTGTACCCAGTGACAAAGTACCAGGGGCCCTGCGGCCGGTGACACTGAGCCGAAATGGAGAGGGTGTAGAGCAGAGAAATTTCCTTTCAGGCACAAATGAACGAAATGAGCTGGATGGAGGACACACGGCGGGGCCGGTGTGCGGCATGAGGCAGCTCCGGCAGGGACCGAGCGCGCAGGGAAAGGTGAGCGGGGGGCGAGAGGGGACCCAGCCCCAGCTGTGTCAGGGAGGGCGAGCGGAGAGAGGGGGGACCCGGCCAGGTCGGGGAGAGGAGAGGGGGGACCCAGCCCCAGCCGTGCCGGGGAAGGCGAGCTCAAATCACCTCGGCTCTGAGAGGCGGCTCAGTCCGTGGTGTGGAGAAGCGAGTCCTCCAACCCTCCTGTATCGGCGATTGAAGGAGAGACGGGAAGACTGACCATGATCAGAATCTGATTTTACTCAGGTTTTCCAAGAACTTATACACCATTTCAGTAAGGTTAATAATTTCTACTACAATAATTAGGTTAAAAGATCACACGAACAACGCATACATTTTTCAACATCTTCATCGTAGGGGCTTGATTGATTCTTCTTCTGTAAGCGGGTTTCTAATCCCATCTTCTCATGAGCTCAAAGTTCTGTTTGTCCTCGCCAGGGCATCCAGGTCACAGTTAATTAGATGTGCTAATTAACTCTGTCTCACTCTCGTGAATCCCCACACTCCTGCACCGCCCATCCCACACGGCTCTCCAGTCCCGCGGGTGCGGGAAAATCAATCTTATCTATTCCGCGTTCCTTAAAACGAAATGCTTCTCTCGACCTGGGACAGGCTGAGAATTAAACAAGGCACAGCTTTCCCTGCAGTAAACAGTCTGAATACACGTTACTAAATGTACAACACACACACACACAGCGTTTGCTCCGAATCTTTCAGCCGCTGCTTCAGCCGCCCAAAACACACCCAGGGTGTCTCCGACACTCGATACCCACACACGATCAGCACAGACACGTCTGACCACCACACCCGCCCACAAATCTGCAACTCTTCAGACAAAATCCACCCAAATTCCCTTGAGACGCTTTGGCAGTGAGGGTTCCCCTGCTCCTTTCTCAGCACTCCATTCCCCACTGTGCCTGCTCACACCATGGGCGGTACATTCCTGGTGCCTCACACACACACGGTACAAAGTCCGGACTTTGCAATCACACAGCCGCGGTTCACCAACGCAGGGGTTCCCTGGGTCTGACCCCAAAGGTCTCTATGGGGTCTCATCTCGACCAGGGTATCCCCTATAGCGGCCTCCCCGCCGGTTCAGCACAGCCTTCAGTGTTCACTGAGTGTCTTCTAAAATGTGATCTCATATATTCTAAAGCACTATTATACTGTGCATGTTCTTAAATGTACTCTAAAGGACCAGCTGGAGTTCACAAATCTCTGTCTCAGACCATGAGGGACTTTTGGATTCAGCTCCTCGCCCTCCTCACGCTCCTCCACCAAAACGGTGAGTGCCCCGTGCTCCTGGTCCCTTGGGAACCAGATTTTGGGGTGGTTTTGGGGCTGAGGCAGGATCAGATTCATTGTCTTGGTTCATCCCCCCTCCATCCCACCCTCACCCCGTGTTCTCTCCCCACTTTCTCTCCCCAGCCAGTGACACCACAGAGCTGATCAGGGTTGTGGGCAGGACCGTGACCTTCCAAAGCCCCAGCACAGAGACAAAGCCAGCTTTGTGGAGTTTTGGGTGTGATCCCATAGTGACCGTGCTATTTGAGGATCCTCCTCGACCTATATTTTTAAAAGAGAAATACAAAACTCGTTTCACTGTCTCTGATGATGGCCGGGCACTCAGCATCTCCCAGCTGAGGATGGAGGACGCCGGGACCTACTCCGTAACCATTGATGAGAAAATATTCACCTTCATCCTCCGGGTGTACAGTAGGTGCTTTTAGGCTTGTTTTGGGGGGTTGTTAGACTTCAAAAAAAGAGAAATTTCTGACAGCCATGTGCCCCCAGGGGAGCTGACAAAGCCCATAGTGACCTGTGAGACCCAGGACTGCTCAGGTGGGAACTGTGTCGTCTCCCTGCGCTGCTCCGTGCCCGGTGCTGGCTTTGGGAACGTCTCCTACAGCTGGACAGGGTGGGATCGGCAGTGGGATGAGGGGTCCATGGTGCAGACAGTGGTGGAAAAATCCTCCTGGGACAACCTGGGGCTCCTGAGGTGCACGGCCCAGAACGCCATCAGCAGCCGGAGTGTCACCGTCACCATCCCTGAGAGGCTGTGCCGAGGTGAGAGCCGGGGAAAGGGGCACGGGAAGGTGGGGTGGGGTGGGAATGTTTGGTTTGGGATGGGATTGGGGTGGGAATGTTGAGGTTGTAATGAGCTGATTCCGTTCCCCTGAGAAGCAGGAAAGGTTGGGAGGGAAAGGAGCAATGGGCTGATTCTGCTCCCCTGAGAACCCTGGGAAAGGTTGGGATGGGAATGTTGGGGTCCGGCTGGGCTGATCCCACTCTACGGCATCTCGGGATGCCGAGGGAAGCTCTGCCCCCTGTCCCTGTTCTCTCCCCTCACCATAAAACTCCATGCACCCTCCTGGACCAGGTGAGCTGCCACCCCTGTCCATGTCCAGCCATGTCCCAAAGTGTCCCCAAGCATCCCTGAGTGTTCCCAACATTTCCCGAGTGTCCCCAAGTGACCCCAGGTGTCTGGAGGAGCTTTTCCGTGTCCAGCCAGGGAGGGGGATTGGGGAGCCTGGGCCCAGCCCGCTCCAGCTCCTCCCAAAAACCCATCCCAGGGAAGGTTCTGGATCTTCCCGCAGCTCCCAGGGACAGGGCAAGGAGAGGTGGCCCCAAACCCAACCCCGAGAGGTTCCACCTCCATTGGGGAACCTCTTCCCAACGGAGCCACCCCAAACCTGCCTGGCCGTGTCCCCGTGTCCCCTGCTCAGGGTGACCCCGCTGGGAGATCTCCAGAGCTCCTTTCCTGCCCTGCATCTCTGGGATTTGGGGATGTTGGGGATTTGGTGATTTTGGGATTCTCCCACTGCTGCTTCCACCTAGCTCCTTATCCTCATCTGGAGGAGTTTCTTTTCAATCCAACAACTGTGGGGTTTGGGGATTCTGGGATTTGGGGGATTTTGGGGATTTTGGGAATTCTGGGATTCTGGGATTCTGGGATTCAGGGATTCTGGGATTCTGGGATTCTCCTACCGCTGCTCACACCAAGCCGCTCGTCCTCGTCCTCTGCCCTGGTTGGGATCAAGTTCTCCTGGAACGAGGGATCAGGGAGGGGTTGGAGGCCAAATTCCCGATGCCAGGAAGAGCCGGATTGATTTTGGGATCTTCTCCCTTTTCCAGACACCTCCTCGCGCAGCAGGGTTGTGATTATGGTCCTAGCTGGGATTGGAGCTGCAGTTGGAGTTCTATTGGTTTTCCTCATTTTCTTTTGCAAATCCAAAGGTGAGAGAGGAAAACCATCCCTGGAGCCCTGGGAGGGGACAGAGCCAGGATGGGATGGATTTGGGGCAGATTTGGGGCTGATTTGGGGTTCTTCTAATTCTGCTGCATCTCCCTGTGGTGGTTTAACAGATTTTTGGGTTTTCATTTGGGGTGGAGCCCACGGGCTGTGGGTGTGGTTCCCTGAGGGGCGGAGCCAAACACCTGTCTGGGTTTGAAGAGCCAATCAGCTGGCTGGATTTGAAGATTGACACCCAGTTAACTTACTTAAAACAACTGAATGCGCTACTGTGGAAAAGCACATTTAAAAACGAACAAAACCCAGGAAAATCTCTCTTTCTTCAGACCTTCCAACAGGTTCCTCACCGGCCTCATGGGGCCAGGTCGGCAAGCGGCTCGACTGAGATTTCTGCCACTGCTGGGCCACTGGGACTGTCCTGACACTGCGAGGTGGCCATTGACCATCACCAGGAATGGCCACAGACCAGCTCTGACCATCACCAGGACTGGCCACGGACCAGCTCTGACCATCACCAGGACTGGCCACGGACCAGCTCTGACCATCACCAGGACTGGCCACGGACCAGCTCTGACCATCACCAGGACTGGCCACAGACCAGCTCTGACCATCACCAGGACTGGCCACAGACCAGCTCTGACCATCACCAGGACTGGCCATGTATCGCCCTGATCTTTCGCCTTCTGATGATCTTGGTTACTTCTTCTGGAGTTCCTCAAAACAAAGCAGATTGTTTTCATATTTCTCTGTGATGGACTCCTGAATTGACCATTGGGTCAGAGAGGTGTTCCTCCTGTCCTCCAGTCCTTGATCAAATTCCATATCCTATTTAAACCCCAAATCATAATAAACGGCCCTTCTTTCCTCACTTTGACCTGACCAGTGAGTTTGTGGTCCTTTCGTGTCCATGACAGTGACAGCCATGGGCCAGCGTGACTCGCTTTGTGCCCTTGGGGGCCACTTGATGGGAACCAAACACAGGGAAATTCCCATTTAATGGACAGCTTCCATTAAAATGGGAATGTGCAATGGGAATTTCCATTGAAAACGCCTTTAAAATGGGAATTGTAATGGAAAGCTTCTGTTAAAACGGGAATTTGCAATGGGAAATTCCATGGAAAACGTCTTTAAAATGGGAATTTCAATGAAAAGCTTCCATTAAAATGGGGTATTTTTTATGGGAATCTTCACAAAAATGGAAATTTCCATGGAAAAACTTGAACTTTCAATTTATAAAGCTTGAGAAGAAACAAACCTACAAACACCAATTCTCTCCCAAGCCAGGACAAAGGAAAGGGTGGAGACACATAGAGAAAACAACAAGGAGACAGTGGGGTCAGTAAGGAAGGAGCCAAACCCTGGACGGGAGGGGACTGAGGAGATGCCTTAGTTCCCTCTTGCCCAGGGCACAGGGACGTGTCGGGTGTGGAGCTGCTCAGCCCACTGAAACTCATGGGGAAATAATTTAAATTGCCCCAGGAGGGTTTTCTGGGGTGTTTTGGTTTCCTTTTGCCACCAGCACTGGGGACAGTTGGGGACATCGCGGTGGCTCCAGTGTCCTCAGCTCGGACATGGCAGTGGCAGGATGGGGACATTTGGGGAGGAATAACCAACCCTAAAATACCCTTTCCAACCCCAAAATCCTCCTTCCAACCCCAAAATTCTCCTCATTCCAGACCCAAAATCCTCTCCAGGCTTTGGAGTGACCTCGCCGTGGCCTTGCAGGATCTGAAGGGGCTTCCAGAAAAATGGAAGGAAACTTTTTCCCAAAGGCATGGAGTGCCTGGACAAGGGGAATGGGTTCACACTGACAGAGGGGGAACCTGGGTGGGATTTTGGGCAGGAATTGTTCCCTGGGAGGGTGGGGAGGCCCCGGCCCGGGTGATTCCATGGATTCCCCATCCCTGCGAGTGTCCAAGGCCAGGCTGGACAGGGCTTGGAGCCACCTGGGACAGCGGGATGAGCTTTAAGGTCCCTTCCCACACAAACCAGTCCATGATCCCAAAGAGATCACCCCGGAGATCCCAAATCCACATGCACCAATCCCCGATCTGCAATATTCCCTGGGATAACGCTCTCCAGGCTGGTCCCCACAGAGCACCTGAGCCATTTGTCACACACACCCACAGGGACATGCTTGACCTGCAGCCACGCACGTCTTTTCTCAGAATCTGAGTTGTGTTTTTTTCTACAAGCACCACAAGTTTCCATTGTGAGCATGAGATGTCCGTCCTCAACATCTCAACATTTATTGTTACAAACCACATCCCACCCTTCATCTGCACCCAGACACCAAAAAGCTGCACAGGCGCTCTTCTTCCTGTGTCACACTCCTTGTCTGAGTGCTCAGTGCCCCAAATCCTCTCTGTGCTCTGGACACTCATGGAGGGGTTTTGGATCCAGCTCTTCACCATCCTCACGCTCCTCACCCAAACCTGTAAGTGCCCCGTGCCCCTCGTCCCTCGGGAACCAGATTTTGGGGTGGTTTGGGGGGTTTTAGGGTCAGGGGAGAGCGGGAGCAGTGGAGCAGCTCGGCGGGGTTGGGTTTGTGCCCAGTGTTGGGATCTGGGGCTGCCGTGGATCTCTGAGCTGTGGATGGAGCCCAAGGTCCACCTCTGGTCCAGCCTGTGTCCAGCTGCTGCCCGGGGAGCTCCTGGCAGAGGTCATCCCATGGACTGGCCGTCCCTGGGAGTGACCGCGGCCAGGACGGAGCCGCCCGGGGCAGGGGAAGGTTCCAGGGGGTGCCATGGGGTCATTGAAAATTCCCTCCCTGCCCAAACCTCTCCAGGACTCCGCGTTTCTCCTCCGAGGAGCAGCTGCAGGTCTGGCCAGGAGCTCCCTGTCCTGCTCAGCTCCCTGAGCTCAGACTGTGCCAACCTTTCCCACCTTTCTGAGCCTTCCCCAAAATCCTGGTTCCTTTTCCCCTCCTGTTCCCTCTCCGGGCTCTGTCCTCACGCCCCTCTGTGTGGAAGTTCATCTTCCCCAGCAGCTTTTTTCTTCCCTGTGCTCAGAGAGACTCCACTGTCCGTGTCCCAGCTGTGCCTGAGGCTGAGGGAGCCAGAAATTCCGAGCCCAACCTTGGGGCTGAGGCAGGATCAGATTCATTCTCTTGGTTCAGCACCTTCATCCCACCCTCACCCCGTGTTCTCTCCCCACTTTCTCTCCCCAGGCAGCGCCAGTGACACCACAGAGCTGATCAGGGCCGTGGGCGAGGCCGTGACCTTCCACGGCAACAACACAGAAATAAGCGGAAATTCAGCATTGTGGAGTTTTGGGAACGATCCCATAGTGACCGTGGTACTTGGGGATCCTCCTCAACCCGTATTTTATAAAGAAGAATTCAAAACTCGTCTCACTGTCTCCGAGAGGGGCCGGGCACTCAGCATCTCCCAGCTGAGGACGGAGGATGCCGGGAACTACTCTGTAAACATTAATGGAAAAATATCCATCTTCGTCCTCCGGGTGTACAGTAGGTGCTTCTAGTCTTCTTTTTGGGTTTTTTTTTACATTAAAAAAAGAGATTTCTAAGCCCCCTGTGCCCCCAGGAGAGCTGACAGAGCCCACAGTGACGTGTGAGGCCCAGAACTGCTTGCACAGGATCTGCCTCGTCTTCCTGCGCTGCTCCGTGACTGGCACCGGCTTTGGGAACATTTTCTACACCTGGAGATTGTGGAATGGCCGGAGGAATGTAGGGCCTGTGGTGCTGACATGGGTGTATACATCCTCCTGGGATGACCTGGCTCCACTGAGGTGCACGGCCTGGAACGACGTCAGCAGCAGGAACGTCACCGTCACCACCCCTGAGGGGCTGTGCCCAGGTGAGAGCCGGGGAAAGGGGCACGGGAAGGTGGGGTGGGAATGTTGGGGTTGAGATGGGCTGATTCCAGTCCCCTGAGAGCCATGAGAAGGTGGAATTTGGGATGGGATGGGAATGTTGGGCTTGGAATGAGCTGATCCCACTCCCTTGAGAACCATGACAAAGTTGGGGTTGGGCTGGGCTGATCCCACTCCCCCAAGAGAAAGGAAAATTTGGGATTTGAGGTTGGGCTGGGATGGGAATGTTGAGCTTGGAATGGGCTGATCCCACTCCTCTGAGAGCCAGGTGGAGATTTGGGGATGAGATTTGGGGATTTGGGGAATTTGGGGAATTTGGGATTCTGGGATTCTCCCACCACTGCTTCCATCAAGCCGTTCCTTCTTATCTGGAGGAGTTCCCTTTCCATCCTAAACCTGCGGGATTTGGGGGATTTTGGGATTCTGGGATTTTGGGATTCTCCTGCCACGGTTTCTGCCAAGCCGCTCGTCCTCGTCCTCTGCCCTGGCTGGGATCGAGTTCACCTGGAATGAGGGATCAGGGAGGGGTTGGAGGCCAAATTCCCAATACCAGGAAGAGCCGGATTGATTTTGGGATCTTCTCCCTTTTTCAGGCACCCCTTCGGTCAACTGGATCAGGATCGGGCTCGTGGCCGGAGTTGAAATCGCGGCGATTTTATCAGTTTACCTCCTTTTCTTCTGCAAATCCAAAGGTGAGAGTGGAAAACCATCCCTGATGCCCTGGGAGGGGAGGAGGTGGGACCTGGGAGGGGACAGAGGCGGGATGGGGCAGATGTGGGGTGGGTTTGGGTGGATTTGGGGTGATTTGAATGGATTTGGGGTGACCTCAGGCAGATTTGGTGTGGATTTGGGACAGATTTGGGGCAGATTTGGGGTTCTTCTGGTTCTTTCACATCTCCCAGGTTGTTGGGTTTTCATTTGGGGTAGACCCCACGTGCTGTGGGTGTGGTTTCCTGTGGGGCGGAGCCAAAGATGTGGCTTAGTTTAAAAAGCCAATCAGCTGACTCGGTCTGAAGAGCCAATCAGCTGTCTGGGGTTGAAGAGCCAATCAGATGGCTCAGTTTGAAGATTGACACCCAATTATCTAAAAAGAGTTTCTCATTCCCGCTCATTCCTGGGAATATGTGGAAAAACACATTTAAAAACAAACAAAACCCAGGAAAATCTCTTTTTTTTTCTGGCTTTTGCATAGGTCACTGGGTGGCCCCACACAGCCGGGCCGGTGAGCAGAGTGGCTGAGTTTTCTGTCACCAACACGGGGCTGTGACACCGGGACTGTGCCAAGGCCGCGAGGTGGCCGCGACCAGTGCTGGGACTGGGCATGGACCAGTTTGGACCAGGGCTGGGACTGGGCATGGACCAGTTTGGACCAGTGCTGGGACTGGGCATGGACCAGTTTGGACCAGGGCTGGGACTGGGCATGGACCAGTTTGGACCAGGGCTGGGACTGGGCATGGACCAGTTTGGACCAGGGCTGGGACTGGGCATGGACCAGTTTGGACCAGCGCTGGGCCAGTGGGGACCACCTGATGGGGAATAAAAGATTCATCAACATCTCCCATGCAGAGCCTTGTAGAGATCAACTCTAAAATCCTCCTCATTCCTGTCCCAGAATCCCCATTCCAGCCCCAAAATTCCTATTTCAGCCCCAAAATTCTTCTCCTTCCAGACCCTAAAATCCTCCCCATTCCAGCCTTCAAAACCCCTGTTCCATACTCTCAAATCCCCATTCCAGCACAAAATTCTCCTCCTTCCAGACAAGCCTTGGAGCCACCTGGGACAGCGGGATGAGCTTTAAGGTCCCTTCCCTCCCAAACTAGTCCATGATCTGGGCTCAGGGACACCCCGGAGAACCCAAATCCACGTGCACCAATTCCCAAACCCTGATATTCCCTGGGATAACCCTCCCCAGGCTGGTCCCCATGGAGCTCCGGAGCCAGTTGTCACACACACACACAGTGACACTCTTTGTCCCATCTGCTCGTGTCGCCCTCATCTTTGGTTGGAAACTGAGTTTTGAGGGTTTTTTCCTCTTGAAAGAGCTCAAATTTCCCTTCTGCGCATGAGCTGCCACCCCCCAATGTTGTTTTCATCACAAACCACATCCAGCCCCTTCCTCTGCACCCAGACACAGAAAACTGTACAGTTTTTTTCTTGTCCTCCTCTTCTGCTCTTTTCTTATCTGAGTGTTCACTTCCTCAAATCCTCTCCGTTCTCAGACGCCCATGGAGGAGTTTTGGATCCAGCTCCTCACCATCCTCACGCTCCTCACCCAAACCTGTAACGGCCCCGTGCCCCTCGTCCCTCGGGAACCAGATTTTGGGGTGGTCTGGGGGTTTTTAGGGTCAGGGCAGAGCGGGAGCAGAGGAGCAGCTCGGCGGGGTTGGGTTTGTGCCCAGTGTTGGGATCTGGGGCTGCCGTGGATCTCTGAGCTGTGGATGGAGCCCAAGGTCCACCTCTGGTCCAGCCTGTGTCCAGCTGCTGCCCGGGGAGCTCCTGGCAGAGGTCATCCCATGGATTGGCCGTCCCTGGGAGTGACCGCGGCCAGGACGGAGCCGCCCGGGGCAGGGGAAGGTTCCAGGGGGTGCCACGGGGTCATTGAAAATTCCCTCCCAGCCCAAACCTCTCCAGGACTCCGCGTTTCTCCTCTGAGGAGCAGCTGCAGGTCCGGCCAGGAGCTCCCTGTCCTGCTCAGCTTCCTGAACTCAGACTTTGCCAACCTTTCCCACCTTTCTGAGCCTTCCCCAAAATCCTGGTTCCTTTTCCCCTTCTTGTTCCCCCTCCAGGCTCTGTCTCGGCACATGGGCACTTCTCGTCCCTCAGCAGAGGATGGGAAGCAGCCCCTGGGGGGTTTTGGGGACGTGTGGGGTGGACAATTGGGGCAAACCTCCCCAAGATGGGGCAACCAGGGGAAAGACTCCCTCGGCTCTCCCCTGGCCATGGGAACCTTCCAGAAAGGAGTGAGCAGGTCCTCAGGGCTGAGGCATGATCAGATTCATTGTCTTGGTTCAGCACCTTCATCCCACCTCCATCCCGCCTTGTGCCTACTTTTATCTCTCCATCCCACCTCCATCCCATCTTCATCCCTCCTTCATCCCACCTTTATCCATTCATCCCTTTATCCCTCCTTAAACTGACCTTCTTTCCACCTCCATGTCACCTTGAGCCCACCTTGAGCTGATCTTCATCCTACATTCACTCCACCCTCCCCCCGTGTTCTCTCCCCACTTTCTCTCCCCAGGCAGCGCCAGTGACACCACAGAGCTGATCGGGGCCGTGGGCGGGTCCGTGACCTTCCGCGGCCCCAGCACAGACACAAAGCCGGCGTTGTGGAGATTTGGGGATGATCCCATAGTGGCTGTGCTATTTAGGGATCCACCTCGACCTGTATTTTATCAAGCCAAATACAAAACTCGTTTCACTGTCTCCGAGAGGGGCCGGGCACTGACCATCTCCCAGCTGAGGATGGAGGATGCCGGGACCTACTCTGTAAACATTAATGGGAAAAAAATCCACCTTCATCCTCCAGGTGTACAGTACGTGCTTCTAGTGGGGTTTTGGGGGGGTTTTACACCACAAAATAGAAGTTTCTGACATCGCTGTGCTCCCAGAGGAGCTGCCAGAGCCCAGGGTGACCTGCAAGTCCCTGTACTGATCATGTGAGAGCCGGGGAAAGGTGGAGGGGAAGGTGGGTGGGCTGGTCCCGGTCCATGCTCCCTCCCGGCCCTGATGAGCTGCCACCCCCTGTCCATGACCAGCTGCAGTCTGAGTGTCCCCAAGTGTCCCCAAGTGTCTGGAGCAGCTTTTCCACGTCCTGCTGAGGAGAAGGACTGGGGAGCCTGATTCCAGCCCCCTCCAGCTCCTCCCAAAAACCCTTCCCAGGGAATGTTCCGGATCTTCCCGCAGCTCCCAGGGACAGGGCAAGGAGTGGTGGCCCCAAACCCAACCCCGAGAGGTTCCACCTCCATTGGGGAACCTCTTCCCAACGGAGCCCCCCCAAACCTGCCCGGCCGTGTCCCCGTGTCCCCTGCTCAGGGTGACCCCGCAGGGAGATCTCCAGAGCTCCTTTCCCACCCTACAACTGTGGGATTTGGGGGATTTGGGGATTTTGGGATTCTGGGATTCTCCCACTGCTGCTTCTGCCAAGCCGCTCGTCCTCGTCCTCTGCCCAGGCTGGGATCGAGTTCTCCTGGAACGAGGGATCAGGGAGGGATTGGAGGCCAAATTCCCAATGCCAGGAAGAGCCGGATTGATTTTGGGATGTTGCCACTGGATCTTCTCCCTTTTCCAGGCTCCAACTTGGGCATCGGGATTGGGATTGGGATCGGGATTGGAATCGTGGTTGGAGTTTCATCGAGTTTCCTTGTGCTCTTCTGCAAATCTCAAGGTGAGAGTGGAAAACCGTCCCTGGAGCCCTGGGGAGGAGGTGGGACCTGGGAGGGGACAGAGCCCGGATGGGGCAGATTTGGGGTGATTTGTGGTGTATTTGGGGGGGATTTGGGGTGGATTTGGGATTCTTGTGTCGCATCTCCCTGTGGTGGTTTAACAGATTTTTGGGTTTTCATTTGGGATGGAGCCCACGGGCCAAACACCCAGCTGGGTTTGAAGAGCCAATCAGCTGGCTGGGTTTGAAGATTGACACCTGGTTAAAAGAGTTGAACCTTCCACTGTGGAAAAGCACGTTTAAAACCAAAGAAACCCCAGGAAAATCTCTCTTTCTTATGAATTTCCAACAGGTTACTGCCCGGACTGCGTGGCCAGACTGGCGCGGGGCTCAACTGAGATTTCTGCCACTGCTGGGCCGGGTGACCAGGGCTGTGTTCAGGCCATGAGCTCTTTGGGACCAGAGCCAGGACCAGCCTCGGACCAACACGGACCAGGGCTGGGACAGACCTCTTCAGTGCCAGAACAGATCACTGACCAGCTCAGACCAGAGCCAGGGCCGGCTGTGGACCAGTTCAGACCAGGGCTGGGACAGACCTCTTCAACACCAGCGCAGATCACTGACCAGCTCAGACCACTGCTAGGACCAGCCATGGGCCAGCATGACCACAGATGGGTCTGGTCTTGCACCAAGCCACTTCAGTGCCTGGACTGGCCTCGGACCATCTCAGACCAGTGCCTGCACCAAGAGAAACCTAAGTTGGATATTAGCAGGAAGCTTTCAATGGAAAGAATGATTAAATACCAGAACAGTGTGCCCGGGGAGGTGGCGGAGCCACCATCCCTGGATGTGTTTAATAAAAGACTGGATGTGGCACTCAATGCCATGACTTAAGTGAGTAGTCAGGGCTGGATTGGACCCGACGATTTTGAAGGTCTTTTCCAACCTGCACATCCTGTGGTTCTGTGATTCTGTGCCTGGAATGGCCTCAGACCAGCACCTGGAATGGCCTCGGACCAGCACCTGGAATGGCCTTGGACCAGCACTTGGAATGGCCTCAGACCAGCATCTGGAATGGCCTCGGACCAGCACCTGGAATGGCCTCGGACCAGCACCTGGAATGGCCTCAGACCAGCACCTGGAATGGCCTCGGACCAGCACCTGGAATGGCCTCGGACCAGCACCTGGAATGGCCTCAGACCAGCACCTGGAATGGTCTCAGACCAGCACCTGGAATGGCCTCAGACCAGCACCTGGAATGGCCTCGGACCAGCACCTGGAATGGCCTCGGACCAGCTTGGACCAGCACCTGGAATGGCCTTGGACCAGCACCTGGAATGGCCTCAGACCAGCACGACCCCCACCGTGCCAGTGGGAGCACCTGATGGGAACCAAACCCACACAACCTCTCCCATGGGAGCCTTGTGGAGATGGAAATTCTGAGCCCGACCTCGGGGCTGAGCCAGGATCAGATTCAGTGTCTTGGTGCAGCACCTTCATCCCACCTTCATCCCACCTGGATCCCACCTTCATCTCACCTTCATCCCACCTGGATCCCACTTTCATCTCATCCTGATCCCACCTGGATCCCGTCGGGATCTCACCTTCATCCCACCTTTAGCTTACCTTTGTCTCTCTATCTCACCTTGATCCCACCTTGATCCCAACCTCATCCTACCTTGATCCTACCTGGATCCCACCTTGATGCTACCTGGATCTCACCTTTATCTCACCTTCATCCCACCTTTAGCCTACCTTCCTTCCAGCTTCATCCCAACCTTTCATCCTATCTTCATCCACCTTCATCCCTCCTTCAACTGACCTTCATCCCACCTTCAGCTTACCTTTATCTCTCTCTAGCTCATCTTGATCCCACCTTAATCCCAGATACATCCCGCTTGGATCCCACCTTCATCTCACCTTCAGCCTGCCTTCATCCCAGCTTCATCCCAGCTTTTCATCCCATCTTCGTCCCTCCTTCATCCCTTCATCCCTCCTTTATCCTTTCATCCCTCCTTCAACTGACCTTCATCCCCCCTCTATTTCACCTTGAGCCCACCTTCATCCTATGTTCACTCCACCTTCATCCCACCTTCATCCCACCTTGATCACACCTTGATCCCACCTCCATCCCACCCTCCCCCCATGTTCTCTCCCCACTTTCTCTCCCCAGGCAGCGCCAGTGACACCCCAGAGCTGATCGGGGCCGTGGGCGGGTCCGTGACCTTCCACAGCCCCAAAACATCTCCAGAGGGAAATAAAGCATTGTGGATTTTCGGGAACGATCCCATAGTGATTGTGGAATTTAGTGATCCTTCTCAACCCATATTTTATAAAGAGGAATTCAAAACTCGTCTCACTGTCTCCGAGAGGGGCCGGGCACTCAGCATCTCCCAGCTGAGGATGGAGGATGCCGGGACCTACTCTGTAAACGTTGATGGGAAAATATTTGGGTTTTCCCAGGAATTTTTCGGGAATGAAAAGACTGGTAAAATAGGGTTAAATATAAATAAATGAAGGGGAAATAAAATATAAATAAATGAGGGGAAAATAAAATACAAATAAATGAGGGGGAAATAAAATATAAATGAATTAGGGGAAAATAAAATACAAATAAATGAGGGGGAAAATAAAATACAAATAAATGAGGGGAAAATAAAATATAAATAAATGAGGGCAAAATAAAATACAAATAAATGAGGGGGAAATAAAATATAAATGAATTAGGGGAAATGAGGCTCAGGAAACGCTGTGGCTGATGCAGGAAATGAGTTTATTGATGTCAGGAGAGAGCGGAGCCGGGCATGACAGCGGGGGGACAGTGACAGGGACATCCCGGGGACATCCTGAGGACAGCCCGGGGACAGCCCGGGGACATCCCGGGGACAGCCCAGGGACATCCCGGGGACAGCCCGGGGACAGCCCAGGAGCAGCCGCGGGTCCCGGCGCTGCTTTGCCCGGAGCGGGATCGAGATTCCAGCGGGAACGGGGAACCCAAAGCCAAAACCCGAGGGGACCCCAAATGTGGGAGTGACCCGAGAGGACCCCAAATGTAGGAGTGACCCGAGGGGACCCCAAATATGGAAATGACCCGAGGGGACCCCAAATGTAGGAGTGACCCGAGGGGATCCCACATATAGGAATTATGCAGGGGACTCCAAATAGGGTTTCCCGAATATGAGAATCACTTGAGACGATCCCAAATCTGGAAATCACCCAAGAGGACCCCAAAGCCCAGAATCACCCAAGGGGACCCCAAATATGGGAATCCTCCCATAGAACCCCAAATATGGGAATTATGCAGGGGATCCCAAGTATGGGAATCACCCGAGGGGACTCCAAATTTGGGAATCAAATTTTGATCACCCGAGGAGACCCCCAAATATGGGAATCACCCCAGGGGATCCCAAATCCGGGAATCCTCCCATGGGACCCCAAAGCCTGGAATCACCCAAGGGGACCCAAAATCCAGGACTCCTCCCACGGGCCCTCAAATATGGGAATTATATCGGGGATCCCAAACCCAGGAATCACCCAAGGGACCCCAAATACGGGAATGACCCGAGAGGATCCCAAATATGGGAATCACCCCACAGGACCCCAAATGTGGGAATTATCTCGAGGACCCCAAATATGGGAATCATCCCACAGGACCCCAAATCCGGGTATCCCCCCACGGGACCCCAAAGCCCAGAATCAACCAGGGGACCCCAAATATGGGAATCACCCAAGGGATCCCCAAAACCTGGAATCATCCAAGAAGATCTCAAATGCAGGAATACCTCAAGGGGATCCCAAATCCGGGCATCCCCCTACGGGACCCCAAAGCCCGGAATCACCCAGGACACCCCAAACCAGGAACCCCCCAGCCCCATCACCCATCACCCCCCAGCCCCACCACCCCTTTCCCCGTTTCCCCCGTTTCCCCCTTTCATCCCGGGCCGGGGGCGCTGCCGGGGCCGCCTCAGGCCCGGGGCGGGGATTTGGCGTCGCCGCCGGGGAAGCGAACGGCGTGCGCCAGGCACGGCCCGTGCGGCTCCTTGCCGAAATCCACCAGGAAGTTCTTGTTCACCGCCAGGCCGCCCTTGTCCGTGTCCACGTCCAGCTGCAGCATCACCGAGCCCTCCCTGCGGGGACAGCGGGGCTCGTGGGGCGGGACGGGGACGGGACAGAGGGGACAGGCGGGGACAGGCGGGGACAGCCCTGGGGACAGGCGGGGACAGCCCGGCAACAGGCGGGGACAGCCCTGGGGACAGCCCGGGGACAGGCGGGGACAGGCGGGGACAGGCGGGGACAGCCCTGGGGACAGGCGGGGACAGCCCGGGGACAGCCCTGGGGATGTTTTTTGGGGACTCCGTCCCCAGGACATCCCCCGTGAGGAGGGTCCCGATCTCTGTCCCTGCTCCGGAGGGGTCCCGGGGGGGGGGTCCCGGGGGTCCCCTTGGGGTCCCTCTGGGGGGTCCCGGGGGTCCCGTTGGGGTCCCGTTGGGGTCCCGTTGGGGGTCCCGGGGGTCCCATTGGGGGTCCCGGGGGGGTCCCGTTGGGGTCCCGGGGGGGTCCCGCGCTCACTTGACCACGCTGGGGTAGAACTGCCGGTCCCAGGCGCTGTAGAAGGAGTTGGTCACGTAGAGGCGCCGCCCGTCCAGGCTGAGCTGCAGCGACGCGGGGCCGCCGAACACGCGTTTGCACTGGGACACAACCGGGGTCACTGGGGCGCTCCCAGCGCTGCCACTGGGGGACTGGGGGGACTGGGACTGGGGGGACTGGGAGTGCGGGGACTGAGGGGACTGGGGGCGCTCCGAGCGCTGGGACTGGGAGTGCTGGGACTGGGAGTGCTGGGACTGGGGGGACTGGGAATGCTGGGACTGGGGGGACTGGGAGCGCTGGGAGTGCTGGGACTGGGGGACTGGGAGCGCTGGGAGTGGGGTGACTGGGGGTACTGAGACACGGGAACTGGGGTTACTGGGAGCGCTGGGACTGGGGGGACTGAGGAGACTGGGAGTGCTGGGAGTGGGGTTACTGGGAGCACTGGGAGCGCTGGGACTGGGGAGACTGGGAATGCTGGGACACAGAACTGGGGTTACTGGGAGCGCTGGGACTATTTGGGGGTTATTTGGGTTACTGGGACACGGGAACTGGGGTATTGGGACTGGGGTTACTGGGGTTACTGGGGATACTGGGGTTACTGGGACTGGATCCCAGCAGGGGCAGGGCAGGAGCGGGAGCAGAATGGATCAGGAACAGCTCGGGACAGGTGAGAACAGCTCAGGTGAGAGAAGCACAGGTAAGAGCAGCACAGGTAAGCACACGCTCAGGTGAGACCAGGCCCAGCCCCCCCCCCCGCCCCTCCCGCAGGTCCCCGGCCCCGCCCCGGGCTCACCTTGACCACGAGCGGCTCGGGCTGAGCCTTGAGCTCCTCGTCCCTGCACACGGTGACGGGGCCGCCCCGCAGGATGGAGCCCCCCACGAACACCTGGACAGGTAACCGGGTCACTGGGGATACTGGGGAGACTGGGGATACACTGGGGTTACTGGGGACACTGGGGACATTGGGGACACTGGGATTACTGGGGAGACTGGGGACACTGAGGATACACTGGGGATACTGGGGAGACTGGAGCCCCAGGACACCAGAACTGGGGTGACTGGGGATACTGGGACACACGGACTGGGGTTAGTGGGGATACTGGGAGCACTGGGACACACAGACAGGGCTGACTGGGGATACTGGGGTTACTGGGACACATGCAATGGGGTCACTGGTGTTACTGGGGATACTGGGATTACTGGTGTCCCCGGGGTCCCTGGTGTCACTGGTGTCTCTGGGCTCACTGGTGTCACTGGGGACACTGGAGTCACTGGGAGCCCCAGGACACCGGGACTGGCATGACTGGGGTTACTGGGACACATGGACTGGGGACACTGGTGTCCCTGGGCTCACTGGTGTCACTGGGGTCCCTGGGGCCACTGGGAATACTGGGGAGACTGGGGAAACTGGGGTCACTGGTATCATCGATGCCACTGGGGACACTGGGGTTACTTGGACACACGGACTGGGGTCACTGGGGACACTGGGATCCCTGGTGTCACAGTTGTCACAGGTGTCCCCGGGGTCCCCGGTGTCCCTGTCCCCTCACCTGCCCCACCAGGCGGGGTTTGCAGCCCCGGAGCAGCTCGTACTGCCGGATGTCCCCGTGCCACCAATTGCACAGGAACAGGAACCGGTCGTCGGGGCTGATGACGAGGTCGGCGATGAAGGCTGGGGACACACGGGGGGGCGGGGGGTGGGTCAGCCGGGGGTTGGGGTCAGCCAGGGGTTGGGGACAGTCAGAGTTTGGGGACAGGTGGGTTTGGGGTGAGGGAGTGGGGATTTGGGGTCAGTCAGGATTTGGGGTAACTCAGCAAAGTCTGGGGTCCCCCAGCTGGGTTTGGGGTCAGTCATGATTTGGGGTCCCCCAGCAGGGTTTGGGGTTCCCCAAAAGAGTTTGGGGTCAGTCGGGGTTTGAGGTCAGTCAGAGTTTGGGGTCAGTCAGGCTCTGTGTCCCCCCCTCAGGCTCTGGGGTCCCCCTCAGGCTCTGTGTCCCCCCTCAGGCTCTGTGTCCCCCTCAGGCCCTGTGTCCCCCCTCAGTCTCTGTGTCCCCCGCAGGCCCTGGGTCCCCCCTCAGGCTCTGTGTCCCCCCCTCAGGCCCTGTGTCCCCCCTCAGGCCCTGGGTCCCCCCTCAGGCTCTGTGTCCCCCTCAGGCCCTGGGTCCCCCCTCAGGCTCTGTGTCCCCCCCTCAGGCCCTGTGTCCCCCCTCAGGCTCTGGGTCCCCCTCAGGCTCTGTGTCCCCCTCAGGCTCTGGGTCCCCCTCAGTCTCTGTGTCTCCCCTCAGTCTCTGGGTCCCCCCTCAGGCCCTGTGTCCCCCCCCAGGCTCTGTGTCCCCCGCAGGGCACAGGGCCTGTCCCCCGGCACACGGACCTGGCATCTTGGGCATGATCCAGCCCGACACCTCCTTGGGCGGGATCCGGATCACCTCCTCCACCGCCCACGAGTCTCTCTGCACGGCGGGGAGCGCGGCGGGTCAGCGCGGGGGGCCGGGGAGACCCCAGACCCAGCCCGGGCCGGGGGAGACCCCAGACCCAGCCCGGGCCGGGGGAGACCCCAGACCCATCCCGGGCCGGGTGAGACCCCAGACCCATCCCGGGCCGGGGAGACCCCAGACCCAGCCCCATCCCTGTCCCATCCCAATCCCGATCCCGGGTCAAACGGGATCATCCCTGTCCCATCCTCGATCGGAGCACAGCGGGCTCATCCCGGTCCCTGTTCCTGCCCCGATCCCGATCCCGACCCCACCGAGCTGACCCCGCTCCCATCACCCTGTTCCCATTCCCATCACCCCATTCCCGTTCCCCGCTCCCTGTTCCCATTCCCGCTCCCATCCCCGTCCCCGTCCCGTCCCCGCTGTTCTCTCGCCTCGCAGCCGCGCTGGAAGCGGAACACGGCCCCGCTGAGGGCACAGCCCACGTAGGCCTCGGCCGCCTCGGGGCTGTGCAGGAAGCGCACGGTCAGCGGCAGAGAATCCTCGCCCAGGTCGAAGCACTGAGTGAGGCTGCGGCACGACAAGTTCCACACGTTCAGCCGGCGCCCGAACACCCCTGCGGACACGGAAATGCGGGTTTGGGATCAGAAATTCTGGGAAATTCAGGGTTTGGGGATGGGAAATAGGGGAAAAGTTCCACACGTTCAGGAGGAGGCCGAACACCCCTGCGGACACGGGAAAACGGGGGTTGGGACGGGAAATGAGGGGTTTGGGGACGGGCAATAGGGGAAAAGTTCCACACGTTCAGCCGGCGCCCGAACACCCCTGCGGACACGGGAAAACAGGGATTTGGGATCACAAATTCTGGGAAATTCAGGGTTTGGGGACGGGCAATAGGGGAAAAGTTCCACAGGTCCTGGAGGCGCCCGAACACCCCTGCGGACACGGGAAAACAGGGGTTGGGGACGGGAAATGAGGGTTTGGGGACAGAAAATCTGGGAAATTCGGGATTTGGGGAGGGAAGACCGGGGAAGTTCAGGAATTGGGGAGGGGAACTGAGAAAGGGCAGGAGAAACGGGAAAAAGGGCAGGATTTGGGGACGGAAAATCCGGGAAATTCGGGAGTTGGGGAGAGAAAATCCGGGAAAGTTCCACAAGTTCAGGTGGCGCCCGAAGAGCCCGGCGGGACACGGGAAATGCGGGTTTGGGGACAGAAAGTCGGGGAAATTCAGGATTTGGGGATGGAAAATCTGGGAAATGCGGGATTTGGGGAGGGGGAAATGGGAAATGAAGGATTTTGGGAGCGGGAATTCGGAAAGGGCAGAAATTGGGGAGAGAAACTGGGAAAGGGCAGGATTGGGGGTGAACAGAGAGGGAAAGGCAGGATTTGAAGAGAACACGGAGAAATTCGGGATTTGGGAAGAAAAACACCAAGAAATCCAGGATTTAGGAATAAAAAACCCCAGAAAATTCAGAATTAGGGATTAAGACCCCCAGGAAATCCAAGTTTTGAGAATAAAACCCCCAAGAAATTCCGTATTTATGAATAACCCCCCCCAGCAAATCCAGTCTTTGTGCCCCTCCCGGCCCAGCCCAGTCCAGCCCGGCCCGGCCGGGGCTCCTCGGGCACAACTCGGCCCTTTGGGGGTCCCGGGGGCTCTGCAGACACAACTGGGGGTCCCGGGGGCACAATTGGGGGTCCCGGGGGCTCCAGGACACAATGGGGGGGTCCCGTGGGCTCTGCAGACACAATTGGGGGTCCCGGGGGGTCCCGGGGACACAGTCGGGGGTCTCCCGGGGGCTCTGCAGACACACTCGGGGGTCCCGGGGGGTCCCGGGGGCTCTGGGGCACAATTGGGGGTCCCGGGGGCTCTGCAGACACAACTGGGGGTCCCGGGGGCACAATTGGGGGTCCCGGGGGCCCTGCAGACACAACTGGGGGTCCCGGGGACACACTGGGGGTCCCGGGGGCTCTGCAGACACAACTGGGGGTCCCGGGGGCACAATTGGGGGTCCCTGCAGACACACTGGGGGTCCCGGGGGCACACTCGGGGGTCCCTGCAGACACACTGGGGGTCCCGGGGGCACACTCGGGGGTCCCTGCAGACACACTGGGGGTCCCGGGGGCACAATGGGGGGTCCCGGGGGCACAATGGGGGGTCCCGGGGGCTCTGGGGCACACTGGGGGGTCCCGGGGGCACACTGGGGGTCCCGGGGACACACTCGGGGGTCCCGGGGACACACTCGGGGGTCCCGGGGGCACACTGGGGGGTCCCACCTTTGCCCAGGTCCTCGGGGCTGAAGCCCCGCCCGGCCACTTTGGGCACCAGCCCGGCCGAGCTGAGCAGGACGTTGAGGCGCGGCTGGAACCAGAAGTCGTGGCCGCTCGGGGGAGTCTCGCACTCGCTCTCCCAGTTCCCCTTCAGCTCGAAGGTGTCGCCGTCCAGCACCACGAAACCACCTGCGACACGGCGGGGACACGGCGGTGACACACCCGGCCCGGGACCCCCAGGGGAGGGGGCGGGGGGTTATTGGGAGCTTTTAGTGGGAATTATTGTTGTTGTTATTGGGAATAATTCCGGCTGGGAAATGGGAATAATTCCGGCTGGGAAATGGGAATTGTGGGCAGGAACATGGGAATAATTCCGGCTGAAAAATGGGGATAATTCTGGGTGGGAAATGGGGATAATTCCAGCTGGAAAATGGGGATAATTCCGGCTGAAAAATGGGGATAATTCTGGTCGGGAAATGGGGATAATTCTGGTCAGGGAATGGGGATAATTCTGGGCCAAAATAGGAATAATTCTGGCAGGGAAATTAGAATAATTCCGGCTGAAAAATGGGGATAATTCCGGTCGGGAAATGGGAATAATTCCGGCTGGGAAATGGGGATAATTCTGGCCGGGAAATGGGAATAATTCTGGGCGGAAATGGGGATAATTCTGGGCGGAAATGGGGATAATTCTATTTGGGAAATGGGAATTGTGGGCGGGGAAATGGGGAGTGTGGGTGGGGAAATAATTCCAGCCGGGAAATGGGGATAATTCTGGTCAGGAAATAGGAATAATTGTATTTGGGAAATGGGGATAATTCTGGTCAGAAAATGGGAATAATTCTGGTCAGGTAATCAGAATAATTCTAGGTGGAAATGGAGATAACTCTGGGTGGAAATGGGGATAATTCTGGTCAGGGAATAGGAATATTTGTATTTGGGAAATCGGGATAATTCTGGGTGGGAATGGGGATAATTCTGACAGGGAAATTAGAATAATTCTGACCGGGAAATGGGAATTTTGGGCCAGGAAATGGGAATAATTCTGGCAGGGAAATTAGAATAATTCCGGCTGTAAAATGGGAATTGTGGGCAGGGAAATGGGAATAATTCCAGCTGGGAAATGGTTATTTTGTGCTGGTCAATGTCAATAATTCCGGCCGGGCAATGGGAATAATTCTGGGCCGGGTAATGGGAATTTCTGGCCGGGCAATGGGAATAATTCCAGCCGGGAAATAGGGATAATTCTGGGTGGAAATGGGGATAATTCTGGTCGGGATATTAGAATAATTCCGGCTGAAAAATGGGAATCCTGGGCAGAGAAATGGGGATAATTCCAGCTGGGAAATGGGAATAATTCCGGCTGAAAAATGGGGATAATTCCGGTCGGGAAATGGGAATAATTCTGGACAGAGTATGGGAATAATTCTGGCTGAAAAATGGAAATTGTGGGCAGGGAATGGGGATAATTCCGGCCGGGAAATGGGGATAACTCTGGGTGGAAATGGGGATAATTCTGGGTGGGAAATGGGAATTGTGGGCGGGGAAATGGGCAGTGTGGGTGGGGAAATAATTCCAGACGGGAAATGGGAATAATTCTGGTCAGGGAATAGGAATAATTGTATTTGGGAAATGGGGATAATTCTGGTCAGAAAATGGGAATAATTCTGGTCAGGCAATCAGAATAATTCTAGGTGGAAATGGGGATAATTCTGGGTGGAAATGGGGATAATTCTGGTCGGGATATTAGAATAATTCCAGCTGGGAAATGGGAATAATTCCGGCTGAAAAATGGGGATAATTCCGGTTGGGAAATGGGAATAATTCTGGACAGATTATGGGAATTATTCCGGCTGAAAAATGGAAATTGTGGGCAGGAACATGAGAATAATTCTGGTCGGGAAATGGGGATAACTCTGGGTGGAAATGGGGATAATTCCGGCAGGAAAATGGGAATAATTCCGGCCGGGAAATGGGAATAGTTCCAGCTGGGAAATGGGAATTTTGGGCTGGTCAATATCAATATTTCTGGCCGGGAAATGCGAATAATTCTGGGTGGGAAATTAGAATAATTCTGGGTGTGAAATTAGAATTATTCCAGCCGGGCACTGGTAATTCCTGGGCGGGCAATGGGAATAATTCCGGCCGGGCACTGGTAATTCCAGCCGGGCACTGCGCACCCCCGGTGTGGTCTCACCTTTGCCGTTGCCCGCCGGGTCGCCCATGTTGGCGATCAGGATGTCCCCGTTGGGCAGCGCGTGGGTCACAGCCAGGTAACCCTTGTTGCACTTCCAGAACACATCCACGGGCTCAATCATCTGCCAAAAGCAGCACAGAGCTCACCCCGCCCGCCCGGCCACAGCCTCGGGGGGCTCTGAACCCTCCCTGGGGCTGGAATTCCCTTCCTGGGGCTGAAATTCCCTCCCTGGGGCTGGAATTCCCTTCCTGGGGCTGAAATTCCCTCCCTGGGGCTGGAATTCCCTCCTGGGGCTGGAATTCCCTCCCTGGGATTGATATTGCCTCCTGGGATTGATATTCCCTTCCTGGGACTGAAATTCCCTCCCTGGGATTGATATTCCCTCTCTGGGGCTGAAATTCCCTCCCTGGGGCTGATATTCCCTCCCTGGGGCTGAAATTCCCCTCCTGGGGCTGATATTCCCCTCCTGGGGCTGAAATTCCCCTCCTGGGGCTGATATTCCCTTTCTTCCTGGGATTAGCCTTTTCCTTCTTCCTTGAATTAATCTTTCCTCCCTTCCTTGAATTAATCTTTCCTTCCTGCCTTGAATCCTTGAAATCTTCCTCCATTCTTCCAATTAATCTTTCCATCCTTCCTTGAATCCATTCTCCCTTCCTTCCTTGAATCCTTTCTTCCTTCTTTGAATTAATTCTTGCTTCTTTGATATAAACTTCCCTCCTCTCCTTCAATCAATCCTTCCCTCCTGGAACCAATTCCTCCTTTCTTTCCTTCCTGCAACCGATCCTTTTCTCCCTCCCTTTCTCCATCCATCCATCCATCCATCCATCCATCCATCCATCCATCCATCCATCCATCCATCCATCCATCCATCCATCCATCCATCCATCCCTCCTTCTTCTCTCCCTCCCTCCGTGTCCCCACTGTCCCCTGTCCCGGGCGTCCCCTCTGTCCCTGCTGTCCCCCCTGTCCCCTGTCCCCCGCTATCCCCTGTCCCTCCTGTCCCCTGTCCCCTGTCCTCCCCTGTGTCCCGCTGTCCCCCGTGATCCCCTGTCCCCTGTCCGCTGTCCCCTGCAGTCCCCGCTGTCCCCTGTCCCCTGTCCCCTGTCCCTGTCCCCTGTGTCCCCTGTCCCCTGTGTCCCCCCTGTCCCCTGTCCCTGTCCCCTGTCCCTGTCCCCTGTCCCCTGTCCCTGTCCCCTGTCCCCTGTCCCCTGTCCCTGCTGTCCTCTGTCCCCGGCAGTCCCCGCTGTCCCTGTCCCTGTCCCCTGTCCCTGTCCCCTGTCCCCTGTCCCTGTCCCCTGTCCCCTGTCCCTGTCCCCTGTCCCTGTCCCCTGTCCCTGTCCCCTGTCCCCTGTCCCTGTCCCCTGTCCCCTGTCCCCTGTCCCTGCTGTCCCCTGTCCCCTGTCCCTGTCCCCTGTCCCTGTCCCCTGTCCCTGTCCCCTGTCCCCCCTGTCCCTGTCCCTGTCCCCTGTCCCCGCTGTCCCCGCTGTCCCCTGTCCCCTGTCCCCGCTGTCCCCTGTCCCTGTCCCCGTCCCTGTCCCCTGTCCCTGTCCCCCCTGTCCCCTGTCCCTGCTATTCCCCCTGTCCCCGCTGTCCCCTGTCCCCTGTCCCTGTCCCCTGTCCCCGCTGTCCCCTGTCCCCTGTCCCTGTCCCCTGTCCCCTGTCCCCTGTCCCCTGTCCCCTGTCCCTGCTGTCCTCTGTCTCTGCTGTCCTCTGTCCCCGGCAGTCCCCGCTGTCCCTGTCCCTGTCCCCTGTCCCTGTCCCTGTCCCCTGTCCGGTACCTTGCAGATGCGCGGCGGCCGGCACGGGGAGCCGCCCACATCCACCACGTAGATGCGGGAGGAGATGAGGCCGGGCAGCACCAGTTTGGTCCTTTTGGCCGCGGCGCCGCTGTCGGAGCAGCCGCAGGCGGGGGCCCAGCCCGCCGAGTGCAGCTCGTCCTTCAGGTTGGGCACGGGCAGGCGGTGGAGCACCTGGGCACGGCCGGGGGTCAGCCGGGCGGGGGGGACGGGGGGGACGGGGTCAGGGGAGAGGGTTTGGGGTGTGGGGAGGGTTTGGGGTGTGGGGAGAGGATTTGGGGGCCGGGAGAGGGTTTGGGGTGTGGAGAGGGTTTGGGGTGCCGAGGGAGGGTTTGGGGTGTGGGGAGAGGGTTTGGGGTGTGGGGAGAGGGTTTGGGGGGCCGGGAGAGGGTTTGGGGTGTGGGGAGAGGGTTTGGGGTGTGGGGAGAGGGTTTGGGGTGTGGGGAAAGGGTTTGGGGGCTGGGAGAGGGTCTGGGGGGCCAGGAGAGGGTCTGGGGGGCCGGGAGAAGGTTTAGGGGGCCGGGAGAGGCTTTGGGGTTTGGGAGAGGGTTTGGGGGGCCGGGAGAGGGTTTGGGGGGCGGGGATCCTTAGGAGCGGCTCCGGGATTTGGGGAGCGCTGGAAAGGGGCTGGGAGCGGATTTGGGGTGTGGGGATCCCTGGAGAGGGAATTTGGGATTTGGGGAGCGCTGGATAAAGCTGGGAACAGCCCCGGGATTTGGGGGGCGCTGCAGAGGGGCCGGGAGGGAATTTGGGATGCGGGACGTGGAAATAGAATTTTTGGGGTAATTTTTTCCCCTCTATTTTGACCCAAAAGAGGCGCGGGCGGGGCCCCGGGGGGCTCGGGGGGCTCAAGGAGCTCGGGGGGCTCGGGGGGGTCCCGGGGGGCTCAGAAGGGCTCAGAGGTCCCCAGGGGGTCTCAGGGGTCCCCAGGGGGTCTCAGGGGCCTCCAGGGGGTCTCGGGGGTCCCAGGAAGGTCTCAGGGGGTCTCAGGGGTCCCCAGGGGGTCTTAGGGGGTCTCAGGGGTCCCCAGGGGGTCTCAGGGGTCCCCAGGAGGGTCTCAGGGGTCCCGGGGGGTCTCAAGGGGTCTCAGGGGTCCCCAGGGGGTCTCAGGGGTCCTAGGAAGGTCCCCAGGGGTCCCGGGGTCCCCAGGGGGTCTCAGGGGGTCTCAGGGGTCCCGAGGGGTCTCAGGGGTCCCGAGGGGTCTCAGGGGTCCCCAGGAGGGTCTCAGGGGTCCCGTACCTGGCCGTAGGTCGGGGAACGCGGGTTCAGGTCCACCGTGGCCAGGAAATCGGGCTGCTCGATGCAGGTCCCGCGGTAGGTGCAGGTCACGTAGGCGACCTCCTCCCGCGGGGCTGCGGGCACGGCACACACACAGAGCAACAGGGCAACAGAAAATAAAATAAAATAAAATAAAATAAAATAAAATAAAATAAAATAAAATAAAATAAAATAAAATAAAATATAAAATAAAACAAAAAATTTAAATAAAATAAGATAAAACAGCAAAATAAGAAAAGAAAATATTAAACTAAAATAAGATAAAATATAAAAATAAAAAAATATAAAATAAGATAAAATAAAATTTTAAAAATTAAATTAAAATAAGATAGAATAAAATATAAATAAAGGTAAATTTAATTTTTAAAAAATATAATAAGATAAAATAACAAAATAGAAAAGAAAAGTAAGATAGATTAAAATAAATTGTAAAATAAGATAAAATAACAAAATTTAAAATAAAATAACATAATAAAACTAAACTAAGATAATGTAAACTAAAATAAGATAAAATAAAACAAAATGAAACATAAAATAAAATAAAATAAAATAAAATAAAATAAAATAAAATAAACCGGGGAAAGGTCCGGGGAAGTCTTATAAATGAGCCGAGGGATTTTTGGGGATGCTCAGATTTCATCCAGGTCCGCCCCTGCAGCTCTGGGGCCGCTGCTGAGCTGGGAACGAGCAGGGAGACCCCAAACCCCAAATTCCCCCAATTCCAGCCCTGGGGCTGTTCCTGACCGGGGAACAACCAAGGGGACCCCAAAAACCCCAAATTCTCCCCAAATTCCCCCAATTCCCGCCCAGCCCTCGCCCCTCTCCTGTCCCGGGAACGACCCAGGGGGACCCCAAAATCCCCAAATCCCCCCAATTTTAGCCCAATTCCTTCAATCCCAGCCCAGCCCTGGGGCTGCTTCTGACCTGGGAACACCTGGAGGACCCCAAAACCCCAAATCCCCCAAACCCCCCAGTTTCAGCCCAGCCCCCAGTCCCAGCCCACACTCGCCTTTCAGCAGCTCGGGGCACGCGGGGTACTCGTAGCACGGAGCTCGGCATCTGTCTGCGGGAGCGAGGGGACACCGTGAGCCCGGGGACAGCCCTGGGGACACCGTGAGCCCGGGGACAGCCCTGGGGACACCCTGGGGACAGCCCTGGGGACACCGTGAGCCCGGGACACCGTGTGAGCCCGGGGACACCGTGTGAGCCCGGGGACACCGTGTGAGCCCTGGGGACACCGTGAGCCCGGGACACCGTGTGAGCCCGGGGACACCGTGTGAGCCCTGGGGACACCGTGTGAGCCCGGGGACACCGTGTGAGCCCTGGGGACACCGTGTGAGCCCGGGGACACCGTGTGAGCCCGGGGACACCGTGTGAGCCCGGGGACACCGTGTGAGCCCTGGGGACACCGTGTGAGCCCTGGGGACACCCTGGGGACACCCCGGGGACAGCCCTGGGGACACCGTGTGAGCCCTGGGGACAGCCCTGGGGACACCGTGAGCCCGGGACACCGTGTGAGCCCGAGTGACACCGGTGTGCCCTGGGGACACCGTGAGCCCGGGGACACCCGAGTGAGCCCCGGGGACACCCTGGGGACAGCCCGGGGACACCCGTGTGTGCCCTGGGGACACCGTGAGCCCCGGGGACACCGGTGTGAGCCCAGTGTGCCCTGGGGACAGCCCGGGGACAGGGACAGGATGGGGACAGCCGAGCCCGGCTGGGACAGCGGAGCCCCCGGGGGCACCCAGGGGACCTCGGAGCCCTCGGCGGGGACGGGACAGGGACGGGGACAGGGATGGGGACAGGGACAGGACGGGGACAGGGACAGGACGGGGACAGGGACAGGACGGGGACATGATGGGGATAGAGACAGGACGGGGACAGGACCGGGGACAGCGGAGCCCGTCGGAGCCCACGGAAGGGACGGGACGGGGACAGGACGGGACGGGGACAGAGCTGCCACCCCCGGGCTGTGCCCCCGAGCTGTCACCCCGAGCCAGGACTCGATGGGGACAGAGCTGTCACCCCCCCGGGCCGGGATCAGGGATGGGGACAGGGACGGGACAAGATGGGGACAGGGACGGGATGGGGAGAGCTGTCCCCCCGATCTGTCACCCCGAGCCAGGGACTCGAAGGGGACAGCGCTGTCACCTCGAGCGGGATCAGGGATGGGGACAGCGCTGTCACCCCGATCCAGGAGCCGATGGGGACAGAGCTGTCACCCCGAGCTGTGCCACAGTCTGGGATGGGGACAGAGCTGTCACCCAAAGCCGGGACACGCTGGGGACAGAGCTGTCACCCCGATCCAGGACCCGATGGGGACAGAGCTGTCACCGCGGGCCGGGACAGGATGGGGACAGAGATGGATGGGGACAGAGCCAGGAAGGGGACAAGAATGGGATGGGGACAGGGACGGGATGGGGACAGACTGGGGATAGGGACAGGGACAGGGATGGGGATGAGGACGGGATGGGGACAGGACAGGCTGTGTCCCGGTCCGGGATCAGGGATGGGGACAGGGATGGGGACAGGGCCAGGACAGGCTGTATCTCGGCTCCCTCACCCATGGCTGCGGCTGTGCGGGTCTGGCCGGGGCTGCCGGAGGAGCGGGGGCTCGGCGGAGCTGCTGCTGTGTCCGGGCTGGAGCGGCCGTGCCGTGCCCGGGCTGTGCCGGGGCCCTTTTTATCCCGGGCCAAAGGGCGGGGCCAAAGGGCGGGGCCAGCCCAGGGACGGGCTGCGGCTTCTTCCCGGCCCGGGCCCCGATCGGCGGCTCCGGCACCGCCCCGAGCCCCAAACCTCACCCGGGGACCGGCCCCAAACCGCGGGTCACGTCCGAATGTCCCCAACCCTCAGGGCCAGGAGAAGTCCCCAGGGACTGTCCCCAACCCTCTGGGGCTGGAGAGGTCACCAGGGACTGTCCCCAACCCCCTGGACATGGAACTGTTACTGGGGTCTGTCCCCAACTCTCTGGTTGTCCCCAAATGTCCCCAAACCCTCTGGGACAGGAGAAGTTCTGGGGATTGTCCCCAAACGTCTGGGGCTGGAGGTCACCATGGACTGTCCCCAACCCTCGGGGTCAGGAGAAGTCAGGAGACCAGGGAATGTCCCCAACTCTCTGGGCCTGGAGGGGTCACCGGGGACGGCTCCCAAACCTCTGGTCACGTCCAAGTGTCCTCAACCTTCAGGGCCAGGAGAAGTCACCGGGGACTGTCCCCAATCCTCTGGGCCTGGAGGGGTCACCGGGGACTGTCCCCCAGCCCTCAGGGCCAGGAGAAGTCACCAGGGAATGTCCCCAACCCTCTGGTCATCTCCAGCTGTCCCCAACTCTCTGGGGCTGGAATGGTCACCAGGGACTGTCCCCAACCCCCTGGACATGGAACTGTTACTGGGGACTGTCCCCAACCCTCTGGGGCTGGAGGTCACCATGGACTGTCCTAAAACGTCTGAACCAGAAATGGCCACTGGGGATTGTCCCCAACCCCTCTGAGCCAAGAAGGGTCACCATGGACTGTCCCCAACCCCCTGGGGCTGGAGGGGTCACCAGGGACTGTCCCCAACCCCCTGGACTAGGAGAAGTCACCATGGACTGTCCCCAACCCTCTGGTCACCTCCAAGTGTCCCCAACCCTCAGGCCAGGAGAAATCCCCAGGGACTGTCCCCAACTCTCTGGGGCTGGAATTGTCACTATGGACTGTCCCCAACCCTCTGGGCCAGGAGGGGTCACTGGGGACTGTCCCCAAGCCCTCAGGGCCAGGAGAAGTCACCAGGCAATGTCCCCAACCCTCTGGTCACCTCCAAGTGTCTCCAGCCCTAAGGGACAGGAGAAGTCACTGGGGACTGTCCCCAACCCCCTGGACATGGAACTGTTATTGGGGACTGTCCCCAACCCCCTGGTTGTCCCCAAATGTCCCCAAACCCTCTGGGACAGGAGAAGTTCTGGGGATTGTCCCCAAACGTCTGGGGCTGGAGGTCACCATGGACTGTCCCCAACCCTCGGGGTCAGGAGAAGTCAGGAGACCAGGGAATGTCCCCAACCCTCTGGGGCTGGAGGGATCACTGGGGATTGTCCCCAACCCTCGGGTCACCCCCAGCTGTCCCCAACCCCTTGGGCCTGGAATGGTCACCCCCAGCTGTCCCCAACCTTCTGGGGCTGGAACTGTCACCGGGGACTGTCCCCAACCCTCAGTGGACAGGAGAAGTCCCAGGGACTGTCCCCAACCCCTCCTGTCCCCCCACTGTCCCCAACCCCACCAGCGACACAAGAGCGGCACCAGCCGGGCCGGATTTGACCCAAACCCGGCCGGATTTGACCCCAAAGGGACCAGATTTGACCTAAACCCGGCCGGATTTGACCCAAACGGGACCAGATTTGACCCAAACCCGGCCGGATTTGACCCCAAAGGGACCAGATTTGACCTAAACCCGGCCGGATTTGACCCAAAATTTCCTGGATTTGACCCAAACCCGGCCGGATCTGACCCAAACCACCCGACTGCTCCTCCTTCCCCTGGCTCAGCGCACCCCCTCATTAACCAGCTCATTATCCCGCCCCTCATTAGCGTCACCTCATTAGTCCCGCCCCTCATTAACCGGCCGCGCTGCCCCCGCCCTGATAACAGCGAGATAAGGGCGGGGTTAGTGCTGATAACAGCGAGATAAGGGCGGGGTTAGTGCTGATAACAGCGAGATAAGGGCGGGGTTAGTGCTGATAACAGCGAGATTAAACCCGGGTTTAGAGCCGGGATTTGGGGAATGGCCAGGCCAGGATTTGGGATTGGACAGAAAAGAGATTTGGGAATGGACACAAATGGATTTGGGAATAGACACCAAAGGGATTTGGGGATGGACAGAGAAGGGATTTGGGAATGGAGAGAGAAGGGATTTGGGAATGGAGAGAGAAGGGATTTGGGAATGGACACCAAAGGGATTTGGGAATGGAGAGAGAAGGGATTTGGGAATGGACAGAGAAGGGATTTGGGAATGGACACGGTGGGATTGGGGAATGGACACAGAAGGGATTTGGGAATGGACCCAAAAGGGATTTGGGGATGGAGAAAAAACAATTTTAGAATGGACACAGTGGGATTTGGGAATGGACACAGAAGGGATTTGGGAATGGATGAAAAAAAAATTTGGGAATGGACACAAAAGGGATTTGGGGATGGACAGAGAAGGGATTTGGGGATGGACACAGAAGGGATTTGGGAATGGACACCAAAGGGATTTGGGAATGGAGAAAAAAGAATTTTAGAATGGACACAGTGGGATTTGGGAATGGACACCAAAGGGATTGGGGAATGGACACAAAATGGATTTGGGAATGGACAGAGAAGGGATTCGGGAATGGATAAAAAAAAGTTGGGAATGGACACAAGAGGGATTTGGGAATGGACAGGGCAGGATTTGGGAATGGACACAAAAGGGATTTTGGGAATGGACAGAGAAGGGATTCGGGAATGGACAGAGAAGGGATTCGGGAATGGACACCAAAGGGATTTGGGAATGGACAGAGAAGGGATTTGGGAATGGACAGAGAAGGGATTTGGGGATGGACAGAGAAAGGATTTGGGAATGGACACAAGGGGGATTTGGGATTGGACAAAAAGGAATTTGGGGAATGGACAGAGAAGGGATTTGGGAATGGACACAGAAGGGATCTGGGAATGGACACGCCTGGAAAACCCTTTAAATTCACGGAATTAACCCCAAATCCCGCGGCCGCTCTCCCCGGCCGCCCTGGGGCCGGAATTCCAGGCGGGAGCCGCTCCCAGGGCGGGGGAGGATCCCCGGCTCTCCCCGAGCCCCGGGCCTGGGAACCCCCAGTTTAAATTTCACCATTTCCCGCCCCTAAATCCAACCTCCAGTTTAAATTTCACCATTTCCCCGACCCTAAATCCCCGTTCCCTGAGCCTCTGTCCCGTCCTCTCTTCCCAGGGAAAAGAAATAAAGAATTTGGGATTTGATCCTGGGAAAAGGGAACGGGAGAGTCCCTTTAACACTCAATGCAAATTCCAACCCCAAATAATCCTGGAATTATCTGAAATGTCACTTTAAGGGCATTTTCCAACCCCAAATAATCCTGGAATTCCCTGAAAATTCCGGACACTCATTTCAATATCCAAACCCAAATAATCCTGGAATTGTCTGAAAAATCCCTTTAACAGTTCAATTTCCACCCCCAAATAATCCTGGAATTATCTGAAATGTCACTTTAAGTGCAATTTCCAACCCTGAATAATCCTGGAATTCCCTGAAAATTCCAGACATTCATTTCAATTTTCAAACCCAAATAATCATGGAATTACCTGAAATGCCCCTTTAACACTCAGTGCAATTTCCAACCCTAAATAATCCTGGAATCATTTGAAAAGTCCCTTTAACATTTTAGTTTCCATCCCCAAATAATCCTGGAATTATCAGAAATGCCTCTTCGTTGGAATTTCCAACCCCAAAAATCCTGGAATTCTCGGAGAGGCCCCTTTAACATTTTAATTTCCTAAATAAATATTTATTTCATAAATAATCCTGGAATTCTCTGAGAAGTCCCTTTAACATTTTAATTTCTATCCCCAAATAATCCTGGAATTTCCTGACAATCCCAGACACTCATTTCAACATCCAAACCCCAAATAATCCTGGAATCCCCTGAAAGGTCCCTTTAAATGCAATTTCCAGCCCCAAATAATCCTGGAATTCTCGGAGAGGTCCCTTTAACATTTCTATTTCATAAATAAATATTTATTTAATAAATAATCCTGGAATTTTATGAAATGTCCCTTTAACAGGTCAATTTCCAGCCCCAAATAATCCTGGAATTATCCGAAATGTCCCTTCACCATAATTTCCAACCCAAATAATCCTGGAATTGTCTGAAAAATCCCTTTAACATTTTAATTTCCATCCCCAAATAATCCCGGAATTCTCTGAAATGTCCCTTTAATATTTTCATTTCATAAATAAATATTTACTTCATAAATAATCTTGGAATTCTCTGAAACGTCTCTAAAATCAATTTATTATTTCAATACAATTCCCAAACACCAACCCCCAGCTCCTAAACCCGCCCCAAAAAATTAAACAACCCTCCAAAAAGAAAATAAAATAAATAAGATAAAATAAAATAAAATAAAATAAAATAAAATAAAATAAAATAAAGTCAAATAATAAAATAAAATAAAATAAAATAAATAAGGTATAAAATAAAATAAAATAAAATAAAATAAATAAATAAGATAAATAAAATAAAATAAAATAAATAAGATATAAAATAAAATAAAATAAAATAAAATAAGATAAAATAAATAAAATAAAATAAAATAAAATAAAATAAAATAAAATAAAATAAAATAAAATAAAATAAAATAAAATAAAACCCACAGCGAATAAACCTTGGGCAGAGCTGGAAATCCCGCGGCCGGGAGGAGATAACGAGATAAGGAGATGATAGGGAGATAAGGAGATAAGGGCGCTGATAAGGAAAAGCCGCGCTGGTTTCCTGCCCCGCCCCGGGCCCAGGTGAGCTCAGGTTCTCACCGGGGGGTTTGGGGTCAGCTCAGGCCTGGGGCGGGACTTTCTGCTGCCAGTCCCTCATTCCCGTAGTCTGGGGGGGAAAAAATGGGATTTTTGCCCTTTTTGATGCTGATCCCGCCCCGGGTTTGGGGAGAAATTTCCATAATTCAGGGGGAAAAAAAATAAAAATTAGATTTTTGTTTTTCCTGAAGCTGATCTCGCCCGGGTTTGGGGAGAAATTTCCATAATTCAGGGAAAAAAAATAATTAAAATTTGATTTTTGCTCTTCCTGACATTGCAGAACCCACTGATCTCACCCGGGTTTGGGGAAAATTCCCATCATTCAGGTGGAAAAATAATTAAAATTAGATTTTTTTGCTCTTCCTGACGATGATCTCGCCCGGGTTTGGGGAAAATTGGACAAAAATCAGATTTCTGCCCCTCCTGACTCTGCAGAACCCTCTGATCCCGCCTGGATTTGGGAAAACACCCATAATAGATCAATTTTGTGCCCTTTCCTGAAACTGCGTTGATTTCCCCGGGTTTGGGAGAAAATTCCCATAATCCAGTGGAAAAAAATTGAAAAATCACATTTCTGCCCTTCCTGACGCTGCAGATCTGTTGATCTCGCCCGGATTTGGGAACAATCCCCATAATAAATCAGATTTCTGCCCCTTCTGACGCTGCAGATCTCTTGATCTCTCCCGGATTTGGGGAAAATTTGGGAAAAATCAGATTTCTGCCCTTCCTGAAACTGTGTTGATTTCCCCCGGCTTTGGGGAAAATTCCCATCATCCAGGAGAAAAAAAAAATCAGATTTCTGCCCTTCCTGATGCTGCAGATCGTGTTGATCTCGCCCGGGTTTGAGAGAAAATTGAGGGAAAATCAGATTTTTGCCCCTCCTGACACTGATCCCACCCAGATTTGAGAAAAAATTGGACAAAAATCAGATTTCTGCCCTTCCTGACTCTGCAGATCCCTCTGATCCCGCCCGGATTGGGGACAATCCCCACAATAACTCAGATTTCTCCCCTCCTGACTCTGCAGATCTCTCTGGGTTTGGGACAATTCCCCCAATAACTCAGATTTCTGACGCTGCAGATCTCTCTGGGTTTGAGGACAATTCCCCCAATAACTCAGATTTCTCCCCCCCTGACGCTGCAGATCTCTCTGGGTTTGAGGACAATTCCCCCAATAACTCAGATTTCTGACGCTGCAGATCTCTCTGGGTTTGGGACAATTCCCCCAATAACTCAGATTTCTCCCCCCCTGACGCTGCAGATCTCTCTGGGTTTGAGGACAATTCCCCCAATAACTCAGATTTCTGACTCTGCAGATCTCTCTGGGTTTGGGACAATTCCCCCAATAACTCAGATTTCTGACTCTGCAGATCTCTCTGGGTTTGGGACAATTCCCCCAATAACTCAGATTTCTGACTCTGCAGATCTCTCTGGGTTTGGGACAATTCCCCCAATAACTCAGATTTCTGACTCTGCAGATCTCTCTGGGTTTGGGACAATTCCCCCAATAACTCAGATTTCTGACGCTGCAGATCTCTCTGGGTTTGGGACAATTCCCCCAATAACTCAGATTTCTGACTCTGCAGATCTCTCTGGGTTTGGGACAATTCCCCCAATAACTCAGATTTCTGACGCTGCAGATCTCTGGGCTCGGCAGGAATCGATCCCGCCCATCCCTCCCAGCCGGGACTGGCCGTTCCTGCCCGGCCCGGGAGGAAAATCCACCCCAAACCCTCCGAGCCTTTAATCCCGGGAGCCACAGACGCCCTGGAATTATCTCGGGCTGGTTTTTGGCGGCTCCCACCCAAAAAAATAAAAAAAAAGCTTCAAAGCGTTTGGGGTTTTGGGGGGTTGACCCGGCAGGTTTGGCCTGTTCGTGTTCGCTGGGATGGTCCCCGTGGAATTCGGGGTTTGGGATTTGGGGATTTGAGATTTGGGATTTGGGGTTTGAGCTCCTCGTGTGTTCCCTTGGGACGGTCCTGATGGAATTTGGGATTTTGGATTTGGGGTTTGAGCTCCTCGTGTGTTCTCTGGGACGAACCTGATGAAATTTGGGATTCTCAGGTGTTCCCTGGGATGGTCCCAATGGAATTTTGGGATTTGGGATTTGGGGTTTGGGCTCCTCGTGTGTTCCATTGGGACGGTCCTGATGGAATTTGGGATTTTGGATTTGGGCTTCCTGGGTGTTCCCTTGGGATAATCCTGATGAAATTTTGGATTTGGGATCACCGGGTGTTCCCCTGGGACGGTCCCGATGGAATTTTGAGATTTGAGATTTGGGGTTTGGGCTCCTCCTGTGTTCCCTTGGGACGGTCCTGATGGAATTTTAGGATTTGGGGTTTGGGCTCCCTGGGTGTTCCCTTGGGACAATCCCAATGGAAATTTGGGGGTTGGGATTTGGGGTTTGGGACCCCCGTGTGTTCCCTTGGGACAATCCAATGGAATTTCAGGATTTGGGATCTTCATGTGTTCCCTGGGACGGTCCCGATGGAATTTGGGACTTGGAATCTGGGGATTTGAGATTTGGGGTTTGGGCTCCTCATGTGTTCCCTTGGGACGGTCCTGATGAAATTTGGGATTCTCAGGTGTTCCCTGGGACAATCCTGATGGAATTTGGGGATTTGGGATTTGGGGTTTGAGCTCCCTGGGTGTTCCCTTGGGACGGTCCTGATGGAATCTGGGACTTGGAATTTGGGGATTTGAGATTTGAGATTTGGGGTTTGGGCTCCTCGTGTGTTCCCTGGGAAAAACCTGATGAAATTTGGGATTCTCAGGTGTTCCCTGGGATAATCCCGATAGAACTTGGGATTTGGGGTTTGGGCTCCTCCTGTGTTCCCTTGGGACAGTCCTGATGGAATTTTAGGATTTGGGGTTTGGGCTCCCTGGGTGTTCCCTTGGGATGGTCCCGATGGAATTTGGGACTTGGAATTTGGGGAGTTGAGATTTGAGATTTGGGGTTTGGGGTCCCTGGGTGTTTCCTTGGGACGATCTCAATGGAATTTTGGGATTTGGGATTTGGGGTTTGGGCTCCCCGTGTGTTCCCTTGGGACGGTCCTGATGGAATTTGGGATTCTCAGGTGTTCCCTGGGACGGTCCCGATGGAATTTGGGAATTTGGATTTGGGGTTTGGGCTTCTCGTGTGTTCCCTTGGGACGGTCACAATGGAATTTTAGGGTTTGGGCTCCCTGGGTGTTCCCTTGGAATAATCCTGATGAAATTTTGGGATTTGGAATTTGGGGTTTGGGGTTTAGGCTCCCCATGTGTTCCCTTGGGATGGTCCCGATGGATTTTGGGATTTGGGATTTGGGGTTTGGGGTCCCCGCATGTTCCCTTGGGACAATTCCAATGAAATTTTTGGATTTGGGATTTGGGATTTGGAATTTGAGCTCCCCACGTGTTCCCTGGGACGATCCCGATGGAATTTTGGGATTTGGGATCCCTGCGTGTCCCCTGGGACAATCTGATGGAATTTCGGGATTTGGGATTCCCACGTATCCCCCGGGACAACCCCGATGAAATTCCCACTCCTGGGGGTTTTTTGGGGGGGATGTGGCACCGAGGAAAAGGAGCTCACTGCTTCCCAAGGGTGGAACTTTATCCTGATATTTTATTTTATTTTATTTTATTTTATTTTATTTTATTTTATTTATTTTATTTTACTTTATTTTATTTTATGTCCCGTGTTGTCACCTCCTACCAGCAGTGCTGGAATTCCAGTTCCTGTCACATTTTCAGCCGAACTCGGGCGCCAGCTCCCAAAAATCGCCCTTTTCCTATAAAAAAAATAATCCGGGAATTCTTGTCTTGGAAGGGAATTTGAGCTGAAGGTTTTTCCTCCTCATTTCCAGCCCCCTCGGGATTGTCCATTCCCTCCTCCCGCTGCTCCAGCCCCGGTCCCCTCCCAGGATTTTCCACCCCTGGCTCCTTCCCACCCCCAGGATCCACAGAATCCCAAATTCCTGAGGCTGGGAGAGAATTCCCAACTCGCTCGGTCCGAGCCGTGCCTGATTCCCACCTTTTATCCCCGGGAATTCCTCAGGCACCTCCAGACTCGGGTCCCCACTCTGCCACCAAAAATAAAATAAAATAAAATAAAATAAAATAAAATAAAATAAAATAAAATTAAGTCCTCGGACACCTTGGATCCTCTCCAGGGATGGGGATCTGACCCTCCCTGAGTGACCGTCCTGCTGCTTCTGTCCTTCTGTCCTTCTGTCCTTCCTCTTGATCCTCCTGCCAGGATCGGGATCTCCGCGGGCCTCTGGGTGATCCCCAGGATTGGGATCCTCTTGTTGGTATTGGGATCCTCAGGAGATTTGGGCTGATCCCTGGGATTGGGATCAGGATCCTTTGGACCCTTGGGCTGATCTCCGGCATTGGGATCCCCAGGGGCCTCTGGGTGATCCTTGGGATTGGAATTGGGATTCTCCTGTCAGGTTTGGGATCCCAGAGATCCTCAGGCTGACCCCCGGGATTGGGATCCTTTGGAACCTCGGGCTGATCTTCGGGATCGGGAGCCTCAGGAGCCTCTGGATGATCCTTGGGATTGGGATCCTTTGAAGACTCGGGGTGATCCTGGGGTCGGGATCCTTCAGATCCCCTTGGGTGATCCCTGGGATTGGGATCCTCATGTCAGGATTGGGATCCTGGGGAGCCTCTGGCTGATCTCTGGGATCGGAATTGGGATCCCCAGGAGCCTCTGGGTGATCCTTGGGATTGGGATCGGGATCCTTTGGAGCTTCTGGGTGATCCCTGGGATCGGGATCCTCATGTCGGGACTGGGATCCTGAGGAGCCTCAGGCTGATCCCTTGGCCGGGCCAGGATCTCCAGGAGCCTCTGGGTGATCCTTGGGATCAGAATTAGGATCCTCCTGTCAGGATCAGGATCCCAGAGGATCCTTTGGTTCCCCTCAGGCTCAGCCCCCGCCAGCCCCGGGAGCTGCTGCTGGATCCAAGGCTCAGGCCGGGCTTTGGGGGTCCCTGATCCCGGGTCCAGTCTCAGGCCGGGCTTTGGGGTTCCCCAATCCCGGGTCCAGTCTCAGGCCGGGCTTTGGGGTCCCTGATCCCAGTCCAGTCCCAGGCCGGGCTTTGGGGGTCCCCAATCCCGGGTCCGGTCTCAGGCCGGGCTTTGGGGTTCCCCAATCCCGGGTCCAGTCTCAGGCCGGGCTTTGGGGTCCCTGATCCCAGTCCAGTCCCAGGCCGGGCTTTGGGCTGTCCCTGTCCCTGTCCCGCTGCAGGTGTGGATCAGCCGAGCCGAGCCGAGCCAGGCCGGGCTCAGGCGGGCCCCGGGTGAGGTTTGGGGCTCGGGGCGGTGCCGGAGCCGCCGATCGGGGCCCGGCTCGGGAAGAAGCCGCAGCCCGTCCCTGGGCTGGCCCCGCCCTTTGGCCCCGCCCTTTGGCCCGGGATAAAAAGGGCCCCGGCACAGCCCGGGCACGGCACGGCCGCTCCAGCCCGGACACAGCAGCAGCTCCGCCGAGCCCCCGCTCCTCCGGCAGCCCCGGCCAGACCCGCACAGCCGCAGCCATGGGTGAGGGAGCCGAGATACAGCCTGTCCTGGCCCTGTCCCCATCCCTGTCCCTACCTCCTGTCCCCATCCCTGTCCCTGTCCCTACCTCCTGTCCCCATCTCTGTCCCTGTCCCGTCCCCATCCCGTCCCTGTCCCCATCCCTGATCCCGGACCGGGACACAGCCTGTCCTGTCCCCATCCCGTCCCCATCCCTGTCCCTGTCCCCAGTCTGTCCCCATCCCGTCCCTGTCCCCATCCCATTCTTGTCCCCTTCCCGGCTCTGTCCCCATCCTGTCCCGGCCCGCGGTGACAGCTCTGTCCCCATTGGGTCCTGGATCGGGGTGACAGCTCTGTCCCCATCCCAGCCCGTGGCACAGCTCGGGGCTACAGTTCTGTCCCCACCGGGTCCCGGCTCGGGGTGACAGCTCGGGGGCACAGCCCGGGGTGACATCTCTATCGCCGTTCCTGATCCCGGCCCGGGGTGACAGCTCTGTCCCCAGCCCTGCCCCCGTCCTGTCCCCGTCCCGTCCCCTCCGTGGGCTCCGAGGTTCCCGACGGGCTCCGCTGTCCCCGGTCCTGTCCCCGTCCCGTCCCTGTCCCATCCTGTCCCCACCCCCTCCCTGTCCCCATCCCTGTCATTGTCCCCATCCCTGTCCCTGTCCCCATCACGTCCCTGTCCCCATCCCTGTCCCGTCCCCGCCGAGGGCTCCGAGGTCCCCGAGGTGTCCCCGGGGGCTCCGCTGTCCCAGCCGGGCTCGGCTGTCCCCATCCTGTCCCTGTCCCCGGAGCTGCCCGTGGGTGTCCCCAGGGTGTCCCCGGGGTGTCCGGGCTGTCCCCAGGGCACACGGGGCTCACACGGGTGTCCCCGGGGCTCACACTGGGGTCACACTGGGGTCACACCGGGCTCACACCGGGCTCACGGTGTCCCCAGGGCTGTCCCCAGGGCTGTCCCCAGGGCTCACACGGTGTCCCCAGGGCTGTCCCCAGGGCTCACACGGTGTCCCCAGGGCTGTCCCCGGGCTGTCCCCAGGGCTCACACGGTGTCCCCAGGGCTGTCCCCAGGGTGTCCCCGGGCTCACACGGTGTCCCCGGGCTGTCCCCAGGGGTGTCCCCGGGCTCACACGGTGTCCCCGGGCTCACGGTGTCCCCAGGGGTGTCCCCAGGGCTCACACGGGTGTCCCGGGCTCACGGTGTCCCCTCGCTCCCGCAGACAGATGCCGAGCTCCGTGCTACGAGTACCCCGCGTGCCCCGAGCTGCTGAAAGGCGAGTGTGGGCTGGGGCTGGGGGCTGGGCTGCAACTGGGGGGTTTGGGGGGTTTGGGGTGCCCGGGGTGGTCCCGGGACAGGAGAGGGGCGAGGGCTGGGCTGGAATTGGGGGAATTTGGGGGATTTGGGGTTTTGGGGTCCTCCGGGTGGTCCCGGGTCAGGAACAGCCCCAGGGCTGGGCTGGGATTGAAGGAATTGGGCTAAAATTGGGGGGATTTGGGGATTTTGGGGTCCCCCTGGTTCTTCCAGGGACAGGAGAGGGGCGAGGGCTGGGCGGGAATTGGGGGAATTCGGGCCCCCCTGAGCTCGGTGTCTGTGCTGAGCCCCTTCCCCAAAACACCCAGAGACTGGCCCGGCTCAGGGGCAGCCCCAGGGCTGGGCTGGATTTGGGGGAATTTGGGGATTTTGGGTCCCCCTGGGTCGTTCCCGGGACAGGAGAGGGGCGAGGGCTGGGCTGGAATTGGGGGATTTGGGGATTTTGGGGTTTTTGGGGTCCCCTTGGTTGTTCCCCGGTCAGGACTGGCCCCAGGGCTGGAATTGGGGAATTTGGAGGTTTGGGGTCTCCCTGCTCGTTCCCAGCTCAGCAGCGGCCCCAGAGCTGCAGGGGCGGATCCGGATGAAATCTCTGCGTCCCCAAAAACCCTTCGACTCATTGCTGAGACTTCCCCGGACCTTTCCCCGGTTTATTTTATTTTATTTTATTTTATTTTATTTTATTTTTATTTGATTGTATTTTATTTTATTTTAATTTCATTTAATTTATTTTGTTTTATTTTTTATCTTATTTTATTTTATCTTATCTTAATTTAATTTTTTTACTAAATCTTATTTCGTTTTATTCTATTTATATTTTATTTTCTGATATTTTATTCTATTTTATTTTTAATTTAATATTTAATTTATTTTAATTTTGATTTAATTTAATTTTCTATTTTTATTTAAAATTTTACTTTATTTTAATTTAAATTTGTTTAAAATTTTTCCTATATTTATTGTTATTTATTTATTTTCATCCTATTTGAATTTTTTGTCTTATTTTTTGTCTTATTTTTATTTTATTTTATTTTATTTTATTTTATTTTATTTTATTTTATTTTATTTTATTTTCTGTTGCCCTGTTGCTGTGTGTGTGTGCCGTGCCCGCAGCCCCGCGGGAGGAGGTCGCCTACGTGACCTGCACCTACCGCGGGACCTGCATCGAGCAGCCCGATTTCCTGGCCACGGTGGACCTGAACCCGCGTTCCCCGACCTACGGCCAGGTACGGGACCCCCGGACCCCTGGGGACCGTCCTGAGACCCCTCGGGACCCCTGAGACCCCCTGGGGACCCCTGAGCCCCCCGAGACCCCCGAGGCCGCTCCCGTGCCTCTTTGGGGTCAAAATAGGAGAAAAAAAATACCCCAAAAGTTTTATTTCCACGTCCCGCTTCCCAAACGCGCTCCCGGCCCCTCTGCAGCGCCCCCCAAATCCCGGGGCTGTTCCCAGCTTTATCCAGCGCTCCCCAAATCCCAAATTCCCTCTCCAGTGATCCCCACACCCCAAATTCGCTCCCTGCTTTATCCAGGAATCCCCAAATCCGTTCCCAGCCCCTCTCCCGCGCCCCCCACATCCCAAATTCCTTCTCCAATGATCCCCAAGTCCCAAATTCGCTCCCAGGGATCCCCACACCCCGAATTAGCTCCCAGCCCCTCTCCAGGGATCCACACACCCCAAACTCGCTCCCAGCCCCTTTGCAGCGCTCCCCAAATCCCGGAGCCGCTCCCAGGGATCCCCGCACCCCAAACCCTCTCCCCTGACCCCAAACCCTCTTCCGGCCCCCCAAACCCACCCCCGTCCCCCCAAACCCTCCCCGCACACCCTAAACCCTCTCCCGGCCCCCCAAACCCTCTCCCCTCACCCCAAACCCTCCCCACACCCCAAACCCTCCCCCGGCCCCGCAAACCCCCCCCCCCCCCCGCCCGGCTGACCCCCGGCCGTGCCCAGGTGCTCCACCGCCTGCCCGTGCCCAACCTGAAGGACGAGCTGCACTCGGCGGGCTGGGCCCCCGCCTGCGGCTGCTCCGACAGCGGCGCCGCGGCCAAAAGGACCAAACTGGTGCTGCCCGGCCTCATCTCCTCCCGCATCTACGTGGTGGATGTGGGCGGCTCCCCGTGCCGGCCGCCGCGCATCTGCAAGGTACCGGACAGGGACAGGGACAGGGGACAGCGGGGACAGGGACAGGGGACAGGGGACATGGGACAGGGGACAGGGACAGGGGACAGGGGACAGGGGACAGGGACAGGGGACAGGGGACAGGGGGGACAGGGGACAGCGAGGGGACAGCGGGGACAGGGGACAGGGGACAGCGGGGACAGGGGACAGCGGACAGGGACAGGGGACAGGGGACAGCGGGGACAGGGGACAGCGGACAGGGACAGGGGACAGGGGACAGGGGACAGCGGGGATAGCAGGGGACAGGGGACACAGGGGACAGGGGACAGGGGACAGGGGACAGGGACAGGGGACAGCGGGGGGACAGGGGACAGGGGACAGGGACAGGGGACAGGGGACAGGGGACAGGGGGGACACAGGGGACAGGGGACAGGGGACAGCGGGGACAGCGGGGACACAGGGGACATGGGACAGCGGGGGGGACAGAGGGGAGACAGTGGGGATAGCGGGGATAGGGGACAGGGGAGGGACAGGGGACGGGGGGGGACAGGGGGGACAGTAGGGACAGCAGAGACAGCGGGGGAACGGGGGGACAGGGGACAGCGGGGACAGTGGGGGGACAGGGACAGCAGAGGGACAGGGGGGACAGGGGACAGCGGGGACAGTGGGGGGACGGGGGGACACAGAGGGAGATGGAGAGAAGGAGGGAGGGATGGAGGGAGGGAGGGATGGATTGAGAGATGATGGAGAGAGAGAGGGAAGGAAGGAGGGAGGGAGGGAGAAAAGGATCGGCTCCAGGAAGGAAAGAAAGGAAGGGTTGGTTCCAGGAGGGAAGCATTGATTCAGGGAGAGGAGGGAAGATTATAGGAAGGCAGGAAGGATTAATTCAAGGAAGGACGGAAGGAATGATTCAAGGAAGGGAGGAAGGAAAGATTAATTCAAGGAAGGAAAAAAGAATTAATTCAAAGAAGGAAGAAAGGATTCAAGGAAGGGAGAATGGATTCAAGGGAGGATGGAAAGATTAATTCAAGGAATGGAGGATTAAATCAAGGAAGGGAGTGAGGATTAATTCGGGGAAGGAAAGAAAGAAAGAAGGATTCGAGGATTCAAAGCAGGAAGGAAGGATTAATTCAAGGAAGGGAGGAAAGATTAATTCAAGGAAGAAAGAAAAGGCTAATCCCAGGAAGAAAGGGAATATCAGCCCCAGGAGGGGAATTTCAGCCCCAGGAGGGGAATTTCAGCCCCAGGGAGGGAATATCAATCCCAGGGAGGGAATTTCAGTCCCAGGAAGGGAATATCAGTCCCAGGAGGGAATATCAGCCCCAGGAAGGGAATTCCAGCCCCAGGAAGGGAATATCCGCCCCAGGGAGGGAATATCAGCCCCAGGAAGGCAATATCAGTCCCAGGGAGGGAATTTCAGCCCCAGGAGGGAATTTCAGCCCCAGGGAGGGTTCAGAGCCCCCCGAGGCTGTGGCCGGGCGGGCGGGGTGAGCTCTGTGCTGCTTTTGGCAGATGATTGAGCCCGTGGATGTGTTCTGGAAGTGCAACAAGGGTTACCTGGCTGTGACCCACGCGCTGCCCAACGGGGACATCCTGATCGCCAACATGGGCGACCCGGCGGGCAACGGCAAAGGTGAGACCACACCGGGGTGCGCAGTGCCCGGACAGGAATTCCCGTTTCCTGCCGGAATTATTCTAATTTCCTGGCCGGAATTATTCCCATTTCCCACCCAGAATTATTCCTATTGCCTGGCCCAAAATTCCCATTCCTGGCCGGAATTATTCTAATTTCCCACCCAGAATTATTCCCATTGCCCTGTCTAAAATTCCCATTGCCTGGCCAGAAATTCCCATTTCCCAGCCAGAATTATTCCCATTGCCCGGCCAGAAATATTGACATTGACCAGCCCAAAATTCCCATTTCCCAGCTGGAATTATTCCCATTTCCCCGCCCACAATTCCCATTTTCCAGCCGGAATTATTCTAATTTCCCTGCCAGAATTATTCCCATTTCCCAAATAGAATTATGCCCATTCGCTGTCCACAGTTATTCCCATTTCCCTGCCGGAATTATTCCCATTTTCCTGGCTGGAATTATTCCCATTGCCCGGCCAGAAATTCCCATTTCCCAGCCAGATCTATTGACATTGCCCGGACAGAATTATCCCCATTTCCGACCAGAATTATCCCCATTTCCACCCAGAATTGTCCCCATTTCCCGGCCGGAATCATTCCCATGTTCCTGCCCACAATTTCCATTTTTCATCCGGAATTATTCCCATACTCTGTCCAGAATTATTCCCATTTCCCGACCAGAATTATCCCCATTTTTCAGCCGGAATTATTCCCATTTCCCAGCCGGATTTATTCCCATGTTCCTGCCCAGGATTCCCATTTCCCAGCCGGAATTATTCCCAATAACAACAACAATAATTCCCACTAAAAGCTCCCAATAACCCCCCGCCCCCTCCCCTGGGGGTCCCGGGCCGGGTGTGTCACCGCCGTGTCCCCGCCGTGTCGCAGGTGGTTTCGTGGTGCTGGACGGCGACACCTTCGAGCTGAAGGGGAACTGGGAGAGCGAGTGCGAGACTCCCCCGAGCGGCCACGACTTCTGGTTCCAGCCGCGCCTCAACGTCCTGCTCAGCTCGGCCGGGCTGGTGCCCAAAGTGGCCGGGCGGGGCTTCAGCCCCGAGGACCTGGGCAAAGGTGGGACCGCCAATTGTGCCCCCGGGACCCCCCAGTGTGCCCCCGGGACCCCCAGTGTGTCTGCAGGGACCCCCAGTGTGCCCCCGGGACCCCCGAGTGTGCCCCAGAGCCCCCGGGACCCCCAGTGTGTCTGCAGAGCCCCCGGGACCCCCAGTGTGTCTGCAGAGCCCCCGGGACCCCCAGTTGTGTCCCCGGGACCCCCAATTGTGTCCCCGGGACCCCCGAGTGTGTCTGCAGAGCCCCCGGGACCCCCAGTGTGCCCCCGGGACCCCCCAGTGTGTCCCCGGGACCCCCGAGTGTGTCCTGGAGCCCCCCGGGACCCCAAATTGTGCCCCCGGGACCCCCGAGTGTGCCTGCAGGGCCCCCGGGACCCCCAGTTGTGCCCCCGGGACCCCCAATTGTGTCCTGGAGCCCCCGGGACCCCCAATTGTGCCCCCGGGACCCCAAACTGTGTCTGCAGAGACCCCGGGACCCCCAATTGTGCCCCCGGGACCCCCAGTGTGTCTGCAGAGCCCCCGGGACCCCCAATTGTGCCCCCGGGACCCCCAATTGTGTCTGTAGAGCCCTCGGGACCCCCAAAGGGCCGAGTTGTGCCCCAGAGCCCCGGCCGGGCCGGGCCGGGCTGGGCTGGGCCGGGAGGGGCACAAAGACTGGATTTGCTGGGGGGGTTATTCATAAATAGTGAATTTTCTGGGGGTTTTATTCTCAAAGGTTGGATTTCCTGGGGGTCTTAATCCCTAATTCTGAATTTCCTGGGGCTTTTATTCCCAAATCCAGAATTTCCTGGGGGTTTTATTCTCAAATCCTGAATTTTCCGGTGTTTTTCTTCCCAAATCCCGAATTTCTCTCTTCTCTTCAAATCCTGCCTTTCCCTCTCTGTTCACCCCCAATCCTGCCCTTTCCCAGTTTCTCTCCCCAATTTCTGCCCTTTCCGAATTCCCGCTCCCCAAATCCTTCATTTCCCATTTCCCCCTCCCCAAATCCCGCATTTCCCAGATTTTCCATCCCCAAATCCTGAATTTCCCCGACTTTCTGTCCCCAAATCCCGCATTTCCCGTGTCCCGCCGGGCTCTTCGGGCGCCGCCTGAACCTGTGGAACTTTCACGGATTTTCCGTCCTCAAATCCTTCCCTTTCCCAGATTTTCTCCTGCCTTTTCTCAGTTTCTCCTCCCCAATTCCTGAATTTCCCCTGTTTCCCGTCCCCAAACCCCGAATCTCCCGGTGTCCCCCAGGGGTGTTCGGCCGCCGCCTGAACCTGTGGAACTTTTCCCGTATTTTCCGTCCTCAAATCCTTCCCTTTCCCAGATTTTCTCCTGCCTTTTCTCAGTTTCTCCTGCCCTTTCCCATTTCCCCCTCCCCAAATCCCGAATTTCCCAGATTTTCTCTCCCCAAATCCTGCCCTTTCCCAATTCCCCCATCCCCACATCCTGCTCTTTCCCGGTTCCCACTCCCCAAATCCTGCATTTGCCAGATTTTCCTCCCCAATTCCTGAATTTCCCCTATTGCCCGTCCCCAAACCCGCATTCCCCGTGTCCCGCCGGGGTCTTTGGGCTCCTCCAGAACCTGTGGAACTTTTCCCGTATTTCCCGTCCCCAAATCCCGAATTTCCCCTATTTCCATCCCTAAACCCGCATTTCCCGTGTCCCCAGGGGTGTTCGGGCACCTCCAGAACCTGTGGAACTTTTCCCCTATTGCCCGTCCCCAAACCCTGCATTTACCGTCCCCAAATCCCGAATTTCCCGGATTTCCTGTCCCCAAACCCCTCATTTTCCATCCCCAACCCCTGTTTCCCGTGTCCCCAGGGGTGTTCGGGCGCCGGCTGAACGTGTGGAACTTGTCGTGCCGCAGCCTCACTCAGTGCTTCGACCTGGGCGAGGATTCTCTGCCGCTGACCGTGCGCTTCCTGCACAGCCCCGAGGCGGCCGAGGCCTACGTGGGCTGTGCCCTCAGCGGGGCCGTGTTCCGCTTCCAGCGCGGCTGCGAGGCGAGAGAACAGCGGGGACGGGACGGGGACGGGGATGGGGAGCGGGGAGAGGGGAGAGGGGAAAGGGAACAGGGAGCGGGGAAAGGGAATGGGGTGATGGGAATGGGAACAGGGTGATGGGAGCGGGGTCAGCTCGGTGGGATCGGGATCGGGATCGGGGCAGGAACAGGGACCGGGATGAGCCCGCTGTGCTCTGATCGGGATCAGGGATGGGATCAGGATCAGGGTCAGGGTCAGGGTCAGGGTGGGGTCGGGGATGTGACGGGGACCGGGCCGAGCCCGCTGTGCTCCGATCGAGGATGGGACAGGGATGATCCCGTTTGACCCGGGATCGGGATTGGGATGGGACAGGGATGGGGCTGGTCCCGCTGTGCCCGGTCCGGGCTCGGGATTGGGATCGGGATGGGGCTGGGGCTGGGTCTGGGTCTGGGGTCTCACCCGGCCCGGGCTGGGTCTGGGTCTGGGGTCTCACCCGGCCTGGGCTGGGTCTGGGGTCTCACCCGGCCCGGGCTGGGTCTGGGGTCTCACCCGGCCTGGGCTGGGTCTGGGGTCTCACCCGGCCCGGGCTGGGTCTGGGGTCTCACCCGGCCCGGGCTGGGTCTGGGGTCTCCCCCGGCCCGGGCTGGGTCTGGGGTCTCACCCGGGATGGGGATGGGTCTGGGGTCTCCCCGGCCCGGGCTGGGTCTGGGGTCTCCCCGGCCCGGGCTGGGTCTGGGGTCTCACCCGGGATGGGGATGGGTCTGGGGTCTCCCCGGCCCGGGCTGGGTCTGGGGTCTCACCCGGGATGGGGATGGGTCTGGGGTCTCCCCGGCCCGGGCTGGGTCTGGGGTCTCCCCCGGCCCGGGCTGGGTCTGGGGTCTCCCCCGGCCCGGCATGGGGCTGGGGTCTCCCCGGCCCCCCGCGCTGACCCGCCGCGCTCCCGCCGTGCAGAGAGACTCGTGGGCGGTGGAGGAGGTGATCCGGATCCCGCCCAAGGAGGTGTCGGGCTGGATCATGCCCAAGATGCCAGGTCCGTGTGCCGGGGGACAGGCCCTGTGCCCTGCGGGGGACACAGAGCCTGGGGGGGACACAGGGCCTGAGGGGGGGACACAGAGCCTGAGGGGGACACAGAGCCTGAGGGGGGACACAGGGCCTGAGGGGGGACACAGAGCCTGAGGGGGACACAGAGCCTGAGGGGGGACACAGGGCCTGAGGGGGACCCAGAGCCTGAGGGGGACACAGGGCCTGAGGGGGACACAGGGCCTGAGGGGGGACACAGGGCCTGAGGGGGACACAGGGCCTGAGGGGGACACAGAGCCTGAGGGGGACACAGGGCCTGAGGGGGACACAGGGCCTGAGGGGGGACACAGGGCCTGAGGGGGACACAGGGCCTGAGGGGACCCAGAGCCTGAGGGGGGGACACAGGGCCTGAGGGGGGACACAGAGCCTGAGGGGGACACAGGGCCTGAGGGGGAACCAGAGACTGAGGGGGAACCAGAGCCTGAGGGGGACACAGGGCCTGAGGGGGACACAGGGCCTGAGGGGGGACACAGGGCCTGAGGGGGACACAGGGCCTGAGGGGGACACAGGGCCTGAGGGGGAACCAGAGACTGAGGGGGAACCAGAGCCTGAGGGGGACACAGGGCCTGAGGGGGGACCCAGAGCCTGAGGGGGACACAGGGCCTGAGGGGGGGACACAGAGCCTGAGGGGGACACAGGGCCTGAGGGGGGGACACAGAGCCTGAGGGGGACACAGAGACTGAGGGGGAACCAGAGCCTGACTGACCCCAAACTCTGACTGACCTCAAACCCCGACTGACCCCAAACTCTTCTGGAGGACCCCAAACCCTGCTGGGGGACCCCAAACTCTGCTGGGGGACCCCAAATCATGACTGACCCCAAACCCAGCTGGGGGACCCCAGACTTTGCTGAGTTACCCCGAACTCTGACTGTCCCCAAATCCCCACTCCCTCACCCCAAACCCACCTGTCCCCAAACTCTGACTGTCCCCAACCCCTGGCTGACCCCAACCCCCGGCTGACCCCCCCCCCGCCCCCCCGTGTGTCCCCAGCCTTCATCGCCGACCTCGTCATCAGCCCCGACGACCGGTTCCTGTTCCTGTGCAATTGGTGGCACGGGGACATCCGGCAGTACGAGCTGCTCCGGGGCTGCAAACCCCGCCTGGTGGGGCAGGTGAGGGGACACCGGGGACCCCGGGGACACCTGTGACAACTGTGACACCAGGGATCCCAGTGTCCCCAGTGACCCCAGTCCGTGTGTCCAAGCAACCCCAGTGTCCCCAGTGGCATCGGTGATACCAGTGACCCCAGGGACCCCAGTGACACCAGTGAGCCCAGGGACACCAGTGTCCCCAGTCCATGTGTCCCAGTAACCCCAGTCATCCCAATCCCGGTGTCCTGGGGCTCCCAGTGACTCCAGTGTCCCCAGTGACACCAGTGAGCCCAGGGACACCAGTGACACCGGGGACCCCGGGGACACCAGTAATCCCAGTATCCCCAGTAACACCAGTGACCCCATTGCATGTGTCCCAGTATCCCCAGTCAGCCCTGTCTGTGTGTCCCAGTGCTCCCAGTATCCCCACTAACCCCAGTCCGTGTGTCCCAGTATCCCCAGTCACCCCAGTTCTGGTGTCCTGGGGCTCCAGTCTCCCCAGTATCCCCAGTGTATCCTCAGTGTCCCCAGTCTCCCCAGTAATCCCAGTGTCCCCAATGTCCCCAGTGTCCCCAGTAACCCCAGTGTACCCCCAGTCCCCCCAGCCCCCCAGTGACCCGGTTACCTGTCCAGGTGTTCGTGGGGGGCTCCATCCTGCGGGGCGGCCCCGTCACCGTGTGCAGGGACGAGGAGCTCAAGGCTCAGCCCGAGCCGCTCGTGGTCAAGGTGAGCCCGGGGAGGGGCCGGGGCACCTGCGGGAGGGGCGGGGGGGGGCTGGGCCTGGTCTTACCTGTGCTGCTCTTACTTGAGCTGTCCTGAGCCTGCTCTCACCTGAGCGTGTGCTCACCTGAGCGTGTGCTCACCTGCTCTCACCTGAACCCGCTCTAACCTGAGCCTGCTCTCAGCTCAGTCTGTGCTCACCTGAGTGTGAATCTGAGTGTGAGTGGGTGTGATCTCACCTGAGCCTGTTCTCACCTGTGCTGCTCTCACCTGAGCGTGTGTGACGGTGAACGGTGTGAGCCCGAGCCTGAGCCCGCTCTGAGCTCAGTCCGTTCTCACCTGAGCTGTTCTCACCTGAGCTGTTCTCACCTGTCCCGAGCTGTTCCTGATCCATTCTGCTCCTGCTCCTGCCCTGCCCCTGCTGGGATCCAGTCCCAGTAACCCCAGTATCTCCAGTCCCTCCAGTCCCAGTCCCCCCAGTCCCCCCAGTCCCAGCGCTCCCAATAACCCCAGTTCCCGTGTCCAAGTAACGCCAGTAACCCCAATTCCAGTCTCCCCAGTATCCCCAGTCCCAGCGCTCCCAGTCCCCCCAGTCCCCCCAGTCCCAGCATTCCCAGTCCCCCCAGTAACCCCAGTCCCCCCAGTCCCAGCACTCCCAGTCCCCCCAGTCCCCGCACTCCCAGTCCCCCCAGTCCCAGTCCCCCCAGTCCCCCCAGTCCCCCCAGTCCCCGCACTCCCAGTCCCCCCAGTCCCAGTCCCCCCAGTAACCCCAGTCCCCCCAGTCCCAGCACTCCCAGTCCCCCCAGTCCCAGCACTCCCAGTCCCCCCAGTCCCAGTCCCCCCAGTCCCCCCAGTCCCCCAGTGGCAGCGCTGGGAGCGCCCCAGTGACCCCGGCTGTGTCCCAGTGCAAACGCGTGTTCGGCGGCCCCGCGTCGCTGCAGCTCAGCCTGGACGGGCGGCGCCTCTACGTGACCAACTCCTTCTACAGCGCCTGGGACCGGCAGTTCTACCCCAGCGTGGTCAAGTGAGCGCGGGACCCCCCGGGACCCCCAACGGGACCCCCCGGGACCCCCCGGGACCCCCGGGACCCCCAACGGGACCCCCCAGCGGGACCCCCCAGAGGGACCCCAAGGGGACCCCCGGGACCCCCCCCCGGGACCCCTCCGGAGCAGGGACAGAGATCGGGACCCTCCTCATGGGGGATGTCCTGGGGACGGAGTCCCCAAAAAACATCCCCGGGCTGTCCCCGGGCTGTCCCCGGGCTGTCCCCGGGCTGTCCCCAGGGCTGTCCCCGGGCTGTCCCCCGCCTGTCCCCGGGCTGTCCCCGCCTGTCCCCAGGGCTGTCCCCGGGCTGTCCCCGCCTGTCCCCGGCCTGTCCCCAGGGCTGTCCCCAGGGCTGTCCCCGCCTGTCCCCGGGGCTGTCCCCGCCTGTCCTCGCCTGTCCCAGGGCTGTCCCCGCCTGTCCCCGCCTGTCCCCGGGCTGTCCCCAGGGCTGTCCCCAGGGCTGTCCCCGGGCTGTCCCCGCCTGTCCCCAGGGCTGTCCCCGGGCTGTCCCCAGGGCTGTCCCCGCCTGTCCCCGGCCTGTCCCCAGGGCTGTCCCCGGGCTGTCCCCGGGCTGTCCCCAGGGCTGTCCCCAGGGCTGTCCCCGGGCTGTCCCCAGGGCTGTCCCCGGCCTGTCCCCGGGCTGTCCCCAGGGCTGTCCCCGCCTGTCCCCAGGGCTGTCCCCAGGGCTGTCCCCAGGGCTGTCCCCGGGCTGTCCCCAGGGCTGTCCCCGCCTGTCCCCGCCTGTCCCCGGCCTGTCCCCGGGCTGTCCCCGCCTGTCCCCGGGCTGTCCCCGCCTGTCCCCGGGCTGTCCCCGCCTGTCCCCGCCTGTCCCCTCTGTCCCGTCCCCGTCCCGCCCCACGAGCCCCGCTGTCCCCGCAGGGAGGGCTCGGTGATGCTGCAGCTGGACGTGGACACGGACAAGGGCGGCCTGGCGGTGAACAAGAACTTCCTGGTGGATTTCGGCAAGGAGCCGCACGGGCCGTGCCTGGCGCACGCCGTTCGCTTCCCCGGCGGCGACGCCAAATCCCCGCCCCGGGCCTGAGGCGGCCCCGGCAGCGCCCCCGGCCCGGGATGAAAGGGGGAAACGGGGAAACGGGGAAAGGGGTGGTGGGGCTGGGGGCGAGGGGTGGTGGGGCTGGGGGTGGTGGGTTTGGGGTGTCCTGGGTGATTCCGGGCTTTGGGGTCCCGTGGGGTGATTCCCATATTTGAGGATCCCTTGGGTGAAATTCTGGGCTTTGGGGTCCCCGAGATAATTCCCATATTTGGGGTTCTGGGAGGGGATTCCCATATTTGGGGTCCCCCGGGTGATTCTGGGCTTTGGGGTCCTGTGGGGGGATGCCCGGATTTGGGGATCCCTTGGGTGATTCCCATAATTGGGGTCACTTGGGTGATTCCCATATTTGGGGTCCCCTTGAGTGATTCCCATAATTGGGGTCCTCGAGATAATTCTCATATTTGGGGTCCCGTGGGTGATTCCCAGTTTTGGTGTCCCCAGGGGGATTCCCAGATTTGGGGATCCCTTGGGCAATTCCCATAATTAGGGTCTCCTCGAGATAATTCCCATATTTGGGGTTCTGGGAGGGGATTCCCATATTTGGGGTCCCCCGGGTGATTCTGGGCTTTGGGGTCCTGTGGGGGGATGCCCGGATTTGGGGATCCCTTGGGTGATTCCCATAATTGGGGTCACTTGGGTGATTCCCATATTTGGGGTCCCCTTGAGTGATTCCCATAATTGGGGTCCTCGAGATAATTCTCATATTTGGGGTCCCGTGGGTGATTCCCAGTTTTGGTGTCCCCAGGGGGATTCCCAGATTTGGGGATCCCTTGGGCAATTCCCATAATTAGGGTCTCCTCGAGATAATTCCCATATTTGGGGTCCTCTCGGGGAATTTCTGGCTTTGGGATCCTCTTGGGTGATTCCCAGATTTGGGGTCCCCTGGGTGATTCTGGGCTTTGGGGTCCCCGAGATAATTCCCACATTTGGAGTTCTGGGAGAGGATTCCCGTATTTGGGGTCCCCCGGGTGATTCTGGGCTTTGGGGTCCTGTGGGGTGATTCCCATATTTGGGGTCCCCTTGAGTGATTCCCTAATTGGGGTCTTCAAGATAATTCCCATATTTGGGGTTTTCTCAGGGAATTTCTGGCTTTGGGATCCTCTTGGGTGATTCCCAGATTTGGGGATCCCTTGGCTGATCCCAGGCTTTGGGATACCCAAGATAATTCCCATATTTGAGGGCCCGTAGGGGCATTCCCAGATTTGGGATCCCCTCCAGTGATTCCCAGATTTGGGGATCCCTCGGGTGATCAAAATTTGATTCCCAAATTTGGAGTCCCCTCGGGTGATTCCCATACTTGGGATCCCCTGCATAATTCCCATATTTGGGGTTCTACGGGAGGATTCCCGTATTTGGGGTCCCCTTGGGTGATTTTGGGCTTTGGGGTCCTCTTGGGTGATTTCCAGATTTGGGATCGTCTCAAGTGATTCCCATATTTGGGATCCCCTCGGGTCATTCCCACATTTGGGATCCTCTTGGGTCACTCCCCTATTTGGGGTCCCCTCGGGTCATTCCCACATTTGGGGTCACTTGGGTGGTTCCCATGTTTGGGGTCCTCTCAGGGAATTTCTGGCTTTGGGATCCTCTCGGGTGATTCTCAGATTTGGGATCCCATGGGGTGATTCCCATATTTAGGATTCTCTTGGGTGATTCCCGGATTTGGGCTTATCTCAAGTGATTCCCGTATTTGGGGGAATTTCTGGATTTGGGATCATCTCCGGTGATTCCCATATTTGGGGTCCCCTCGGGTCATTCCCCTATTTGGGGTCCCCTCGGGCCTGACATCAATAAACTCATTTCCTGCATCAGCCGCAGCTTCTCCCGAGCCTCATTTATTGATATTTTATTTATTTCCCCTCATTTATTGATATTTTATTTAGTTCCCCCTCATTTATTGATATTTTATTTAGTTCCCCCTCATTGACTGATATTTTATTTTTCCCCAATTTATTTGTCTTTTATTTTCTCCTAATTCATTGATATTTTATATTCCCCTCATTTATTGCTATTTGATTTTCCCCTCATTTATTTGTATTTTATTTCTCCCCTCATTTATTTATATTTTATTTCCCCCAATTTATTGATATTTTACTTCCCCTTCATTTATTGATATTTTATTTTCTCTAGTTTATTTATATTTTATTTTCCCCTCATTCATTTATATTTTATTTCCCCCCTCGTTTATTGATATTTTATTCCCCCCTCATTTATTTATAATTTATTTATAATTTATTTATAATTTATTTATAATTTATTTATAATTTATTTCCCCCTTCATTTATTGATATTTTATTTCGCTCTCATTTATTGATATTTTATTTCCCCCTCCTTTATTTATATTTTTCCCCATTTTATCCCTGGTTTATTCCCCATTTTATCCCTTTTTTATCCCAATTTTACCCCCATTTTATCCCCCATTTATCCCCATTTTATCCATTTTTTACCCCTATTTTTCCCTCTGTTGTTTATATTTTATTCCTATTTTATCCCCATTTAACTCCTGGTTTATCCCCATTTTATTCCTGTTTTATCCTTATTTTTTCCCTATTTTATTGATATTTTATTTCCATTTTATCCCTGGTTTACTCCCCATTTTATTCCTATTTTTCCCCCTTTTTACCCTTACTTTTTTCCTATTTTATTTATAATTTATCCCTACTTTATCCTTATTTTACCTTTATTTTATCCCTATTTTTTTTCTATTTTATCCCTATTAAATTTATATTTTATCCTTATTTTATCCCTATTTTTCCTTATTTTATCCCTATTTTTTCTCCCTATTTTATCCCTCTTTTTTCCTTATTTTATCCCTATTTTCCCCTTTATTTTATCCCTATTTTTTCCTTATTTTATCCCTCTCTTTTCCTTATTTTATCCCCATTTTTTCCTTGTTTTATCCCTATTTTTTCCCTTATTTTATCCCTATTTTCCCTTATTTTAACCCTATTTTTTCCTTAAACGCCCAAAAAACCCTAAAAAAATTGGAATTTCAGCTGCTGGAAGAAAATTTTATTGAGATTTTTGATTTTCAGAGATGATTTTAAGGAAAAGTTGCTCCAAAATCGGAATTTTGGGATAAAACTCCAGAGATCCCAAATTTCCTGGGAAAAAGGGATGGGGAGGGGAAAGGAGGGAAAAATGGGAGAAATTCCAAATTTCCTGGGATCAGAGGGGGGTGTTGGAGAATTCCCGAATTCCCAAATTTCTGAATCCTGAATTCCCAAATAATTCCCAAATTTCTGAATAATTCACAAATTCCCGAGTTCTGAAATCCCAAATTCCCGAATTCCCAAAAAATTCCCAAATTCCCGAATTCTGAATTCCCAAATCCCCAAAAAATTCCCCAAAAAATCCCCGAAAATCCCCCCCAAAATCCAAAAAAATTCCCCAAAAATCCCCCCAAAATCTAAAAAAATTCCCCAAAAATCCCCCCAAAATCCAAAAAAATTCCCCAAAAAACCCCCCAAAATTCCCAAAAAATCTCCAAAAAATCCTCAAAAAATCCCCCCAAAATCAAACAAAAAATCCCAAAAAAATTCCCCAAATAGTCCCCAGACCTTCAGAGCCAGATGTCGGAGGTGCAGTCCTTGAATTCCCAAATCCTGAATTCTCGTATTCCCAAATTCCCAAATTCCCCAAAAAATCTCTCAAAATTTCAAAAAAATCTCCCCAAAATTCCAAAAAAAATCCCCAAAAAATCCCGCAAAAATCCCCCCAAATTTCCCCCCAAAATCTCAAAAAAATTCCCCCCAAAATCCACAAAAATCCCCAAAAATCTAAACACCCTCCCCCCAAATTTCCCCAAAAATCCAAAAAAATTCCCAAAAATCCCGGAGGGCTCAGAGCCAGATGTCCGAGGTGCAGTCCCCCTCCAAAAATCCCAATTCCCCAGATTCCTGCATTTCCACATTCCCAAACTCTCGAATTCCCAATTTCCTGAATCCCAAATTCTCAAATTCCTGAATTCCCAAATTAAAAAAAAAATTACCAAAAATTCTTTAAGAATCCCAAAAAAATTCCTGCAAAATCCCCCCAAAAATCCCCCCAAAAATCCAAAAAAATCCCCCCAAATCATCCCAAAAAATCCCAAAAATTCCCCCCAAAACCCCCTCAAAATCCAAAAAAATCTCCAAAAAATCCCCAAAAATCTCCCCAAAATTCCCAGAAATCTCAAAAAGTCCCCCAAAAATTCCCAAAAAATCCTCCCAAAAATCCCCCAAAAATCCTCAAAAAATCCCGAAAAATCCCTAAAAATTCCTTAAAAAATCCCAAAAAATTCCTAAAAAAATCCCAAAAAATTCCCAAAAATTCCCCAAAATTCCCAAAAAATTCCCCAAAAAATCCCCCCAAAATTCCCAAATAGTTCCTAGACTCTCAGAGCCAGATGTCAGAGGTGCAGTCCCCCCCTGAATTCCCGAGTCCTGAATTCCCATATTTCCAAATTCCTCAAAAAAAAAAACCCCAAAACAAAAAAATCCCCCAAAAATCCCAAAAAAATCCCCCCAATTTTCCCCCCAAAAATCCTCAAAAAACCCCCTCAAAATCCCAAAAAATCCCCCCAAATCCCTCAAGAAGTCCCCCAAAAAATCCTCAAAAATTCCCCAAAAAAATCCCTAAAAATTCCAAAAACATCCTCCCAAAAATCCCCAAAAAATCCTCAAAAAATCCCGAAAAATCCCTAAAAATTCCTTAAAAAAATCCCAAAAAATCCCAAAAAATTCCCAAAAAATCCTCCCAAAAATCCCCAAAAAATCCTCAAAAAATCCCGAAAAATCCCTAAAAATTCCTTAAAAAATCCCAAAAAATCCCAAAAAATTCCCAAAAAATCCCCAAAAATTCCCCGGGAATTCCCCGACTCTCATACCCAGATGTCAGAGGTGCAGTCCCGGAATTCCTGAATCCTGAATTCCCGCATTCCCTAATTCCCAAATTATCCAGTTCCCAAATGACGAAATCCTGAATTCTCAAATTTCTGAATTCCCAAATTCACAAAGAATTCTCCAAAAAAATCCCCAAAAATGCCCCCAAAATTCCCAGAAATCTTCTCAAAAAATCTCCCAAAAATTCCCAAAAAAACCCTAAAAAATCAAAAAAAAATCCCAAAAAATTCCCAAAAAAATCCCCAAAAAATCCCAAAAAAATCCTAAAAGAATCCCAAAAAATTCCCAAAAAATCCCCCCAAAATTCCCAAAAATTCTCCAAAAAATCCCCCCAAAATTCCCAAATAGTTCCCAGACTCTCAGAGCCAGATGTCAGAGGTGCAGTCCCTGAATTCCCAGATCCCGAATTCCTGCATTTCCACGTTCCCATATTCTGGAAATCCTGAATTCCTGAACCCTCAAATTCCTGAATCTTGAAATCTGAAATTCCTGAATTCCCAAATTCCAAAAAAATTCCCAAAAATTCTTTAAGACTTCTCAAAAAATCCCCCCAAAAAATCCCTAAAAAATCCCCGAAAAATCCCTAAAAATTCCTTAAAAAATCCCAAAAAATCCCTAAAAATTCCCAAAAAATCCTCCCAAAAATCCCCCAAAAATCCTCAAAAAAATCCCAAAAAATCCCCAAAAAATCCTCAAAAAATCCCCAAAAATCCCAAAAAATTCCCAAAAATTCCCTAAAAATTCCCCCCAAAAAATCCCCCAAAAATCCTCAAAAAAATCCCGAAAAATCCCTAAAAATTCCTTAAAAAAATCCCAAAAAATCCCAAAAAATCCCCAAAAAATCCTCAAAAAATCCCAAAAAATCCCAAAAAATTCCCAAAAATTCCCTAAAAATTCCCCCCAAAAATCCCAAAAAAATCCCTAAAAATTCCCAAAAAATCCTCCCAAAAATCCCCCAAAAATCCTCAAAAAATCCCAAAAAATCCAAAAAAAATCCTCAAAAAAATCTCAAAAAATCCCAAAAAATTCCCAAAAATTCCCTAAAAATTCCCCCCAAAAATCCCAAAAAAATCCCTAAAAATTCCCAAAAAATCCTCCCAAAAATCCCCAAAAAATCCTCAAAAAATCCCAAAAAATCCCTAAAAATTCCTCAAAAAAATCCCAAAAAATCCCAAAAAATTCCCAAAAATTCCCTAAAAATTCCCCCCAAAAAATCCCAAAAAATTCCCCCAAAATTCCCATAAACTTCTGGCGGATTCACATCCAGATGTCGGAGGTGCAGTCCCCCCCCGGGTAGCGCACCTCGTGCGCCAGGCAGGGCCCGCCCGGCTCCTGCCCAAAATCCACCAGGAATTGGGGATTGATGGTCAGACCCCCCTGGGCTGTGTCCACGTCCAGCTGCAGCAGCACCGAGCCCTCCCTGAAATGGCAGAAACAATTAATTATCAATAGTAATTAATACTAATTATGGGTAGTTAATGAATAGTTCTTAAATATAATTATTTATAATAATTTTAAGCAATTGATTATAACCATAAGGTAAGGAATAAGTCCAGCTGAAGCAACACTGAGCCCTCCCTGAAACTGGAATAAACAATTCATTGTCAGTATTAATTAATAATAATTATTGGTAGTTAATGAATAGTTCCCAAATGTTATTATTATTTATAATATTTTTGAACGATTGATTGTAACCATAAGTTAAGGAATAAGTCCAGCTGAAGCAGCACAGAGCCCTCCCTGGAACGGGAATAAACCAATTACTTATCAATTATTAATTAATACTAATTATTATTAATAGTTAATTAATAGTTCCTAATTATTATTATTATTTATACTATCTTTAAACGATTGATTGTAACCATAAGTTAAGTGATACGTCCAGCTGAAGCAGCACCGAGCCCTCCCTGAAACAGAAGAAACACTTAATTGTCAGTTATTAATTAATACTATTTTCTATTAATAGTTAATGAACAGCTCTTAAATATTATTATTATTTGCAATAATTTTAAATGATTGATTGTAACCCTAAGTTAAGTAACAAGTCCAGCTGCAGCCAACACAGCCCTCCCTGTGAGAAAAGACCACTTAATTATCAATATTAATTAATACTAATAATTATTAATTCTTAATTATTAATTATTAACTACTATTAGTTAAGGAATAGTTCTTAAATATTATTACTGTTTATAATAATTTGTAATGATTGATTATATCCATAAGTTAAGTGACAAGTCCCCCTGCAGCAGCACCGAGCCCTCCCTGAAACGGGAAATAAACAATTAATTATCAATATTAATTAATACTAATTATTATTAATAGTTAATGAATAGTTCCTAAATGTTATTATTATTTATAATATTTTTGAATGATTGATTGTAACCATAAGTTAAGTAATAGGTCCCCCTGCAGCAGCACAGAGCCCTCCCTGAAACGAGAAATAAACAATTATCAATATTAATTAATACTAATTATTGGTGGTTAATTAATAGTTCTTAAATATTATTATTTATAATAGTTTTAAACGATTGATTGTAACCATAAGTTAAGTGATAAGTCCAGCTGAAGCAACACTGAGCCCTCCCTGAAACGGGAAATAAACAATTAATTATCAATATTAATTAATACTAATTATTATTAATAGTTAATGAATAGTTCCTAAATGTTATTATTATTTATAATATTTTTGAATGATTGATTATAACCGTAAGTTAAGTAATAGGTCCCCTGCAGCAGCACCAAGCCCTCCCTGAAACTGGAATAAACAGTTCATTGTCAGTATTAATTAATAGTAATTAGTATTATTAATAGTTAATGAATAGTTCTTAAATATTATTACTGTTTCTAATAATTTTTAATGATTGATTATATCCATAAGTTAAGTGATAAGTCCAGCTGAAGCAGCACCAAGCCCTCCCTGTGAGAAAAAATCCACTTAATTATAAATATTAATTAATAATTATAAATATTAATTATTATTAGTTAAGGAATAGTTCTTAAATATTATTACTGTTTATAATAATTTGTAATGATTGATTATATCCATAAGTTAAGTGACAAGTCCCCCTGCAGCAGCACCGAGCCCTCCCTGAAACGGGAAAAATACTTAATTATCAATATTAATTAATACTAATTATTGGTGGTTAATTAATAGTTCTTAAATATTATTATTTATAATAGTTTTAAAGAATTGATTATAACCATAAGTTAAGTTCAGCTGCAGCATCATCGAGCCCTCCCTGAAAGCAAAAAAACCACTTGATTGTCAATTAATAATTAGTACTAATTATTATTAATTATTGGGAGTTAATTATAATTTATTAAATAGTATTATTTATAATGATTTTAAATAATTGATTATAACCATAAGTTAAGTGATAAGTCCAGCTGCAGCATCACTGAGCCCTCCTGGTGAGAAAAAACCACTTAATTATCAATATTAACACTAATTATTATTAATTATTGGTAGTTAAGTAATATATACTAAATATTATTATTTATAATAATTTTAAATGATTGATAATAAGTATAAGTTAAGTGATAAGTCCAGCTGCAGCAGCGCCAAGCCCTCCCTGAAACGGGAATAAACACTTAATTGTCAATATTAATTAATACTAATTGTTATCATTCATTAATTATTAATAGTTAATTTATATTTATTTATTATTATTATTTATAATAGTTTTAAATAATTAATTATAGCCATAAGTCAAGTAATAAGTCCAGCTGCAGCCAACACTGAGCCTGCCCTGAGGGAAAAAAACATTTAATTGTCAATTATTGATAAATACTAATCATTATTAATTATTGGTAGTTAATGAATAGTTCTTAAATATAATTATTTATAATAATTTTAAATGATTGATTATGGCGAGTTATTATATTATTCTATAATAATATTTATTGCATCATAATTATAATCAATAATAAATTACAATATATCATTAATTATGATTATAACAATTAATTATAACAATTAATTATAACAATTAATTATAACAATTAATTACAACAATTAATTTATTACTTAACATTAATCAACATGAATATTAAACCTACTAAATTTAACGATTAAATATTAAACCAACAATTACATATCAATCAATAACCATTTAATAACCAACATAATAACAGAATATTAATAACACTACCAGACTAATGGCTAATTAATGATTAATTAATGATTAATTAATGGCTAATTAGTGCTCACTGTATCATGGTGGGGTAGAACTGGCGGTCCCAGGCGCTGTAGAGGGACGTGGTGACGTAGAGCCGGGTCCCGTCCAGGCTCAGCTGCAACATCTGCGGCCCCCCCGGGATCCTCTTACCCTGGAATTCCAGGGGAATACAGCACGGGAGTCGGAAATTCGGGAATTTGGGGGAGAAAATGGAATTTTGGGGGAGAAAAATCACAATTTTGGGGGAGAAAATGGATTTTTTGGGGAAAAAAATCCCAGTTTTTGGGGAGAAAATGGAATTTTTTGGGGAAAAAATCCCATTTTTGGGGAGAAAATTGAATTATTTGGGGAGAAAATTGAATTATTTGGGGAGAAATCCCAATTTTGGGGAGAAAATCCCAATTTTGGGGAGAAAATCTCAATTTTTGGGGAGAAAAAGGAATTTTTGGGCGAAAATCCCAAATTTGGGGAAGAAAATAGAATTTTTTTAAAAAAAATCCCAATTTGGGGGAGAAAATTGCAAATTTTGGAGAGAAAATCCCAATTTTGGGGGAGGAAATTCCAATTTTGGGGGAGAAAATCCCTATTTTTTTTTTTTTTGAGAAAAATCCCAAATTTTTTTTGAGAAAATCCCAAATTTGGGGGAGAAAATGGATTTTTTTGGGGATTTTTTTGGCCACTGAAATGATCAGAGTCGGGGAATTTATTGAAGGGATTGTGGGTCCAACATCTGCGGCCCCCCCGGGATCCGCTTACCCTGGAATTCCAGGGGAATACAGCACGGGAGTCGGGAATTCGGGAATTTGAGGAGAAAATGGAATTTTTAGGGGAGAAAATTGAATTTTTTGGGAAAAAAAATCCCATTTTTTGGGGAGAAAATGGAATTTTTTTGGAAAAAAATCCCATTTTTTGGGGAGTAAATTGAATTTTTTGGGGGGAAAATCGCAACTTTTTGGGGAGAAAATGGAATTTTTTTGGGGGAAAAAATGGGTCCCAATTTTGGGGAGAAAAATCCCAATTTTGGAGAGAAAATCCCAATTTTTTTTGAGAAAAATCCCAAATTTTTTTTGAGAAAATCCCAAATTTGGGGGAGAAAATGGATTTTTTTGGGGATTTTTTTGGCCACTGAAATGATCAGAGTCGGGGAATTTATTGAAGGGATTGTGGGTCCAACATCTGCGGCCCCCCCGGGATCCGCTTACCCTGGAATTCCAGGGGAATACAGCACGGGAGTCGGGAATTCGGGAATTTGAGGAGAAAATGGAATTTTTAGGGGAGAAAATTGAATTTTTTGGGAAAAAAAATCCCATTTTTTTGGGGAGAAAATGGAATTTTTTTGGAAAAAAATCCCATTTTTTGGGGAGTAAATTGAATTTTTTGGGGGGAAAATCGCAACTTTTTGGGGAGAAAATGGAATATTTTTTGGGGGAAAATGGGTCCCAATTTTGGGGGAGATAAATCCTAATTTTGGGGAGAAAATCCCAATTTTTGGAAGAAAATCCCAGTTTTTTTGGGGAGAAAATCCCAATTTTTTTTGGAGAAAAATCCCAATTTTGGGCGAGAAAATGGAAATTTTTGCAAGAGAAAATTGAATTTTTTGGGGGGAAAGGGATCACAATTTAGGGGAGATAAATCCCAAATCTTGGGAAGAAAATCCCAATTTTTGAGAGGAAAATCACAAGTTTTGGAGAAAATCCCAAATTTTGGGGGAGAAAATCCAAATTTTTGGGAAGAAAATGGATTTTTTTGGGGAATTTTTTGGCCACTGAAATGATCAGAGTCGGGGAATTTATTGAAGGGATTGTGGGTCCAACATCTGCGGCCCCCCCGGGATCCTCTTACCCTGGAATTCCAGGGGAATACAGCACGGGAGTCGGGAATTCGGGAATTTGAGGAGAAAATGGAATTTTTAGGGGAGAAAATTGAATTTTTTGGGAAAAAAATCCCATTTTTTGGGGAGAAAATTGAATTTTTTAGGGGGAAAATCCAAATTTTTGGGGAGAAAATCTCAATTTTGGGGGAGAAAACGGAATTTTTGGGGGAGAAAATGGAATGTTTTGAGAGAGAAAAACCCCATTTTGGGGGAGAAAATCCCAAATTTTTTGAAGAAAATCCCAATTTTTGGGGGAGAAAAATCTCAATTTTTGGGGAGATAAATCCCAATTTTGGGGAAGAAAATGGAAATTTTGAGGGAGAAAATTGAATTTTTTGGGGGGAAAAGGGATCCCAATTTTTGGGGAGATAAATCCCAATTTTGGGGAGAAAATGGAATTATTTGGGAGAGAAAATCCCAATTTTTGTGGAAAAAATCTCAAATTTTGGTGAGAAAATGGATTTTTTTGGGGAGAAAATTGAATTTTTTACGGGAGAAAAATCACAACTTTTGGGGAGAAAAATTCCAAATTTTTTTTGAGAAAATCCCAAATTTGGGGGAGAAAATGGATTTTTTTGGGGATTTTTTTGGCCACTGAAATGATCAGAGTCGGGGAATTTATTGAAGGGATTGTGGGTCCAACATCTGCGGCCCCCCCGGGATCCGCTTACCCTGGAATTCCAGGGGAATACAGCACGGGAGTCGGGAATTCGGGAATTTGAGGAGAAAATGGAATTTTTAGGGGAGAAAATTGAATTTTTTGGGAAAAAAAATCCCATTTTTTTGGGGAGAAAATGGAATTTTTTTGGAAAAAAATCCCATTTTTTGGGGAGTAAATTGAATTTTTTGGGGGGAAAATCGCAACTTTTTGGGGAGAAAATGGAATATTTTTTGGGGGAAAATGGGTCCCAATTTTGGGGGAGATAAATCCTAATTTTGGGGAGAAAATCCCAATTTTTGGAAGAAAATCCCAGTTTTTTTGGGGAGAAAATCCCAATTTTTTTTGGAGAAAAATCCCAATTTTGGGCGAGAAAATGGAAATTTTTGCAAGAGAAAATTGAATTTTTTGGGGGGAAAGGGATCACAATTTAGGGGAGATAAATCCCAAATCTTGGGAAGAAAATCCCAATTTTTGAGAGGAAAATCACAAGTTTTGGAGAAAATCCCAAATTTTGGGGGAGAAAATCCAAATTTTTGGGAAGAAAATGGATTTTTTTGGGGAATTTTTTGGCCACTGAAATGATCAGAGTCGGGGAATTTATTGAAGGGATTGTGGGTCCAACATCTGCGGCCCCCCCGGGATCCTCTTACCCTGGAATTCCAGGGGAATACAGCACGGGAGTCGGGAATTCGGGAATTTGAGGAGAAAATGGAATTTTTAGGGGAGAAAATTGAATTTTTTGGGAAAAAAATCCCATTTTTTGGGGAGAAAATTGAATTTTTTAGGGGGAAAATCCAAATTTTTGGGGAGAAAATCTCAATTTTGGGGGAGAAAACGGAATTTTTGGGGGAGAAAATGGAATGTTTTGAGAGAGAAAAACCCCATTTTGGGGGAGAAAATCCCAAATTTTTTGAAGAAAATCCCAATTTTTGGGGGAGAAAAATCTCAATTTTTGGGGAGATAAATCCCAATTTTGGGGAAGAAAATGGAAATTTTGAGGGAGAAAATTGAATTTTTTGGGGGGAAAAGGGATCCCAATTTTTGGGGAGATAAATCCCAATTTTGGGGAGAAAATGGAATTATTTGGGAGAGAAAATCCCAATTTTTGTGGAAAAAATCTCAAATTTTGGTGAGAAAATGGATTTTTTTGGGGAGAAAATTGAATTTTTTACGGGAGAAAAATCACAACTTTTGGGGAGAAAAATTCCAAATTTTTTTTGAGAAAATCCCAAATTTGGGGGAGAAAATGGATTTTTTTGGGGATTTTTTTGGCCACTGAAATGATCAGAGTCGGGGAATTTATTGAAGGGATTGTGGGTCCAACATCTGCGGCCCCCCCGGGATCCGCTTACCCTGCAATTCCAGGGGAATACAGCACGGGAGTCGGGAATTCGGGAATTTGGGGGAGAAAATGGAATTTTTAGGGGAGAAAATTGAATTTTTTGGGAAAAAAATCCCATTTTTTGGGGAGAAAATGGAATTTTTTTGGAAAAAAATCCCATTTTTTGGGGAGTAAATTGAATTTTTTGGGGGGAAAATCGCAACTTTTTGGGGAGAAAATGGAATTTTTTTGGGGGAAAATGGGTCCCAATTTTGGGGGAGATAAATCCTAATTTTGGGGAGAAAATCCCAATTTTTGGAAGAAAATCCCAGTTTTTTTGGGGAGAAAATCCCAATTTTTTTTGGAGAAAAATCCCAATTTTGGGCGAGAAAATGGAAATTTTTGCAAGAGAAAATTGAATTTTTTTGGGGGAAAGGGATCACAATTTAGGGGAGATAAATCCCAAATCTTGGGAAGAAAATCCCAATTTTTGAGAGGAAAATCACAAGTTTTGGAGAAAATCCCAAATTTTGGGGGAGAAAATCCAAATTTTTGGGAAGAAAATGGATTTTTTTGGGGAATTTTTTGGCCACTGAAATGATCAGAGTGGAGGAATTTATTGAAGGGATTGTGGGTCCAACATGTGGGAACCCCCTGGGATCTGCTCACCCTGGAATTCCACGAGAATACAGCACGGGAGTCGGGAATTCGGGAATTTGGGGGAGAAAATGGAATTTTTAGGGGAGAAAATTGAATTTTTTGGGAAAAAAATCCCATTTTTTGGGGAGAAAATGGAATTTTTTTGGAAAAAAATCCCATTTTTTGGGGAGTAAATTGAATTTTTTAGGGGGAAAATCGTAACTTTTTGGGGAGAAAATGGAATTTTTTGGGGGGAAAATGGGTCCCAATTTTGGGGGAGATAAATCCTAATTTTGGGGAGAAAATCCCAATTTTTTGGGGAGAAAAATCCCAAATTTTTTTTGAGAAAATCCCAAATTTGGGGGAGAAAATGGATTTTTTTGGGGATTTTTTTGGCCACTGAAATGATCAGAGTCGGGGAATTTATTGAAGGGATTGTGGGTCCAACATCTGCGGCCCCCCCGGGACCCGCTTACCCTGCAATTCCAGGGGAATACAGCACGGGAGTCGGAAATTCGGGAATTTGGGGGAGAAAATGGAATTTTTAGGGGAGAAAATTGAATTTTTTGGGAAAAAAAATCCCATTTTTTGGGGAGAAAATGGAATTTTTTTGGAAAAAAATCCCATTTTTTGGGGAGTAAATTGAATTTTTTGGGGGGAAAATCGCAACTTTTTGGGGAGAAAATGGAATTTTTTTGGGGGGAAAATGGGTCCCAATTTTGGGGGAGATAAATCCTAATTTTGGGGAGAAAATCCCAATTTTTGGAAGAAAATCCCAGTTTTTTTGGGGAGAAAATCCCAATTTTTTTTGGAGAAAAATCCCAATTTTGGGCGAGAAAATGGAAATTTTTGCAAGAGAAAATTGAATTTTTTGGGGGGAAAGGGATCACAATTTAGGGGAGATAAATCCCAAATCTTGGGAAGAAAATCCCAATTTTTGAGAGGAAAATCACAAGTTTTGGAGAAAATCCCAAATTTTGGGGGAGAAAATCCAAATTTTTGGGAAGAAAATGGATTTTTTTGGGGAATTTTTTGGCCACTGAAATGATCAGAGTCGGGGAATTTATTGAAGGGATTGTGGGTCCAACATGTGGGAACCCCCTGGGATCTGCTCACCCTGGAATTCCAGGGGAATACAGCACGGGAGTCGGGAATTCGGGAATTTGGGGGAGAAAATGGAATTTTTAGGGGAGAAAATTGAATTTTTTGGGAAAAAAATCCCATTTTTTGGGGAGAAAGTTGAATTTTTTAGGGGGAAAATCCAAATTTTTGGGGAGAAAATCTCAATTTTGGGGGAGAAAACGGAATTTTTGGGGGAGAAAATGGAATGTTTTGAGAGAGAAAAACCCCATTTTGGGGGAGAAAATCCCAAATTTTTTGAAGAAAATCCCAATTTTTGGGGGAGAAAAATCTCAATTTTTGGGGAGATAAATCCCAATTTTGGGGAAGAAAATGGAAATTTTGAGGGAGAAAATTGAATTTTTTGGGGGGAAAGGGATCACAATTTTTGGGGAGATAAATCCCAATTTTGGGGAGAAAATGGAATTATTTGGGAGAGAAAATCCCAATTTTTGTGGAAAAAATCTCAAATTTTGGTGAGAAAATGGATTTTTTTGGGGAGAAAATTGAATTTTTTAGGGGAGAAAAATCACAACTTTTGGGGAGAAAAATTCCAAATTTTTTTTGAGAAAATCCCAAATTTGGAGGAGAAAATGGATTTTTTTGGGATTTTTTTGGCCACTGAAATGATCAGAGTCGGGGAATTTATTGAAGGGATTGTGGGTCCAACATCTGCGGCCCCCCCGGGATCCGCTTACCCTGGAATTCCAGGGGAATACAGCACGGGAGTCGGAAATTCGGGAATTTGGGGGGAAAATGGAATTTTTAGGGGAGAAAATGGAATTTTTTGGGAAAAAAAATCCCATTTTTTGGGGAGAAAATGGAATTTTTTTGGAAAAAAATCCCATTTTTTGGGGAGTAAATTGAATTTTTTGGGGGGAAAATCGCAACTTTTTGGGGAGAAAATGGAATATTTTTTTGGGAAAATGGATCCCAATTTTGGGGGAGATGAATCCTAATTTTGGGGAGAAAATCCCAATTTTTGGAAGAAAATCCCAGTTTTTTTGGGGAGAAAATCCCAATTTTTTTTGGAGAAAAATCCCAATTTTGGGCGAGAAAATGGAAATTTTTTGAGAGAAAATTGAATTTTTTTGGGGGAAAGGGATCACAATTTAGGGGAGATAAATCCCAAATCTTGGGAAGAAAATCCCAATTTTTGAGGGGAAAATCACAAATTTTGGAGAAAATCCCAAATTTTGGGGGAGAAAATCCCAAATTTGGGGGAGAAAATGGATTTTTTTGGGGATTTTTTTGGCCACTGAAATGATCAGAGTCGGGGAATTTATTGAAGGGATTGTGGGTCCAACATCTGCGGCCCCCCCGGGATCCGCTTACCCTGGAATTCCAGGGGAATACAGCACGGGAGTCGGGAATTCGGGAATTTGGGGGAGAAAATGGAATTTTGGGGGAGAAAATCACAAGTTTGGGGGAGAAAATGGATTTTTTGGGGGGAGAAAAGTGAACTTTTTGGGAAAAAATCCCATTTTTTGGGGAGAAAATTGAATTTTTTAGGGGGAAAATCGCAATTTTGGGGGAGAAAATGGAACTTTTTGGGGGAGAAAATTGAAATTCTTTGGGGGGAAAAGGGATCCCAATTTTGGGAAGAAAATCCCAAATTTTGAGGGGAAAATCCCAAATTTTGGAGAGAAAATCCCAATTTTTGGGGAAAAGGGATCCCAATTTTGGGGAGATAGATTCCAATTTTGGGGCAGAAAATCGGAATTTTTGAGGGAGAAAATCCCAATTTATGGAGAGAAAATTGAAATTTTTGGGGGGAAAATGGATCCCAATTTTTGGGGAGATAAATCCCAATTTTGGGGAGAAAATCCCAGGTTTTTTTGGAGAAAAATCCCAATTTTTTTTTAAGAAAAATCCCAATTTTGGGCGAGAAAATCGAATTTTTGGGGGAGAAAATCCCAATTTTTGGGGAGAAAATCACAAATTTTGGTGAGAAAATGGATTTTTTGGGGGAGAAAACTGGACTCTTTAGGAAAAAAAATCCCCATTTTTTGGGGAGAAAATCCCAATTTTTTGGAAGAAAATCCCAATTTTTTGGGGAGAGAATCCCAAGTTTTTGGGGAGAAAAATCCTAATTTTTTTTTTTGAGAAAATCCCAATTTTGGGGGAGAAAATGGAACTTTTTGCAGGAGAAAATCTCATTTTTTGGGGAAAAAATCCCGATTTTTGTTGAGAAAATGGAATATTTTTTGAAAAAAATTCCCATTTTTTGGGAGAAAATTGAATTTTTTGGGGGGAAAATTGCAAGTTTTGGAGGGAATTTTCGGAGATATTTTTTGGGATTTTTTTGTGAAAATTTTGTGAATTTTGGGGGGAATTTTTCGGCATTTTTTGTGAATTTTGGGGGGATTTTTTGTGAATTTTTTGGGATTTTTTGTGATTTTTTTGTGGATTTTTTTGGGGAATTTTTGGGCGATGTTTTGTGAATATTTGGGAGGGTTTTTTGGGAATTTTTGGGCGGGATTTATGGCAGATTTTTTGTGATTTTTTGAGGGATTTTTTGTGAATCTTTAGGGATTTTCTTGAGGATTTTTTTGGGATTTTTTTGGGATTTTTTTGGGATTTTTGGTGAAATTTTTGGGGGGACTTTTTGTGAATTTTGGGGAACCTTTTGGGATTTTGAGGGAATTTTTTGTGAATATATTTGGGGGATTTTTTTGTGGATTTTTTGTGATTTTTTGGGGGATTTTTTGTGAAATTTTTGGTGTATTTTTTGGTGAATTTTGGGGGATTTTTTGTAAATTTTTGGGGGGGATTTTTTGTGAATTTTTTTGGGGATTTTTTTGTGAATTTTGGGGGGGATTTTTTGGGATTTTTTGTGAAATTTTTGGGGGGATTTTTTGTGAATTTTTGGAGATTTTTTGAGAATTTTTTTTGGATTTTTTGGAGAATTGTTTTGGGGCATTTTTGTGAATATTTGAAGGATTTTTAGTGAATTTTTTTGGATTTTTTTTGTGAATTTTGGGGGATTTTTTGTGAATTTTTGGGGGATTTTTTGGGGATTTTTTTGGATTTTTTGGGGGATTTTTTTGTGAATTTTGGGGATTTTTTTAGGAATTCTCACCTGGACCACACAAGGCTCCGGCTGCTCCTTCAACTCCTGATCCTCCAGCACAGTCACAGCTCCTCCTTTACACAAACTGCCCCCCAAAAATACCTGAAAAATAAAAAATTCCATTAAAAATTAATTAATTTTTTAAAAATTGGGATTTTTGGGAGTTTTTGGGGGATTTTTTTTATTATTTTTGGGGACTTCTTTCGGATTTTTCCAGGATTCTTTTGGAATTATTTTTAATTTTTTTTTATTATTATTATTTTTGGAAGTTTTGGAGATTTTTTGGAATTTTTTGGGGGATTTTTTCTGGATTTTTGGGGGGATTTGGGGGATTTTTGAGAATTTCTGGAGATTTTGGGGGTTTTTTGGAATTTTTGGGGATTTTTTTTTATTTTTGTGAATTTTTTATGAATTTTTTGGGGATTTTTGGGGGATTTTGGGGGGGATTTTTTTTTTGTGAAATTTGAGGGATTTTTTGTGAATTTCTTGGGAATTTTTTTTGATTTTTTTTTTGAGTTTTTTGGGAAGTTTTTGTGATTTTTTTTGGGAATTTTTAGAAAATTTCTAATAAATTTTTTTGAAATTTTCGGGAATTTTTGGGAATCTTTTTGGGACTGTTTGGGGATTTTTTGGATTATTTTGGGAATTCCTGAGGGATTTTGGGGGATTTTTTTTTTTAAATTTTCGGGGATGTTTTGGAAATTTTGGGGGACTTTTTGGGGAATTTTTTTAGGGATTTTTGGGGATTTTTTTGGGGGAAATTTTTAGGGAAATTTTTTGGGATTTTTTTGGGAATTTCTGGGAAATTTTGGCTCACTTGGACCATGAGTTCAGGATGTTTGGAGATTTTGGAGGATTTTGGGGATTTTTAGGGATTTTGGGGTATTTTTGCTCACCTGCCTCATGACCTTGGGATTTTTGTGAATTTTTTTGAATTTTTTGGGAATTTTTGGGGGGATTTTTTTTGGGATTTCTGTGATTTTTTTGGGAATTTTTTTTGAAAAATTTTTTTTGAAATTTTGGGGATTGGGGTGGATTTTTTTTTTTTTTAGGAATTTTTGGGTTTTTTTGGGGATTTTATAGGGGATTTTGGGGGGTTTTTAGGGAATTTTGGGGGTTTTTTTTTTGGATTTCTTTTTTGAAATTTTGTGGAATTTTTTGTAAATTTTTGTGCTTTTTTTTTTTTGAATTTTTTGTGAATTTCTTGTGAATTTTTGGGAAACTTTTTGAGGATTTTTAAAATCTTTTTAAAAATTTTTTTGGAAATTTTGTGAATTTTTAAAAATTTTTTGTGAATTTTTTGTAAATTTTTTTCGATTTTTTTTTGCGATTTTTTTGTGAATTTTTTTTTGGATTTTTTTTTGAAACTTTGGGCAATTATTGTGAAATTTTGGAGGGATTTTTGGGCAATTTTTTGGGGATTTTTAGGGATATTTTTGGGGTTTTTTTCTCACCTGGCCCACGAGTTTGGGGTGTTTGGGGTCGGGAGATGTCGTACTGCCGAACGTCCCCGTGCAGCCAATTGCTGAAATACAGGAACCGATCGTCCAGGGACAGCAGGATGTCCGTGATCAGCCCTGGGGAGACAAATTTTCCTCAATTTTTTCCCCAATTTTTTCTCAATTTTTTCTCAATTTTTTCCCCAATTTTCCCCAATTTTTTCCCAAATTTTCACAAAAATTTTCCCAAATTTTCCACAAATTTTCCCCATTTTTTCTCCAACTTCATCCAATTTTTTTTTCCAATTTTTCCTCAAATTTTCCCAAAATGTTCCTTAATTTTTCCCCAGTTTTTTTTCCCAAAAATGTTCCCTAAATTTTCCCCAATTTTCCCCCGTAATTTTTTCCCAAATTTTCCCCCCTAAAATTTTCCCCACTTTTTCCCAATTTTCCCCCATTTTCCCCAATTTTTTCCCATTTTCCCCCCAAATTTTTCCCAATTTTCCCCAGTATTTCCCCAAAATTTTCCTTAATTTTTCCCAATATTCCCCAAAAATTTCCTCCAATTTGTCCCCAAAATTTTCCCCTAATTTTTCCCCAAAATTTCCCCCTAAATTTTCCCCCAATTTGTCCCCAAAATTTCCACAAACTTTTCCCCCAAAATTTTTCCCCAATTTTCCCCCAAATTTTCCCAAAATTTTTCCCGATTTTTTCCCAATTTTCCCCCCATTTTTACCCAATTTATTCCCAAATTTTCCCCCATTTTTTCCCCCACATTTTCCCCAAAACTTTCCCAAATTTTCCCCAATTTTTTCCCAATTTTCCCCCAATTTTTCCCCAATTCTTTCCCAATTTTTTTCCCATTTTTTCCCAAATTTTTTCACATTTACTCCCTATTTTTTCCCAATTTTTCCCAATTTTTTCACATTCCCCCCCCCCCAATTTTTTTCCCAATTTTCCCCCAATTTTCCCAAATATTCCCCAATTCTTTCCCAATTTTTTCCCAATTTTTTTCACATTTACTCCCTATTTTTTCCCAATTTTTTCCCAATTTTTTAACATTCCCCCCCCCCAATTTTTTCCCAATTTTCCCCCATTTTTCCCACCTGGCATTTCTGGCAGGAGCCACCCCTGGACTTTCTTGTTGGGCACCTCAATCACCTTCTCCGCCTCCCATTTTCCATCCTGAGGGAGGGAAAACACGGAATTATCCTCCAGAAATTCCCCAAATTCCCCAAATTTATGGAATATTTGCCCCATCCCACAATCCCATCATGATAAAACCTCAAAAAGTGCCCTAAAAACCAAAAAATTCCATGAAAAAACCCAATTCCTGCAGGTTTTGCCCCAAAATCCCAGGAATTCTCAGGAATTTTGTCCAACTGATGGATTTCCCTACTCAGGATGATAAAAACTGGGAAAAATCCCCCAAAACCACCAGGAAATTGTATTTCTGTTGTGAAAATTTGAATTTTTTACGAATTTTCACTCTCAAAATTTGGATTTTTTTAGGAGTTTCCACTCTCAAAAATTGAATTTTTCAGGACTTTCTGCCCTAAAAAAAAAAAAGAATTTTTAAAAGAATTTCTGCTCCGAAAAAAATTGATTTTTTTTTACGAATTTTCGCTCTGAAAAAATCTAATTTTTAAAAAAAATTTTGGGTGCAAAAAATATAATTTTTGAGGAATTTCTGCTCTCAAAAATGGAATTTCCCAGAAGTTTCTGCTGTGGAAAGTTCCACAGAAAAAGACAAAATTTCTTCAGGTTTTGCCCCAAATCCTGAGAATTCCATGGAAAAATCCCCAATTCTTGGGGGATTTTGCCCAAAAACTCCAAGAATTCCATGGAAAAAAAAACAGGAATTCAATGGAAAAAACCTGGAAATTTCATCGTAAAAACCCCCAATTTTCGGTCGATTTTGCTCTAAAGTCGCCAAAATTCCACATAAAACCCCCCGATTTTCTACAGATTTTACCCAAAAACCTCCAGAAATCAATGGAAAAATCCCCAAATGCCACGCAAAAAACCATAAAACCCCAAGAAATCCATGGAAAAACCCCAAGAATTCAAAGGAAAAAAGCCGGACATTTCATTGGAAAAATCTCCGATTTTTGGCAGATTTTGCTCTAAAATCGCCAAAATTCCACTTAAAAACCCCAAATGTTTTACAGATTTTGCCCAAAACCACCAAGAATTCCATGGAAAAATCCTTAAATTCCATGAAAAGAAACATAAAACCCCAAGAATTCAATGGAAAACCCCCAACAATTCACTGAATAAATTTGGATGTTTCATTGCAGAAACTGCCAGGTTTTGGCAGATTTTGCTCTAAAACCACCAGAACTTCATGGAAAAACCCCAAATTTTTTATGGATTTTTACCCAAAAACCTCCAAGAATTCCATGGAAAAACCCCCAAGAATCCCATGGAAAAAAACCCAAATCCCAAGAAATCCATGGGAAAACCCCAAGAATTCAATAGAAAAAATCTGCAAATTTCATCGTAAAAACCCCCAATTTTCGGTGGATTTTGCTCTAAAATCACCAAAATTTCATGTAAAAACCCAAATTTTTTACAGATTTTTACCCAAAAACCTCCAGAATTCCAGTGAAAAATCTCAAATTTCCATGGTAAAAACCATAATACCTCAAGAAATCCATGGAAAAAACCCCAAGAATTCAATGAAGAAACCCCAGAAACTGTATCGAAAAAAACCCCAATTTTTGGTGGATTTTGCTCTAAAATCACCAAAATTCCATGTAAAAAACCCAAATTTTTTACAAATTTTTACCCCAAAACCTCCAGAAATCCATGGAAAAATCCCTAAATTCCATGAAAAGAAACATAAAACCCCAAGAATTCAATGGAAAACCCCCAACAATTCACTGGAAAAAATTTGGATGTTTCATTGCGGAAACTGCCAGGTTTTGGCAGATTTTGCTCTAAAACCACCAGAACTTCATGGAAAAATCCCCAGTTTTTGGTGGATTTTGCCCCAAAACCTCCAGAACTCACTGGAAAAACCCAAGAATTCCCTGGGAAAAACCCTAAAATCTCAAGAAATCCATGGAAAACCCCCAAGAATTCAATGGAAACCATCAAGAATACAATGGAAAAAAAGGCTGATTTTTGGCGGATTTTGCTCTAAAATCGCCAAAATTCCATGTAAAAAAACCCCAAATTTTTTATACATTTTGCCCAAAAAAACCTCCAGAATTCTATGGAAAATATCCAAAAATTCCTGAAATTCCATGGAAAAAACCCTTAAAATCACCAAGAATTTCAATGGAAAACCACTACAAATTTCATCTAAAAATACGCCGATTTTCGCCGTATTTTGCTCTAAAATCGCCAAAATTTCATTTAAAAACTCCCAATTTTTTACAGATTTCACCCAAAATTCACCTGTTTTTTATAAAACCTCTGTATCTCCCCACTGAGGGCACAGCCCAGGGAGCCCTCAAGAATTCCATGGAAAAAACCATAAAGTCCAAAAAAATCCATGGAAAAAACCCCAAGAATTCAATGAAGAAACTCCAGAAATTTCATCAAGAAAACTGACGATTTCCAGCAGCTACTGCTCTAAAATCACCAAAATTTCACAGAAAAAACCGCCAAATTTTTACAGATTTTGCCCAACAACCTCCAGAATTCCATGGAAAAATCCCTAAATTCCATGAAAAAGAAACATAAAACCCAAGAATTCCATTGGAAAAACCCCACAAAATTTCCATGGAAAACCACCAGAAATTAATGGGAAAAAAATGCCGATTTTCGCTGGATTTTGCTCTAAAATCGCCAGAATTTCACAGGAAAAAATCCTCAATTTATGGCAAATTTTACCCCAAAACCCCAAGAATTCCGTGGAAAACCCAAGAATTTCATAGTAAAAAACCTAAAAACCCAATAATTCCATGGTAAAAACCCCAACGATTCAATGGAAAAAAGCCGGACATTTCATTGAAAAAAACGCCGATTTTTGGCGGATTTTGCCCCAAAATCGCCAAAATTTCACTTAAAAAACCTCCAATTTTTGGTAAATTTTACTCCAAAAACCTCCAGAATTCTATGGAAAAATCCCTAAATTCCATGAAAAGAAACATAAAACCTCAAGAATTCCATGGAAAAACACCAACAGATCAATGGAAAAAAGCCAGACACTTCATCGGAAAAAAACGCCGATTTTCGGCAGATTTTGCCCTAAAATCGCCAAAATTCCATGTAAAAAACCCCAAATTTTTTACAGATTTTGCCCGAAACCACCAAGAATCCCATGGAAAAAAACCCCAAACCTGAAGAAATCCATGGGAAAACCCCAGGAATTCAGTGGAAAAAACCCGGAAATTTCATCGTAAAAACCCCCAATTTTCGGCCGATTTTGCTCTAAAATCGCCAAAATTCCATGTAAAAACCCCAAAATTTTTACAAATTTTTGCCCAAAAACCTCCAGAATTCCATGGAAAACCCCAAAAACTCCATGGAAAAATCCCATAAAACCCCAAGAATTTAAATGGAAAAACACCAGAAATTCATTGCAAAAACCGCTGATTTTCGCCGGATTTTGCTGTAAAATCGCCAAAATTCCACATAAAAACTCCCAATTTTTTCCCAAAATCCCCGGAATTCACCTGTTTTTTATAAAACCTCTGGATGTGGCCGCTGAGGGCGCAGCCCACGAACCCCTGTGCGGCCTGGGGCTGGTGCAGGAAGCGGATCTCCAGGGGGACGGAGCCCCGGCCCAGCTCCAGGGCAGGGGGAGCCCGGGGGGAAAACACCTGCAATTCCAGGGGGAAAACACCCCTAAACCCCCCAAAATTCCAGGGGAAAAACCCTAAAACCTCTGGAATTCCGTGGGAAAACCCCAGGAATTCCATGGATAAACCTCAGGAGTTGCACAGAAAAAACACCAAAAATTCTATCGCAAAAAAGCCGATTTTTGGTGGATTTTGCGCAAAAATTGCCAAAATTCCACTTAAAAACCCCAAATTTTTACAGATTTTGCCAAAAAACCTTAAGAACTCCATGGAAAAACCCAAGAATTTCATGGTAAGAAACCCTAAAACCCCAAGAATTCCATGGAGAAACCCCAAGAATTCAGTGAAGAAACCCCAGAAACTGCATTGAAAAAACCTCCAGTTTTTGGTGGATTTTGCTCTAAAATCGCCAAAATTCAGGGGAAAAATCCCAAAATTCAGGGGAAAAAACCCTAAAAACTCAATAATTCCATGGGGAAAAAACCCAAGAATTCTATGGTAAGAAACTCTAAACCCATGAAAAATCCATGAAAAAAATCCCAGAAATTTCATAGAAAAAAATGCCGATTTTTGCCGTATTTTGCCCTAAAATCACCAAAATTTCACTTAAAAAACCCCAATTTTTTAAAGATCTTTACCCAAAACCACCAAGAATCCCATGGAAAAAAACCCCAAACCTGAAGAAATCCATGGGAAAACCCCAGGAATTCAGTGGAAAAAACCCGGAAATTTCATCGTAAAAACCCCCAATTTTCGGCCGATTTTGCTCTAAAATCGTCAAAATTCCATGTAAAAACCCCGAAATTTTTACAAATTTTTGCCCAAAAACCTCCAGAATTCCATGGAAAACCCCAAAAACTCCATGGAAAAATCCCATAAAACCCCAAGAATTTAAATGGAAAAACACCAGAAATTCATTGCAAAAACCGCTGATTTTCGCCGGATTTTGCTGTAAAATCGCCAAAATTCCACATAAAAACTCCCAATTTTTTCCCAAAATCCCCGGAATTCACCTGTTTTTTATAAAACCTCTGGATGTGGCGGCTGAGGGCGCAGCCCACGAATCCCTGTGCGGCCTGGGGCTGGTGCAGGAAGCGGATCTCCAGGGGGACGGAGCCCCGGCCCAGCTCCAGGGCAGGGGGAGCCCGGGGGGAAAACACCTGCAATTCCAGGGGGAAAACACCCCTAAAACCCCCAAAATTCCAGGGGAAAAACCCTAAAACCACCAAATTCCATGGGGAAAACCAGGAATTCCATGGATAAACCTCAGGAGATGCACAGAAAAACACCAAAAATTCTATCGCAAAAAAGCCGATTTTTGGTGGATTTTGCGCAAAAATTGCCAAAATTCCACTTAAAAACCCCAAATTTTTACAGATTTTGCCAAAAAACCTTAAGAACTCCATGGAAAAACCCAAGAATTTCATGGTAAGAAACCCTAAAACCCCAAGAATTCCATGGAGAAACCCCAAGAATTCAATCAAGAAACCCCAGAAACTGCATCGAAAAAATCCCCAGTTTTTGGTGGCTTTTGCTCTAAAATCGCCAAAATTTCACGTAAAACACCCAAATTTTTTTACAGATTTTGCCCAAAACCACAAAGAATTCCATGGAAAACCCCCAATAATCCCATGGCAAAAACCATAAAACCTCAAGAAATCCATGGGAAAACCCCCAAGAATTCCATGAAAAAAACCTGGAAATTTCATCGTAAAAACCCCCAATTTTCGCCGTATTTTGCCCTAAAACCGCCAAAATTCCACATAAAAACTCCCAATTTTTTACAGATTTCACCCAAAATTCACCTGTTTTTTATAAAACCTCTGGATGTGGCCGCTGAGGGCGCAGCCCACGAACCCCTGTGCGGCCTGGGGCTGGTGCAGGAACCGGATCTCCAGGGGGACGGAGCCCAGGCCCAGGTCCAGCTGCTGCAGGAGCCGATGCTCGTCCCAGTCCCAAACGTTCAAATGGCGCCCATAGAGACCTGGGGGGGAAAGGGTTAAAAATGGGGCCAAAATTCAGTTTTTTAAAGTGGAAAATAATAAAAAAGTTTTATTTTTAGAAGGAGGAATTGGTAAAAAAAAATTGGGTTTGGGAAGTGGGAGTTTGGGGAAAATTCGGAGTGGAAATCGGTGAAAATTTTGATTTTTTTTAGAGCGGAAATTAATTAAAAAAACCCATTTGGAGAAGTGGAAATTCCTGAAAAATTCCATTTTCCAAAATTCCATTCCAAAAGTGGAAATTTGTCAAAAATAATCCGTTTTGAAAAGTGGAAATTCCTAAAAAAAACCCCACAAATTTTTAGAGTGGAAATTAGTAAAAAAATCCCGTTTTGAAAAATGGAAATGCTAAAAAAAATTCAATTTTTCAGAGCAGGAATTGGTAAAAAAAGTCCCATTTTTGCTGTGAAAAATACAATTTTTTATGAATTTCCACTATAAAAAAATTGGATTTTTGGAGGAATTTCTGATCTGAAAAATTCAATTTTAATGAATTTTTGCTCTAAAAAGTTGATTTTTTTTTTTTTTTAATTTCTGCTCTGAAAAAATCAATTTTTGATGAATTTTGGCTCTTAAAAAAAGGAATTTTTACTGTATTTCTACTCTAAAAATTTCAATTTTTGATAAATTTGTGCTCAAAAAAACGGAATTTTTACTGTATTTCTGCTCTAAAAAGGTCAAATTTTGATGAAATTTTGCTCTAAAAAAATGGAATTTTTACCGCATTTTTACTCTAAAAAATTCAATTTTTGATGAATTTTTGTTCTAAAAAATTCAATTTTTTTTTGAATCTCCACTCTAAAAATTTGATTTTTTTAGGATTTTCTGCTCTCAAAATTCATTTTTAATGCATTTTCACTCTAAAAAAATTCCATTTTTTAGGAATTTCTGCTCCGAAGAATTCACTTTTTTAGGAATTTCTGCTCTAAAAAAATTGGATTTTTAAGGTATTTCAGCTCTGAAAAATTCAATTTTTGGGGAATTTCAGCTCTAAAAAAATTAAATTTTTGAGGTGTTTCGGCTCCGAAAAATTCACTTTTTTAGGAATTTTTGCTCTTAAAAAATCAAATTTTAATTAATTTTTGCTCTAAAATTGATTTTTTTTTGAATTTCTGCTCTGAAAAACTGAATTTTTTACAAATTTTTGCTCTGGAAAATTGGAATTTTTACCGTATTTCTACTCTAAAAAATTCAGTTTTAAACAAATTTTTGCTCTAAAAAAATTCAATTTTTTATCAATTTCTGCTCTGAAAAATTCGATTTTTTAGGAATTTCCGCTCTCAAAAATTCATTTTTTTAATGGATTTTCACTCTAAAAAATTGAATTTTTCAAGAATTTCGGCTGTGAAAAATTGAATTTTTTACGAATTTTTGCTCTAAAACCCTGAATTTTTTTTGAATTTTCTCCTCTTAAAAAATTCATTTTTTAATGAGTTTTTGCTCCAAAAAATCAACTTTTTTTGGAATTTCTGCTCTAAAAAATGGAAATTTTGATGAATTTTTGCTCTAAAAATGGAATTTTTACTGTATTTCTGCTCTAAAAAATTCAAATTTTGATGAATTTTTGCTCTAAAAAAAAATGTAATTTTTACCGCATTTTTACTCTAAAAAATTCAATTTTTGACGAACTTTTGCTCTAAAAAAATTCAATTTTTTTTTTGAATTTCCACTCTAAAAATTTGAATTTTTTAGGGATTTTTGCTATGAAAAATTCATTTTTTAATGGATTTTCACTCTAAAAAAATTCAATTTTTTAGGAATTTCTGCTCTTAAACAATCAGTGTTTTATGAATTTCTGCGCTAAAAAAAATTAGGTTTTTGTTTTAAAAAAACTGAATTTTTACCATATTGCTACTCTAAAAAATTCAATTTTTGACCAATTTTCGCTCTAAAAAAATTCAATTTTTGAGAGAATTTTTGCTCCAAAAAATCAAATTTTTTTTGGAATTTCTGCTGCAAAAACTTCACTTTTTTAGGAATTTTTGCTCTTAAAAAATCAAATTTTAATAAATTTTCGCTCTAAAAAATCGATTTTTTTTGGAATTTCTGCTCTAAAAAATGGAATTTTTACTGTATTTCTGCTCTAAAAAATTCAAATATTGATGAATTTTTGTTCTAAAAAATTCAATTTTTTTTTGAATCTCCACTCTAAAAATTTGATTTTTTTAGGATTTTCTGCTCTCAAAATTCATTTTTAATGCATTTTCACTCTAAAAAAATTCAATTTTTTAGGAATTTCTGCTCCGAAAAATTCACTTTTTTAGGAATTTCTGCTCAAAAAAAATTGGATTTTTAAGGTATTTCAGCTCCGAAAAATTCAATTTTTGGGGAATTTCAGCTCTAAAAAATTTGAATTTTTGAGGCATTTCCACTCTCAAAAACGGAACTTTTAAGGAAATTTTGCTCTAAAAAAATCAATTTTTAATTAATTTTTGCTCCCAAAAATCGACTTTTTTTGGAATTTCTGCTCTGAAAAATAGAATTTTTTAATAAATTTCTGCTGTAAAAAATTGAATTTTTTACGAATTTTCACTCTAAAAAAATCGAATTTAAGGGGGATTTTTTTGCCATAAAAAAATCAATTTTTTTTTTTATTTTTTGCTGTAAAAATTTCAATTTTTTGGAGAATTTCCCACTGACCTTTGTGCACATGGGCGGGGTCGAAGCCCCCGGCGAGGGCCCTGGGGACGCCCCACTCGGAGCTGAGCAGGACCTTGTGCCGGGGCTGGTACCAGAAGTCGTAGCCCAGCGAGGGAAATTTTCCACCTTTTTTACCCCAAAAATAGAATTTTCCCCAAATTTCCACCCACAGAAACAATTCCACCCCAAAAATGTGATTTTTTCTGGAATTTCTGCTCTCAAAAATGGCATTTTTAAGGAAAGTTTGCTCTCAAAAATACAATTTTTTAGGAATTTCTGCTCTAAAAAAATTGGATTTTTAAGGTATTTCAGATCCGAAAAATTCAATTTTTAGGAATTTTCACTCTAAAAAAATTGAATTTTTGAGGTATTTCTGTTCCAAAAAATTCAATTTTTAGGAATTTTCACTCTAAAAAAATTCAATTTTTAGGAATTTTCACTCTAAAAAAATTCAATTTTTTATGAATTTTTCGCTCTTAAAAAAAATCAATTTTTAATGAATTTTTGCTTAAAAATCGACTCTTTTTTTGGAATTTCTGCTCTAAAAAATTTAAATTTTTTAGGAATTTTCACTCTAAAAAAATTGAATTTTTTAAGAATTTTCGCTCTAAAAAAATCGAATTTAAGGGGGATTTTTTTGCCATAAAAAAATCAATTTTTTTTTTATTTTTTGCTGTAAAAATTTGAATTTTTTGGAGAATTTCTCACCGACCTTTGTGCACATCGGCGGGGTCGAAGCCCCCGGCGAGGGCCCTGGGGACGCCCCACTCGGAGCTGAGCAGGACCTTGTGCCGGGGCTGGTACCAGAAGTCGTAGCCCAGCGAGGGAAATTTTTCACCTTTTTCCCAATTTCCTTTCACTTCAAACGTTTCTCCATCCAGGAGGATGAAAGTGCCTGGAAAAAATGGAAAAAAAAATCAGTTTGGAGGGATTTATTGTATTATTATTATTAATATTATTACTATTATTAATTATTAGTGTTACTATGATTAGGGTCAAAGTACCTGGAAAAAAATTCCAAAAGATTTTATTTAATTTAAAATTATTTTAAATAATTTTTAAATAATTTTAAATAATAAATAATAATTTTAAATAATAATTTTAAATAATTTTTAAATAATAATTTTAAATTATTTTAATTTAATTTATTGAATTTAATTCAATTTTTGGAGAGATTTATTGAGGCTTAAATAAAGGAAATTTTTTTATAAATTGTATTTATTTTTATTATTATTATGTGTTTATTATTATTATTATTGCTAATTATTAGTGTTACTATGATTAAGATCAAAGTTCCTGGAAAAAATTCCCAAAAAATTCGATTTTTGGAGAGAATTATTGAGGTTTAATAAATCAATTTTTTTAAAATTTTATATTTATTTTGATGAATTATTTTTATTACTATCGTTATTATTAATTATTATTATTTATTATTGTTATTGTAATTAGGATGAAAGTGCCTGGGAAAAATACCAAAAAAATTCGATTTTTGGAGAGATTTACTGATGTTTAACAGAGCAAATTATTTAATGTTATTATTACTATTATTATTATTATTATTGCTATTATTAATTATTAGTGTTACTATGATTAGGGTCAAAGTGCCTGGAAAAAATTCCCAAAAGATTTCAATTTAATTCAATTTTTGGAGAGATTTATTGAGGTTTAAATAAAGCAAATTATTTTTTAAATTGTATTTATTTTTATTATTACTATGTATTTATTATTATTAATAATAACAATTGTTACTATGATTAGGATCAAAGTACCTGGAAAAAAACCCAAAAAAATTAAATTTAATTCAATTTTTGGAGAGATTTATTGAGGTTTAATAAAGGAAATTATTTTTAAAATTTTATTTATTTTTAGTATTATTATGTATTGATTATTATTATTATTATTAATTATTAGTGTTACTATGATTAAGATCAAAGTGCCTGGAAAAAATTCCCAAAAAATTCAATTTTTGGAGAGAATTATTGAGGTTTAATAAATCAATTTTTTTAAAATTTTATATTTATTTTGATTAATTATTTTTATTACTATCGTTATTATTAATTATTATTATTTATTATTGTTATTATAATTAGGATGAAAGTGCCTGGAAAAAAATCAAAAAAAATTCGATTTTTGGAGAGATTTACTGATGTTTAACAGAGCAAATTATTTAATGTTATTATTACTATTATTATTATTATTATTATCGCTATTATTAATTATCAGTGTTACTATGATTAGGATCAAAGTGCCTGGAAAAAATTCCCAAAATTTCGATTTTTGGAGAGAATTGTTGAGGTTTAAATAAAGCAAATTATTTTAAAAATTCTATTTATTTTTATTATTACTATGTATTCATTACTATTATTATTGCTATTATTAATTATTAGTGTTACTATGATTAGGATCAAAGTGCCTGGAAAAAATTCCCAAAAATTTCGATTTTTGGAGAGAATTGTTGAGGTTTAATAAAGCAATATTTTTTTATTTATTTTTATTAATTTTTAATTCTACTATTACTATTATTATTAACGATTATTAATTATTATTGTTAGTATAATTAGGATGAAAGTGCTTGGAAAAAAATAAAAAAAAAATCGATTTTTGGAGAGATTTACTGATGTTTAACAGAGCAAATTATTTAATGTCATTATTACTATTATTATTACTATTATTATTGCTATTATTAATTATTAGTGTTACTATGATTAAGATCAAAGTACCTGGAAAAAATAAAGAAAAATTCAATTTAATTCAATTTTTGGAGAGAGTTATTGAAGCTTAAATAAAGGAAATTATATTTTAAATTGTATTTGTTTTTTTTATTATTATGTATTCATTATTATTATTATTAATAATAATTATTATTGTTACTATGATTAGGAAGAAAGTGCCTGGAAAAAAATCCAAAAAAAAAATTTAATTTTTGGAGAGATTTGCTGATGTTTAATAAAGTCAATGACTTCAAAATTACTATTACTATTATTATTATTAATAATAATTATTCTTATTACTATGATTAGAATAAAAGTGCCTGGAAAAAATTTTTTAAAAAATCAGTTTCGATGAATTTATTGAGGTTTAAATAAAGAAAATTACGTATTTATTCACATTTATTTCTATTTATTTTTAATTTTTATTATGTTATTATCCCTAAATTTTTCCTTCCTAATGTCAGAAACGAGAATTTTGGGAATTTTTTGGGAATTTCAGACTTTTTCCTTAATCCCAGGTGATTTTTCATCCCTAAAATTTGACGTTTTTGAAATTTTCTATTTTTAATTCCAGGTAATTTTTTATCCCTAAAATTTTTTTATCCTTAAATTTTCTATTCCTAAATTTTCTATTTTTAACTCCAAGTGATTTAAAATTCTCTAAATTTTTATAGGCAAAGAATCCTAAAAATCCCCATTTTTTTTTTTTAATTTAACATAAAAACCACCTGGAAAATCAATTAAAAAAACGCTAAAAATTCGATTTTTTGAGCAGGAATGTGCTAAAAAATGCTAAAAAAAAGCTGGAAAATTCCAAATATTTTGTGGATTTTGTAAGAGGATGATGGGGAAATGAAATTTTTTGGGATTTTTAGGGAATTTTGGGGAATTTCCAACCTTTCCCGTTGCCCTGGGGATCCCCCAGGCAGCTGATGAGGATTTCCCCCGAGCCCAGGCAGTGACAGGTGTGGGGAAAGGCCGCCTTGGCCTTCTGGAATAATTCCTCGGGTTCCACCACCTGGAAATGGGAAAAAAAGGGGGAAAATTAGGGGAAAAGGTCAGGAAAAAATCAAGATAAAAGGGAAAAAATTTGGGAAAAAATTGGGGGAAAATTTGGGAAAAAATTGGGGAAAATTGGGGAAAATCGGGGAAATAATCGGGGAAAAAATTGGGAAAAGTCAGGGGAAAATTCAGAGAAAAAATGGGAAAAAAGGGGGGAAATTTGGGGGAAAAAGGGAAAAAAGGTCAGGAAAAAAAATCTAGGGAAAATCAGGAATAAAAGGGAAAAATTCAGGGGAAAATCAGGAAAAATTAGGGAAAGAAAAAGTGGGAAAATTTCACGGCAAAAAATTCAGAGAAAAATTCAGAAATAATCAGGGAAATAAGTGGAAAAATTCAGGGGATAAAGGGAAAAAATCAGGGGAAAAGGGGAAAAATTTAGGGGAAAGAAGGGAAAAAACAGAGAAAAAATTGGAAAAAGTTGGAGAAAAAATCGTGAAAAATCAGGGAAAAAAACTGGGATCAAAGGATGGAAAAAGGGAAAAATAAGTGGAAAAAAGCAGGAGAAAAATGGGAATAATGGGAAAAATCCCTGGTGTGGGGAAAGGCAGCGTTGGCCTTCTGGAATAATTCCTCGGGTTCCACCACCTGGAAATGGGGAAAAAAGGGGGAAAATTAGGGGAAAACCAGGGAAAAAATCAGGAAAAAAATTGGGATAAAAGGAAAAAAATTGGGAAAATTTTGGGAAAAATCGGGGGGAAAATTGGGGGAAAAATCAGAGAAAAATCAGAGGAAAAAAAGGGGTGGAAAGGGAAAAAATTTGAGGAAAAATCAGGGGGAAAAGGGGAAAAAGTCAGGGGAAAAAGGGGGAAAAATCAGGGAAAAAATCAGGAAAAGATCAGGAAGAAAATCAGGGGGAAAAAAGGGGAAAAAATATGGGGGAAAAAGGGGGAAAATTCAGGGGGAAAAAGGGAAAAATCAGGGAAAAAAGGGTAAAAAAGTCAGGAAAAAATCAGGGAAGAAAAGGAAAAAATCAGGGAAAAAATTGGGAGGAAAAAGGGAAAAAAATGAGAAAAAATCCAGGAAAAAAGGGGGGAAATTCAAGGGGAAAAGGAAAAAAATAAGAGAAAAAAAAAAAGGAGAAAAAATTCAAGAGAAAAAAGGGGGGAAATGAGGGGAAGAAAGGGGGATAAAGGTCAGGAAAAAATCAGGGAAGAAAGGAAAAAAATCAGGGAAAAATTCAGAGGAAAAAGAGGAAAAATCAGGGAAAAAAAGGGGAAAAATTCAGGGGAAAAATCAGGGGAAAAAAGGGGGAAAATTCAGGGGGGGAAAGGGAAGAAAATCAGGGGGAAAAATCAGGGGGAAAATCAGGGAAAAAGAGGAGAAAATCAGGAAAAAAACAGGGGGGAAATCAGGAATAAAAGGAAAAAAAATCAGGGAAAAAAACAGGAACAAATTCAGGGGGAAAAAGGGGGAAAAATTCAGGGGAAAAAAAGTGAAAAAATCAGGAAAAAAAGGGGGAAAATCAGGAAATGAAGCAGAACAGCCCAAACCTTGTGCAGGCGGGGGGCCCTGGGGTCGGTCCTGACGTCCACGATGTGGATGCAGGAGGAGATGAGGCCAGGCAGGATGGGGAGAGGGGAAAAAAAGGAGTGAAAAAAAAACAGAGAAAAAAGGGGAAAAGTTGGGAAAAAAATCAGAAAAAAAAGGGAAAAAAAATCAGGAAAAAAAAAGGGAAAAAAGGGAAAAACATCAGGGAAAAAACCAGAAAAAATGGGAAAAAATCAGGGAAAAAAAGGGGGAAAAAATTGGGGAAAAAAGAGAAAAAAGTGAAAAAATCACTGAAAAAAGGGAAAAAAAAACAGGAAAAAAATCACAGAAAAATCAGGGAAAGAAACAGAAAGAATTAGGGGAAAAAAAGAAAAATTCAGGGAAAAAATAAGAGACAAAATCACCAATAAAAGCAGAAAAAAATGCGGAAAAAAATGCGGGGAAAAAAAATTAGGAAAAAAAAATCATGGAAAAAAGCAGAAAAAAATCACAGAAAGAAAGGAGGAAAAGGATGAAAAGGCCAAACCTTGTGCAGGCGGGGGGCCCTGGGGTCGGTCCTGACGTCCACGATGTGGATGCGGGAGGAGATGAGGCCGGGCAGGATGAGGAAATCCCGGGATTTGGTGGGATCCCCGTGGCAGCTGCTGCAGATGTTCCAGCCCGAGTGGTGCAGCTCGTCCCCCACGTTGGGCATGGGCAGACGGTGGATCACCTGGGGGAATACAGGGAGAAAAATCCAAAATTTTCCTGGATTTTCTTGGATTTTTTCCTGTTGTTCCTGAATTTTCCTGAATTTTCCTGGATTTTTCTGAATTTTCCTGAATTTTCCTGGAATTTCCAGGAATTTCCCAGATTTCAGCCCCTGGCAGTGCTGGGGAAGAAGTCGAGATCCTGAATCTTCCCAGATTTGAGGATTTGGGATTTTCCCAGATTCGGGATCCCAGTTTTTCCCAGATTCCCCCAGATTTTCCCAGATTCGGGATCCAGGATTCTCCCGGATTTGGGACTCCAGATTGTCCCACATTCAGGATCCCAAATTCTCCCAGATATGGGGACTGAGATTATGGGTTCTCCTGGTTTTGGGACCCCAGATTCTCCCAGATTTTCCCAGATTTGGGACCCCAGATTCCCCTGAATTTGGGATCCTGGATTCTTCCGGATTCAAGGATTTGGGCGCCCAGATTTGGAACCCCAGACTCTCCCAGATTTTTCCAGAATCTCCCAGATATGGGACTCCAGATTCTCCTGCATTTTCCCACATTTGGGACCCCATATTCTTCCAGATTGCCCCAGATTTGGGATCCTGTATTTTCCCAGATTCTCCCAGATTTGGGACTGCAAATTCTCCAGGATTCTCCCATATTTAGGACCCCAGATTCTCCCAGATTTGGGATCCCAGATTTCCCCAGATTATCCCAGATTGTCCCAGATTCGGGAACCCAGATTCTACCAGATTCAGGATCCTGCATTCTTCTGGATTTGGGATTCTGGATTTGGGGATTTAGGACCCTAGATTCTCCCAGATTCTCCCAGATTTGGGATCCAGGATTCTCCTGGATTTCGGGATTTGAGACTGCAGATTCTCCCAGATTTGGGACCCCAGATTCTGCCAGATTTGGGGATTTGGGATCCCAGATTCTTCTGTATTTTCCCAGATTCAGGATCTCAGACTTTCCCAGATTCTCCTGGTTTTTCCCAGCTTCTCCCAGATTTGGAGCCTCAGAATCTCCTGGATTTTCCCAGATTTTGGACTGCAAATTCTCCAGGATCTCCCCAGATTTGAGACCCCAAATTCTCCCGCATTTGGGGACTTGAGATTATGGATCCTCTTGGGTTTGGGATCCCAGAGTCTCTCGGATTTAGGATCCCAGATTCTCCCAAATTGTCCCAGGTTTGGGACCGCAAATTCTCCAGGATTTTCCCAGATTCGGGATCCCAGGTTCTCCCAGAATCTCCTGGATTTTCCTAGATTTGGCATTCCAGATTTCCCCGGATTATCCCAGATTTTCCCAAATTCAGGAGCTCAGACTTTCCCAGATTTTCCCAGATTTGGGACCCCAAATTCTACAGGATTTCCTCAGATTTGAGATCCCAGATTTTCCCAGATTCAGGATCCCAAATTCTCCAGGATTTTCCCAGATTTGGGATCCTGGATTCTCTCAGATTTGGGGGTTTGAGATCCCAGATTCTTCTGGATTTGAGATCCCAGATTTTCCCAGATTCGGGATCTCAGACTCTCCCAGAATCTCACGGATTTTCCCAGATTTGGGACCCCAAATTCTCCAGGATTTTCCCAGATTCGGGACCCCAAATTCTCCAGGATTTTCCCAGATTTGGGACCCCAGATTCTCCTAGATTTGGGATTCCAAATTCTCCTGCATTTGGGGATTTGGGATCTCAGATTCTCCCACATTTGGAATCCTGGATTCTACCCGATTCGGGATCCTGGATTCTTATGGATTTGGGGATCTGGGATCCCAGATTCTCCCATATTTTCCCAGATTCTCCCAGATTTGGGACCCCAGAATCTCCTGGATTTTCCCAGATTTGGGACCCCAAATTCTCCCAGATTTTCCCACATTTGGGACCCCAAATTCTCCTAGATTCTCCCAGATTTTGGACCCCAAATTCTCCAGGATTTTCCCAGATTTGGGACCCCAAATTCTCCGGAATTTTCCCAGATTTGGGACCCCAAATTCTCCCGGATTTTCCCAGATTTGGGACCCCAAATTTTCCAGATTTTCCCACATTTGGGACCCCAAATTCTCCAGGATTTCCCCAGATTCAGGATCCCACATTTGGGGATTTGGGACCCCAGATTCTCCCAGATTTTGGACTCCAAATTCTCCAGGATTTTCCCACATTTGGGACCCCAAATTCTCCAGATTTTTCCCAGACTTGGGACTCCAAATTCTCCAGATTTTTCCCAGATTTGAGATCCCAAATTCTCCAGGATTTCCCCAGATTCAGGATCCCAGTTTTGGGGATTTGAGACCCCAGATTCTCCAGGATTTCCCCAGATTTGGGACCCCAGATTTTCCAGATTTTCCCACATTCTCCTGGATTTTCCCCAGTTCCCCCTGACCTTGCTGTAGTGTGGGGATTTGGGGTCCACGTCCACCGTGGCCAGGAAATCGGGGCGGCTGCTCCCCGTGTTCCTGTAGATGCAGGGCAGGTACAGCAGCTGCTCCCGGGGCCCTGGGGGTAAAAAACTGGGATTAATCTCCCCAAAATTCACATTTGTCGTGGTGTTAAATTCATTTTTTCTCTTCCTGATCCTAAGTCCTGAAATTTGGGATCAAATCGCCCCAAAATTTCAATTTTTCTTGGGTTTAAATTGAATTTTTCTGCCCCTGATCCCAAAGGAATTCCAGGATTTGAGAATTCTGGCCCAGGACTTGCAAAAATTTGGGATCAATCTCCCCAAAAATCCAATTTTTCCTGGTTTTAAATCCATTTTTTCTCTTCCTAATCCCAAATCCTGGAATTTGGGATAAAATCTCCCAAAATTCAAAATTTTCCTGGGTTTAAATTAATTTTTTTCTCCCCCTTGATCCCAAATTCCGGGATTTGGGAATTCTGAGGGCAAAATTTGGGATAAATCTCCCAAAATTCCAATTTTTTCTGGTTTTAAAACAGTTTTCTCTCTCCCTGATCCCAAATTCCAGGATTTGGGAATTCTGAGGGCAAAAATTTGGGATAAAATCTCCCAAAATTCCAATTTTTTCTGGTTTTAAATCAATTTTTCTGCCTCTTGATCCCAAAGGAATTCCAGGATTTGGGATAAATCTCCCCAAATTACAATTTTTCTTTGTTTTAAATCCATTTTTTTCTCTTCCTAATCCCAAGTCCTGGAATTCGGGATCAAATCTCCCCAAAATTCCAATTTTTCTTGAGTTTAAATCCATATTTTCTGCCTCTTTTCCCAAAGGAATTCAGGATTTGGGAATTCTGAGGATAAAATTTAGGATAAATCTCCCCAAATTCCAATTTTTCCTGGATTTAAATCCATTTTTATGCCCCTGATCACAAAGGAATTCCAGGATTTGAGAATTCTGGCCCAGAACTTGCAAAAATTTGGGATCAATCTCCCCAAAAATCCAATTTTTCCTGGTTTTAAATTCATTTTTTCTCTTCCTGATCCCAATTCCTGGAATTTGGGAATTCTGAGGGCAAAAATTTGGGATAAAATCGCCCAAAATTCAAAATTTTCCTGGGTTTAAACTGAATTTTTCTGCCCCTTGATTCCAAATCCTGTAATTTGGGAACTCAGAGGGCAATAATTTCGAATAAATCTCCCCAAAAATCCAATTTTTCATGAGTTTAAATCCATTTTCTCTCTTCCTGATCATAAATGCTGAAATTTGGGAATTCCAAGGGTAAAAAATTGGGATAAAATCGCCCAAAATTCCAAATTTTCTGGTTTTAAATCCATTTTCCTCCCTCTTTTCCCAGAGGAATTCCAGGATTTGGGAATTGTGTCCCTCACCTTTCATGGCCTCCAGAGGACTGGCATAGCCTGGACCGCAGGATCCACATTTTCCTGCTGGAAAACAACAAAAAAAGGGAAAAAATTCCATCAGTTCCTTGTCCCAAATATCCCAAAAATCCCAAAACTGCCCCCAAAAAATCCTGGGAGTTTGGGGGGTTCCATTGGTGCCTCAGGCCCTGGTTGTCATCTCTGTTTTCCAGCCTTAAATCCATGGAATTCCTCATTCCCCATTCCCAATTCCCCATTTCCCAGCCTTAAATCCATGGAATTTTTCAGTCTCAATTCCTCATTCCCAATTCCTCATTTCCATTTCCCAGCCTTGAATCCATGGAATTCCCAATTCTCAAATCCCCATTCCCCATTCCCAATTTTCCATTCCTTATTCCCAATTCCCAAATTCTCTTTCCCAATTCCCCATTCCCAGCCTTAAATCCCTGGAATTCCTCATTCCCCATTATTTCCCATTCCCTACTCCCAACTCCCAATTCCCAGCTTTAAATTGATGGAATTCCCCATTCCCAAATCCCAGTTCTTCATTCCCAATTCCCCATTCCCAACTCCTCATTCCTCATTCCCAATTCCCCTTTCCTGATTTCCAATTCCTCATTCCCCAGTTTCTCATTCCCAAGTCCCCATTTCATGGAATTCCCCATTCCCAATTTCCCCATTCCTCATTCCCCATTTCCCATCCCCAATTCCCAGCTTTAAATCCATGGAATTCCTCATCCCCAATTCCCCAATTTTCCATTCCCAATTCCCCATTCCCAGCCTTCAATCCATGGAATTCCCCATTCCCAATTCCCAAATCCCAATTTCCCATTCCCAATTTCTCATTCCCCATTTCCCAGCCTTAAATCCATGGAATTCCCCCATCCCAAATTCCCACATTCCCAACTCCCCATTCCCAATTCCTCATTTCTGTTTCCCAACCTTTAAATCCATGGAATTTTTCATTCCCAGTTCCTCATTCTTAATTCCCAATTCCCAGCATTAAATCCATGGAATTCCTCATTCCCAATTCCCCATTTCCCAGCCTTCAATCCATGGAATTCCCCCATTCCAAATTCCCAGTTTTCCATTTCCCTTTGCCAATTCCCATTTCCCAGCTTTACATCTACGGAATTCCTCATTTCCAATTCTTCATTTCTATTTTCCAGCCTTAAATCCATGGAAGTTTTCATTTCCAATTCCCCATTCCAGATTCCTCATTCCAGGAATTCCCCCGTTCCCAATTCCCAGTTTTCCATTTTCCTCATTCCCAATTCCCAAATTCTCATTCCCATTTCCCAGCCTTAAATCCATGGAATTCCCCATTCCCAATTCCCCATTCCAGGAAATAAAATATTGGAATTTACCCCAAATTTTGGGCCTTTAATTTGCTCATTTAAGAGAAAAAAATTGGATTTTTTTAACCAATTTTGAGCCTTGGATTTGCTCATTCCAGGGAAAAAAAAAAAATCAGAATTTATCCCAAATTTTGGGTTTTTCCTTTTGTTCATTCCAGGGAATAAAATAATTGGAATTTATCCCAAATTTTGCACCTTGGATTTGGTCATTCCACAGAATAAAACATGAAATTTAACCCAAATTCTGGGGCTTTTCCTTGTTTGTTCAAGGGGGAAAAAAAGTGGATTTTTTCCCAATTTTTGGCTCCTTCAGATGTCCCAAAGTGCCAAATCAGGAGGGAGAAATTTGGAAATTTTGAGGGGGGGGGGAAAAAAAGGGAATTTCTTTGGAATTCCAGGGTTTAATATCAAAATATTCCCAATTCCAGGAGTGGCAAATTTGGATTAAATTTGGGAAAAAAATCCAATTTAAATTAAATTAAAATTAAAATTAAAATTAAAATTAATATCAAAATTAAAACAATGGAGAAACCACTGGGAAAAAAATCCAGGAATTTTCAGGAATTTTCTCCCAAAAAAACCAAATTTTCAAGGAAATTTTAGGAATTCATTTTTCAGAGGATCCCAGCATTTATTCCTGATTTTTTTGGCTTAAAAATTCTCATTTTCAGCTAAAAATTCTCTCATTTTTCAGCTAAAAAAATCCTAATTTTTAGCTTTAAAAATCCTCATATTTGGCTCAAAATTTTCCTCATTTTTGGCTCAAAAATCCCTATTTTTTTTTCTGAAAAAAATTCCTAATTTTTGGCTCAAAAATTCCTCATTTTTAGCTAAAATATTCCTTATTTTTGGCTAAAAAATCCTCAATTTTGGCTACAAAAATTCCTCATTTTTGGTTCAAAATTCCTCATTTTTTTACTCAAAAAATTCCTTATTTTTGGCTCAAAAAATTCCTCACGTTTTGTTCAAAAATTCATAATTTTTACCCAAAAAATTCCTCATTTTTTGGCTCAAAAAATCCTCATTTTTGGCTAAAAAATTTAAATTTTAGCTTTAAAAAATCTTCAATTTTTGCTAAAAAAATCTTTATTTTTAGCTGAAAAAATCCTCAATTTTTGCTAAAAAGTTCCTTATTTTTGGCTCAAAAAATTCTCATTTTTGGGTCGAAAAATCCTCATTTTTATCCCAAAAATCCCGATTGTTTTCCCTCTTTAAATTCCCATGGAAACGTTTCCCGAGTTTTTGGCTCCTCCCATTTTTTGTCCTGGAGCCAAAAATTAAAATTCCTGGAAATCCCAAAGTTCAATCCTTAAAAAAACCCAAAAAAACCCCAAAATTTATAAATTTATGCCCAAAAATATTAAAAATATGAAGGAAAAGTTTAATCTTGAGCCTGAAATTTTTATTTCTCTTCCCAACCAACAAATCCAAAAGTTTTAGGAGTTTAAAGATTAAAAATTCTTAATTAATTAAAGGAAAAAATCAGACTTTAATGAAGGAATTGGCGCTATTAATTAAAATGTAATTAATTAAGGATTAATTAAATACAGAGAAAAATTGGACTTTAACCCCCCCCCCCACCCCCGAGAAGTGAAAATAGAAAAAAATTGGGATTTTTTTTAGGGATTTTTTGGGGTTTTTGGAGTTTTTTTGGGGATTTTTGGGTTCCTTACCCATGTTGGGTCACGGTGGGGATGAAAATTCCGAGATTTTCGGTGGATTTTTAAGGAGAAAAAGTCGGAAAAAGTCTCGGAAATGGGAAAGGAGAGAAAAAATAATTAAATAAATAAAAATAAAGGGGCGGGACTTGGGGGAGGAGCCCAAAGGAGGGGCCACAACACGGAAATAAATAAAAGTTTTTATTGATTTTTTTCGTTTATTTTTTTTCTCCATTTTTTGTTTATTTTTCCCAATTTTTGGTTTTATTTTTTCTCCATTTTTGGTTTGGGTTTTTTTGTTTTGTTTTGGTTTGGTTTTTTTCCTCCCATTTTTGGTCTATTTTTTTCTCCCATTTTTTGTTTATTTTTTTCCTGACTTTTTGGTTCACTTTTTTTCTGCATTTTGGGGCATTTTTTTCCTCCATTTTTGGTTTATTTTTTTCTCCATTTTTGGGGGATTTTTCCTCCATTTTTTGTCTATTTTTTCTCCCATTTTTGTTTTATCTTTTTCTCCTCTTTTGGTTTATCTTTTTCTGCATTTTGGGGTCATTTTTTCCTCATTTTTTGGGTTGTTTCCCTCTTTTTTTTTTTTTTTTTCTATTTTCCTCCCATATTTTTTCCTATTCCCCCCCCCCCCCTTTTTTTTTTTTTTTTTTTTTGCTATTTTCACTCCAATTTTAGGGGTTTTTTTCCCTCATTTTTGGGGCTGTTTTCCCCACATATTTTAAAAATTTCTCCTTCATTTTGGTTGTGTTTTTTTTTTTTTTTCTCCAATTTTGGGGTGGTTTTTTCCCCTCATTTTTGGGCAAATTTCCCCCTTTTTTGGGACTATTTTCCCCTCATTTTGGGGTCTGTTTTCCCTCATCTTTGAGCTATTTTTTCCCCCTTTTTGGGGCTATTTTCCCCTAATTTTTGGGCTCTTTATCCTAATTTTTGGAACTATTTTCCCCATTCTTGGGCTATTTTTTCCTCAATTTTTGGCAATTCCCCCCCTCCCCTTTTTGGCCTATTTTTCTCCCCTTTTTTGGGCTATTTTTCCTAATTTTTGGGGCTATTTCCCTCTCATTTTTGGGTCTGTTTTCCCTCATTTTTGGAATTATTTTTCCTCATTTTTGGGGCAATTTCCCCCCCTTTTTGGGGGCTGTTTTTCCTCATTTTTGGGGCTGTTTTACCCCCAAATTTTGGGAATTTTCCAGCCCAAACTCATCCATTTCCTCACCATTCCCACAACCCCAAAACCCCTCGGTGTATCCTAAACTCAGGAATTTCCTCCTTAAATCTTTATATAACAATATTTTAACCATAATTATATATAATAAGTGTTTAAATATTTATATTTAATATTTTAATATACAACTCTATACAATAAATATTTTAATTATTATTTTAATTGATTTTCTGGCACCTGGAAAAAGAGAATTTAACTAAATAGTTCCATTTTTAGCAGCACAAAAGGGCTCACCCCAAATCCAAATTATTCCAGAGATAAAAATCTCCTTTGGCTCAGAACAACTTCTTTAATTAGTCCTTAATTAATCCTTAATTATCCTAAAAAAATCCCTAAAAAAAATCCTCATTTTTTTACTCTGGAATTCATTGTGAGGATGAAAAATTTGGGTTTATTTCTAAAGAAAATTCCAAATTTTGGGAGCTCAGGGTTGTGGAATTTTTGTCCCACCCCAAATTTCATAAGGAAAAAACCAGGAATTAAAGGAATTAATTAAATGAGGCAAAAAATGGGAAATAAAAAAGAATTTTAAATGTGTTTAAGTGGTTTGTGTATTAAATATTAATTAATAGTTAAAGGTAAAATTTTACTTCATTAATTTCATTCTCTTGGTTTGATGGATCCAGGTGGAGAAAAAGGGGGAAAATTCTGATTTTTCAACCTCGAAATTCCACCCTGGAATTCTTTCCCTAAAGGAGAAAAAGAGGAAAAAAATCCAGTTAAATTCTTATTTCAATTTGAAATATGAATAAAATAATAATTATTAATAAATATTATATGAACAAACTACAAAAAATAAATCTAAAAAAGCAAACTTTAAAAAATAATACTTTAAACATAAATTTCTTTAAATTATTTTTATATTAATAATACTTTAAAAACATAATTAATAGTAAAATTCAAAATTAAATTTATCACAGATAATAGAAATCATTTATCCCTTTTAGGATGATTTTCCCCTCAATTTTTGGGGCTGTTTTTCCCCATTTTTGACTTTGTTTTTCCCCATTTTTGGGCTGGTTTTCCCCACGTTTGACCTTTTTCCCCTCAATTTCTGGGGCTCTTTCCCTCTCTTTTTTTAAAACTATTTTCCCTCTTTTTTGGGGCTCTCTCCTCCCATTTTGGGCTGGTTTTCCCCATTTTCCACCTGTTTTTTCCTCAATTTCTGGGGCTGTTTTTTCTCATTTTTAGGCTGTTTTTTCCTCATTTTTTTGGCTGTTTTCCCCCATTTTCAGCTATTTTCCCTCCCTTTTTTGGGCTGATTCCCCCTCATTTTTTGGTTTGTTTTTCTCTTTTTTTTTCCTATTTTCCCCATTTTTAGGCAGTTTTCCCCCCATTTTTGAACTGCTTTCCCCTCATTTTTTGGTCTGGTTTTCCCCCCATTTTTCACCTGTTTTTTCCTCAATTTTTGGGACTAATTCCCTCAAATTTTTCCTCATATTTTCCCATATATTAGTGGCTATTTCCCCCCATCTTGGCCTGTTTTTTCCTTATTTTTAGGCTATTTTCTTTAATTTTTGGGCCTGTTTTTCCCCATTTTTGGGCCTGTTCCCTCCCCCATTATTTCACTGTTTTTTCCTCATTTTTTGAGGCAAATTTCCCCCATTTTTTCCTCATTTTGGGGCTGTTTTTCCCATTTTGGGGGCCATTTTTCCCCATTTTTGGGGCTGTTCCCCCATTTTTTTTCGCTGTTTTCCTCATTTTGGGGCTGATTTCCCCCCTTTTTTTTTTCCCCACTGTTTTTCCCTCACTTTGAGGCTGTTTCCCCCCATTTTTTTCACTATTTTTTCCTCATTTTGGGGCCTGATTTCCCCCATTTTTTCCTGATTTTTTGGCTGATTTTCCCTCATTTTTGGGGGGTTGTTCTTTCCTCATTTTTGGGCCATTTCTCCCCATTTTTGGGGCCAATTTCCCCCATTTTTTGGCTGTTTTTTCCTAATTTTGGGGGCTGATTCCCCCCCTTTTTTTGGGGCTGTTTTTCCTCATTTTGAGGCTGCCCCAGGTGGGAAATTTTGGCCTCAGGTGAAAAATTTTTTTCCTCAGGTGGGAAATTTTGGCCTCAGGTGAAAAAATTTATCCTCAGGTGAAAAATTTTGGCCTCAGGTGGGAAATCTTCTCCTGAGGTGAAAAATTTTGTCCTCAGAAGAAAAATTTTTTCCTCAGGTGAGAAATTTTGGCCTCAGGTGAAAAATTTTTTCCTCAGGTGGGAAATTTTGCCCTCAGGTGGAAAAATTTTGTTCTCAGATGAAGAATTTTGGCCTCAGGTGAAAAAAATTTATCCTCAGGTGAAAAATTTTGTTCTCAGAGGAAAATGTTTTCCTCAGGTGGGAAATTTTGGTCTCAGGTGGGACAATTTTGTCCTCAGGTGAAAATTTTGGCCTCAAGTGGGAATTTTTTTTCCTCATGTGGGAAACTTTGGCCTCAGGGGAACAATTTTTTCCTCAGGTGAAGAATTTTGGCCTCAGGTGGAAAAATTTTAGTCTCAGGTGGGAAATCTTCTCCTGAGGTGAAAAATTTTGTCCTCAGGTGAAAAATTTTTGCCTCAGGTGAACAATTTTGTCCTCAGGTGGAAAAAAATTTGTTGTCAAGTGCCAAATTTTATCCTCAGGTGGCCAATTTCGTCCTCAGGTGAAAAATTTTTGCCTCGGGTGGAAAAATTTTAGCCTCAGGTGAAAAATTTTGGTTTCAGGTGGAAAAACTTTTGCCTCAGGTGGAAAATTTTGGCCTCAGGTGGACAATTTTAACCTGAGGTCAAAAATTTTGTCCTCAAGTAGATAATTTTGGCTTCAGGTGGGAAATTTTGGCCTCAGGTAAAAAATTCTAGCCTCAAGTGGCCAATTTTGGCATCAGCTGGAAAAATTTTGGCCTCAGGTGGAAAAAAATTTGTCCTCAGGTGCCAAATTTTAGCCTCAGGTGGCCAATTCCGTCCTCAGGTGAAAAATTTTAGCCTCAGGTGGGAAATTCTATCCTCAGGTAAAGAATTTCGGCCTCAGATGGGAAATTTTAGCCTCAGGTGGAAAATTTTGGCCTCAGCTGAAAAGATTTGTTCTCAGGTGAAAAATTTTAGCCTCAGGTGGACAAGTTTGGCCTCAGGTGAACCATTTTGGTCTCAGGTGGGACAATTTTGTCGTCAGGTGAAAATTTTGGCCTCAAGTGGGAATTTTTTTCCTCATGTGGGAAACTTTGGCCTCAGGGGAACAATTTTTTCCTCAGGTGAAGAATTTTGGCCTCAGGTGGAAAAAAATTTGTTGTCAAGTGCCAAATTTTATCCTCAGGTGGCCAATTTCGTCCTCAAGTGAAAAATTTTTGCCTCGGGTGGAAAAATTTTAGCCTCAGGTGGATAATTTTAACCTCAGGTGAAAAATTTTGGTTTCAGGTGGAAAAACTTTTGCCTCAGGTGGAAAATTTTGGCCTCAGGTGGACAATTTTAACCTGAGGTCAAAAATTTTGTCCTCAAGTAGATAATTTTGGCTTCAGGTGGGAAATTTTGGCCTCAGGTAAAAAATTCTAGCCTCAAGTGGCCAATTTTGGCATCAGCTGGAAAAATTTTGGCCTCAGGTGGAAAAAAATTTGTCCTCAGGTGCCAAATTTTAGCCTCAGGTGGCCAATTCCGTCCTCAGGTGAAAAATTTTAGCCTCAGGTGGGAAATTCTATCCTCAGGTAAAGAATTTTGGCCTCGGATGGGAAATTTTAGCCTCAGGTGGAAAATTTTGGCCTCAGCTGAAAAGATTTGTTCTCAGGTGAAAAATTTTAGCCTCAGGTGGACAATTTTGGCCTCAGGGGAACAATTTTTTCCTCAGGTGGAAAAAATTTTGACCTCAGGTGGGAAATTTTAGCCTCAGGGGAAAAAATTTGTCCTCAGGTGAAAAATTTTATCCTCAGGTGAAAAATTTTATCCTCAGGTGAAAGATTGTGTCCTCAGAGGAAAAAAATTGGCTTTGGGTGGGAAATTTTGTCCTCAGGTGGGAAATTTTATCCTCAGGTGAAGAATTTTGTCCTCATGTGGAAAAATTTTAGCCTCAAATGAAAAACTCTGGCCTCAGGAGGACAATTTTGTCCTCTGGTGAAAAGTTTTAACCTCAGGTCAAAAATTTTGTCCTCAGGTGGGAAATTTTGGCCTCAGGTGGGAAATTTTGGCCTCAGGTGAAAAAATTTAGCCTCAGGTGTACAATTTTTACCACAGGTGAAAAATGTTGGCCTGAGGTGGACAATTTTTCCTCAGGTGAAAAATTTTAGCCTCAGGTGGGAAAATCTATCCTCAGGTAAAGAATTTTGGCCTCGGATGGGAAATTTTAGCCTCAGGTGGAAAATTTTGGCCTCAGCTGAAAAGATTTGTTCTCAGGTGAAAAATTTTAGCCTCAGGTGGACAAGTTTGGCCTCAGGTGAACCATTTTGGTCTCAGGTGGGACAATTTTGTCCTCAGGTGAAAATTTTGGCCTCAAGTGGGAATTTTTTTCCTCATGTGGGAAACTTTGGCCTCAGGGGAACAATTTTTTCCTCAGGTGAAGAATTTTGTCCTCAGGTGGAAAAAAATTTGTCCTCAGGTGCCAAATTTTAGCCTCAGGTGGCCAATTTCGTCCTCAGGTGGAAAATTTTTGCCTCGGGTGGAAAAATTTTAGCCTCAGGTGGATAATTTTAACCTCAGGTGAAAAATTTTGGCCTCAGGTGGAAAAATTTTTGCCTCAGGTGGAAAATTTTAACCTGAGGTCAAAAATTTTGTCCTCAAGTAGATAATTTTGGCTTCAGGTGGGAAATTTTGGCCTCAGGTAAAAAATTTTAGCCTCAAGTGGCCAATTTTGGCCTCAGGTGAAAAATTTTAGCCTCAAGTGGCCAATTTTGGCCTCAGGTGAAAAATTTTAGCCTCAAGTGGCCAATTTTGGCCTCAGGTGAAAAATTTTAGCCTCAAGTGGCCAATTTTGGCCTCAGGTGAAAAATTTTAGCCTCAGGTGGGAAATTCTATCCTCAGGTAAAGAATTTTGGCCTCGGGTGGGAAATTTTAGCCTCAGGTGGAAAATTTTGGCCTCAGCTGAAAAGATTTCTTCTCAGGTGAAAAATTCTAGCCTCAGGTGGACAATTTTGGCCTCAGGGGAACAATTTTTTCCTCAGGTGGAAAAAATTTTGACCTCAGGTGGGAAATTTTAGCCTCAGGGGAAAAAATTTGTCCTCAGGTGAAAAATTTTATCCTCAGGTGAAAAATTTTATCCTCAGGTGAAAGATTGTGTCCTCAGAGGAAAAAAAATGGCTTTGGGTGGGAAATTTTGTCCTCAGGTGGGAAATTTTATCCTCAGGTGAAGAATTTTGTCCTCATGTGGAAAAATTTTAGCCTCAAATGAAAAACTTTGGCCTCAGGAGGACAATTTTGTCCTCTGGTGAAAAGTTTTAACCTCAGGTGGGAAATTTTGGCCTCAGGTGAAAAAATTTAGCCTCAGGTGTACAATTTTTACCACAGGTGAAAAATGTTGGCCTGAGGTGGACAATTTTTCCTCAGGTGAAAAATTTTAGCCTCAGGTGGGAAAATCTATCCTCAGGTAAAGAATTTTGGCCTCGGATGGGAAATTTTAGCCTCAGGTGGAAAATTTTGGCCTCAGCTGAAAAGATTTGTTCTCAGGTGAAAAATTTTAGCCTCAAGTGGACATTTTTGGCCTCAGGGGAACAATTTTTTCCTCAGGTGGAAAAAATTTTGACCTCAGGTGGGAAATTTTAGCCTCAGGGGAAAAAATTTGTCCTCAGGTGAAAAATTTTGTCCTCAGGTGAAAGATTGTGTCCTCAGGTGAAAGATTGTGTCCTCAGAGGAAAAAAATTGGCTTTGGGTGGGAAATTTTGTCCTCAGGTGGGAAATTTTATCCTCAGGTGAAGAATTTTGTCCTCATGTGGAAAAATTTTAGCCTCAAATGAAAAACTTTGGCCTCAGGAGGACAATTTTGTCCTCAGGTGAAAAATTTTAACCTCAGGTCAAAAATTTTGTCCTCAAGTGGGAAATTTTAGCCTCAGGTAAAAAATTTTGCCCTCAGGCAGGAAATTTTGTCCTCAGGTGAAAACTTTTACCCTCAGGTGGCCAAGTTTGTCCTCAGGCGGGAAATTTCAGCCTCAGGTGAAAAATTTTAGCCTCAGGTGGGAAAATCTATCCTCAGGTAAAGAATTTTGTCCTCAGGTGGAAAAATTTTAGTCTCAGGCGGGAAATTTTCTCCTGAGGTGAAAAATTTTCGCCTCAGGTGGAAAATTTTTTCCTCATGTGGGACAATTTTGGCCTCAGGTGGGAAATTTTAGCCTCAGTTAAAAAATTTTGCCCTCAGGCGGGAAATTTTGTCCTCGTGAAAACTTTTACCCTCAGGTGGCCAAGTTTATCCTCAGGTGAAAAATTTTACCCTCAAATGGGAAAAATTTTGCCCACAGAGCAGCAAGCACCCCTCAGCTGTGCGGGGAAACAGCCTCTGAGCTCTGAGGGGACCCTGAGGCCGCTCCGGGCACACCCGGCCCCGGGAACATCCCCTCACCCCGCCAGGAGACAGCGAGGAGACTGAGAACCGCGGCCATGGCGGATCCATTGGGGAAAAAGGGGGAAAAAGCCCCGTTAAAGGACGAGCCGGGAAGGGAAGAAGGGGGGTCACGACCCATCGGCGCCGCCGCCATTTTCCCGCCCTTCCCCTTCCCTCTCCCCTCAGGGCGAGGCCCCGCCCCCGTGTGACGTCAGGGCGCGGCAGGCGGAAGTGACGTCACGGTATCCCTCCGCCGGCAGGTCCCGTTGTTGTGTGTGTGGTGTGTGTGGTGTGTGTGTGGTGCGGCTGCGGGCGCCGCGCCTGTATCAGCCCGCCGGGCCCGCGACCTTTTTTTTTATTGTTTTTTTATCCCTCCCCTCCCCCCTGTCCCTTCTCCGTGAGGGTGAAGTAGAGAAGGGGAGGGGGGAAAAAAAGCCCTACACGCACGCCAAAGCACGGAGACGCCCCCCGGCACAACGTACGGAGGGCGAGCAGAGCCAGGGATAATTCCTTCTTCTTCTTCACCATCATCTTCATCCTCCTCCTCCTGAGCATCCCGCCAAGTGTGAGGGACGAAGGGAGGGGGGGCTGATGCCACCTGCCCCCGCGCCCTGCGGGTCGGCGGAGCCCCACAGCAGCGAGCGGCGGCAGCGCTGAGGAAGGTGAGTGGGGGGCGAGGGGAAAACGGGGGATGAAGGCGGCGGGATCCCCCCGGGGGCGGCGGCGACCACGGCGGGGATGGTGGGGGGGGATCAATCGGTGACGGTGGAACCGGCTCGAACCGCCCGGGAATGGGGGAGAAGGAGGGAATGAAGAAGAAGAAGGGGAGGAGGAGGAGGGGGGGCGGCAGGGCCGGAGCGCGCCGTACACAAAGCGGTGGCGGGAGGAGGAGGAGGAGAAGAGCAGCGGCAGCAGGAGGAGGAGGAGGAGGAGAAGGAGGAGGAGGGAGCGCCGGCGGTGCCGAGGAGGGGCCGGGGAGGAGCCGCCGCCGCCGCCGCCGCCGCTCCCGCCGGGCCCCGGGCGGGCGCTGGGGGACGCGGAGGGATCCGCGCTCGCCCTCACGGCCCGGGGGGCGCGGTGATGCGGCCGCCTCAGGGGAGGGGGGCGGCGGTGATGCGGCCCCGCCGCCGCTCCCTCCGCGCTCCGCTCCCGCCATGCCGGGAGTCTCCTCACTGTTCCCCTCGCTGTCCCCTCGCTGTCCCCTCGCTGTCGCCCCCCGGCAACCACCGGCAGAGCGAGGAAGGGGCGGTCTTGTCTCTCCCCCGTCTCCCGGTGCTGCCGCCCCCTCCTCTCTTTGGCGGCGCCGCTTGGCTGGTGGGCGGCCATGTTGGGCACGGGGATTATTTTTCGCTCCCTTTCAAAGCCGCCACAATACGCTGAGGGTGTGTGTGTGTGTCTATGTGTGTGTGAGGGCTTTTCCCGGGAGTTCTCGGGAGAAACGGCCTTTCCCCGGTTTTTAGGGGAGTGAAGGAGAAAGGGGAGGGTCTGTGATCAGCGGTTTGCAGGGTGAGATTCCCCATCCCCTCATCATCCCTGGCCTGCTGTGCTTCACCTTCGCGGAGTGAGTGCCCCTCTCATGGCCCGAGGGGAGGGAGCCCCTCGCTTCTGTTCCTCTGCGGGTTGGGATCCCGGGTTTTATTGGGGTTCACTCAGGTTTTATTGGGATTCACTCAGGGCTTTGGGGTTGGGATCCCAGTCTTCTCTCCCTCAGGGGGTTGGGATCCCAGTCTTCTCTCCCTCAGGGGTTTGGGATCCCAGTCTTCTCTCCCTCAGGGGGTTGGGATCCCAGTCTTCTCTCCCTCAGGGGTTTGGGGTTGGGATCCCAGTCTTCTCTCCCTCAGGGGGTTGGGATCCCAGTCTTCTCTCCCTCAGGGGGTTGGGATCCCAGTCTTCTCTCCCTCAGGGGGTTGGGATCCCAGTCTTCTCTCCCTCAGGGGGTTGGGATCCCAGTCTTCTCTCCCTCAGGGGGTTGGGATCCCAGTCTTCTCTCCCTCAGGGGGTTGGGATCCCAGTCTTCTCTCCCTCAGGGGGTTGGGATCCCAGTGTTCTCTCCCTCAGGGGTTTGGGATCCCAGTCTTCTCTCCCTCAGGGGGTTGGGATCCCAGTCTTCTCTCCCTCAGGGGGTTGGGATCCCAGTCTTCTCTCCCTCAGGGGTTTGGGGTTGGGATCCCAGTCTTCTCTCCCTCAGGGCTTTGGGGTTGGGATCCCAGTCTTCTCTCCCTCAGGGCTTTGGGGTTGGGATCCCAGTCTTCTCTCCCTCAGGGCTTTGGGGTTGGGATCCCAGTCTTCTCTCCCTCAGGGCTTTGGGGTTGGGATCCCAGTCTTCTCTCCCTCAGGGCTTTGGGGTTGGGATCCCAGTCTTCTCTCCCTCAGGGCTTTGGGGTTGGGATCCCAGTCTTCTCTCCCTCAGGGCTTTGGGGTTGGGATCCCAGTCTTCTCTCCCTCAGGGCTTTGGGGTTGGGATCCCAGTCTTCTCTCCCTCAGGGGTTTGGGATCCCAGTCTTCTCTCCCTCAGGGCTTTGGGGTTGGGATCCCAGTCTTCTCTCCCTCAGGGGTTTGGGATTGGTATTCCAACCTTGTGAGAGATCCAGGATTGTCATCACTCTTCCTCAGGGATCTCACTTGTCTCCTCAGGTATTTGGGATTTCCATCCCACCCCTCTGCTGAGGGATCTGGGATTGGGATCACAACCTTTTCCTGAGGGTCCTGGGGTTGGGATCCCACCTCTCTCCCTCAGGGATCCAACCTTGTCATCCCATCCCTCTTTCTTAGGCATTTAGGGTTACCATCCCACCCCTGTCCTCAGGGATTTGGGATCCCTGTGTCTCAAGGATTTGGGTTTGGGATCCCAGTTCTTTCCTGGGGGATCTGGGGTTGGGATCCCAGCCCTGTTCCTCAGGGATTTGGGACTGGGGTTCCTCTTTGTCAGGGATTTGGGATTTGGATCCCTGTCCTTTCCTGAGGGATCTGGGGTTGCCATCTCAGCCTTCTCCCCTGAGGGATTTGGGGTTGATATTCCAACCTTCTCCTCAGGGATCTGAGATTGGGATCCGAGCCTTGTTCCTCAGGGATTTGGGGTTCCTCTTTCTCAGGGATCTGGGATTGGGATGTCAGTCCTTTCCTGAGGCTCCTGGAACTGGGATTCCTCTCCTCAGGGATTTAGGATGGGGATCACAACCTTCTCCTCAGGGATTTGGGATTGGGATCACAAACTTCTCAGGGATTTGGGATCCCTATTTCTCAGGGATTTGGGATTGGGATCCTTCCTTCTCAGGGATTTGGGATTGGGAAATCTTCTCCTCGGGGATTTGAGATCCCCATCCCACTCCTATTCCCAGTTTTCCCTGTCCCATCCCTCCAGTGTCATCCTTCATTCCCTCATCCCACCTGGGTCCAAACAGGAAAAACAAATTTGGGAAAACTCATTTTCTCCCCTGCCCAAGATCCCAAAATTCCTGGAAAAGGCTCAGGGCTGCAAGATCTGCTTCCCAAAAAAAATCTGATTTTATTGGGATTTACTTGGTTTTTTTGGGATTCACTCAGGGTTTTTTGGGATTGACTCAGGTTTTATTTGGATTCACTTGGGGTTTTTTGGGATTCACTCGGGTTTTTTGGGATTCACTCGGGTTTTTGGGGCAGAGGATGGGGAGGATCCCACCAGAACAATTCCCAAAGCTGCTGGAAAAAATATTAATACAAAAAAGATCAAAATAAACCATTTAAAAGGCTTTTAGTGATTAATTAGCAGGAATTAAATCTGATTAGTTAATTAAAAGCCTCTGGGTTTTCCTGGATTTTAATGGATGGGAAGGTGAAGGGTGAAATCCCAAAGGAAATTTGATTTTTGCTTCCCAAATTCACCTCAAAATTCCCAGAATTTTCCCCAATTCCTGGATGGTTTTAGGGCTGTTCATTAAACACAATTATTAATTCTGATTAACATTTAATTGGGGCTGGTTTATCCACCTCAAAGTCAAGGAAAACCAACAATTCCTGATTTTTTTGGAGATTATTTTTCCAGTTTCCCGAGGCCTGGACTTGTGGAATTTTTTGGGAAGAGGCAGGAGAACATTTTAATTTTAATTTTAATTCTGAATTTATATTTATATTTTTGTCCCTGCACAATTTTTCCTTGAAATCCCAAAATTCATGGGATTCTCCTCTCAGTGCTTTTATTTATTCTTTTAATTTTTTTTTTTTACTTTTAGTTTTTAAATTTTCTATTTTTATTTTCTTTTTTTAAAATGTATTTTTGTTTCAATTTGTACTTGTATTTGTAGTTGCATCTTTATTTTTCTATTCTATTTTATTTTATTTATTATTTTTGTTAATTTTTTAAAATTTGTATTTATAGTTTTAGCTTTTTTTAGATTTAATTATTAATCTTTTTTTTAGTTTAAATTTTAATATTTTTTTTACTTAATTATTTTTATTTTATTTTAATTTCACTTTTTAACATTTTAATTTGAATTAAAAGCTCCCAAGACAAATCTCCTGCTGCTCATTCCAAACTGGGAGTTTTGGAATAACCAAAAAAACCTTTGGGATGTTTTTTTTTCATCTTCAATTTTTTGGGGTTTAAATTTTTAAAAAGCAGAGAAATAACCCAGAATTCCTCAGTGGGAAAAAAGGGGAAAAATAGTCCCAATTTTGAGTCAAATCCAGGGAATTTTCATCCCAAATTTCACAGATTTAATTGGGAAGAAACAGAGATTTTAAACCTGGAATTCCTCAGCAAAAAAAAAAAAAATCCCAATTTTGGGTCAATCCAAGGAATTTTCATCCCAAATTCCACAGATTTTTGTAGGAAAGAAACAGAGATTTTTAAAACAGAGAAATAACCTGGGATTCCTCAGTGGGAAAAAAGGGGAAAAATTCCAATTTTGGAATTCTGGGAATTTCCCACAGATTTCCCTGGAAAAAAGCAAGAAAAATAACCTGAAAATCTTAATTTTTGTTTGGTTTTCATTGGAATTTTGGGTTCTAAACCCGACCCAAGGTCATTATTCCTGTTCCTTCTCTTGGGAAATAAATTCCTGTGTGGTTTTTGGTGCCAAATTCCAAATTTTGAGTAAAATCAGGGATTTCCCTGGAAAAAAACACAGAAAAACCCTAAAAATTCCCATTTTTGTTTGTTTTTCATTGGAATTTTGGGCTCTAAACCCATTATTCCTGTTCCTCCCCCTGGGAAATCAATCCCTGTGAGTTTTTTGGTGCCAAATTCCAAATTTTGAGTCAAATCAGGGAATTTCCCACAGATTTCCTGGGGAAAAAAAAAGTAAAGATAACCTAAAAATCTCCATTTTTGTTTGGTTTTCGTTGGAATTTCAGGCTCTAAACCCAACCCAACTCCATTCATCTTATTCCTCCCCGTGGGAAATCAATCCCTGTGAGGTTTTTGGTGCCAAATTCCCATTTTTTAGTCAAATCAGGGCATTTCCCTGGAAAAAAAAAACCAGAGAAATGACCTAAAATTTTCCATTTTTGTTTGTTTTTGATTGAAATTTCAGTCTCTAAACCCAACCCCATTATTCCTATTCCTCCCCTTGGGAAAATCAATCCCTGTGAGTTTTTTGATGCCAAATTCCCATTTTTTAGTCAAATCAGGGCATTTCCCTGGAAAAAAACCCCAGAGAAATGACCTAAAAATTTCCATTTTTGTTTGTTTTTCATTGGAATTTCGGGCTCTAAACCCAATTATTCCTGTTCCTCCTGTTGGGAAATCAATCCCTGTGTGTTTTTTGGTGCCAGATTCCCATTTTTGCCATTTCCAGGATGGCAGACACGGATCTTTTCATGGAGTGTGAGGAGGAGGAGCTGGAGCCATGGCAGAAGATCAGCGACGTCATCGAGGACTCCGTGGTGGAGGATTACACCTCTGTGGACAAGAATGCCACGGGTCAGTCCTCACCTCTGCACAATCTATAAACTCTTTTTTCTCTTTTATTTCTCTGGTTTTGCCACTTTATTTTTCCCCTCTTTTCCCACTTCATTTTCCCCTTTTTCCCCACTTTTTCCCCCAATTTTCTCCCTTTTCGCACGTAATTTTCCCCCCTTTTCCCACTTTTTCCCCCTTTTTTCCCCACTTAATTTTTCCACTTTTCCCCTCTTAATTTTCCCCCTTTTATCCTACTTGTTTCCCCAGTTTTCTCCCTTTTCCCACTTAATTTTTCTCCTTTTTTCCCATCTATTTCCCTGATTTCCCACTTCATTTTTCCCTCTTTTCCTACCTCATTTTTCCCCTTTTTTCCCACTTTTTTCCCCAATTTTCTCCCTTTTCCCATGTATTTTTCCCCCTTTTCCCACTTAATTTCCCCACTTTTTTCCCACTTTCTTCCTCAGTTTCCTCCTTTTTCCCACTTAATTTCCCCATTTTACCCCTTTTTCTCCTTTTCCCCCTTCCCCCCTTTTTCTCCCACTTTCCCCCAATTTTCTTCCTTTTCCCACTTTTTCCCCCATTTTCCCCACTTTTTTCCCCAGATTTCCCCCTTTTCCCACTTAATTTTCCCCTCTTTTCCCACTTAATTTTTTCCACTTATTTCCCCCCTTTTTCCCTACTTATTTCCCTCAATTTTCCCCACTTTTTCCCCAATTTTCTACCTTTCCCCACTTAATTGTTCCCCTTTTTTCCCCACTTTTTTCCCCAATTTTCTACCTTTTCCCACTTAATTTTCCCCTTTTTTCCCACTTTTTTCCCCAATTTCCCCCCTTTTTTCCCCACTTAATTTTCCCAATTTTCTCCCTTTTCCCACTTAATTGTTCCCACTTTTCCCACTTAATTTTCCCCCTTCCCCCCTTTTCCTCCACTTTTTTCCCCAATTTTCTTCTTTTTCCCACTTAATTTTCCCCCTTTTCCCCCTGATTTGCCTCCTTTTCCCACTTAATTTCCTCCCTTTTTCCCCCATTTTTCCCTCTTTTCCCACTGATTTTTCCATTTCACCACCAACAGTTTCTCTTTCCCTGCTGATTTCTTTCCCCCTCATTCCCAGAGATTTTCCCCTTTATTCCCATCAATTTTTCTCCACATTCCCACAGACTTTCCCCCCATTCCCAGGGATTTTCCTCCCCATTCCCAGGGATTTTCCTCCCCATTCCCAGGGATTTTCCTCCCCATTCCCAAGGATTCCCCCCATTCCCAGGGATTTCCCCCTCATTCCCACAGACTTCCCCCCCACATTCCCACATATTTTCCCCTCATTCTCATCAATTTTCCCCCTTATTCCCACCAATTTTTCCCTTTCCCCACTGATTTTTTTCCCCACATTCCCAGGGATTTCCCCTCACACTCCCACAGATTTCCCCCCTCATTGCCACAGATTTCCCCCTTATTCCCAGGGCTTTTTCCCCCCATTCCCACAGATTTTCCCCCACATTCCTGTGGATTTTTTCCTTTCCCCACTGACACTTATCCTTTCCCCACCAATTTTTTCCCCCACACTCCCACAGATTTTCCCTCTCATTTCCACAGATTTCCCCCTTATTCCAATGAATTTTTCCCTCACATTCCCACAGATTTTCCCCCTCATTCCCACAGATTTCCCCCTTATTCCAGTGAATTTTTCCCCCTCATTCCCAGGGATTTCCCCCCTTATTCCCACAGATTTCACCCCAAAATTCCCACAGATTTTCCTCCTCATTCCCATCGATATTTCCCTTTCCCCACTGATTTTTCCCCCCACATTCCCATGGATTTCCCCTCACACTCCCCCAGATTTTCCCCTCATTCCCATGGATTCCCCCCTCATCCCCACATATTTCCCTCCCCATTCCCAGGGATTTTCCCCCCATTTCCCAGGGCGGTCCCCCATATTCCCGTGGATTTTCCCCCCCATTCCCAGGGATCCCCCCTCATCCCGGTGTTGTCCCTGCTGTCTGCAGGGGGCCAGGCCGCTGTGCAGGCGGGGGGTCAGTCGCTGCTGCTGGCGCAGAGCCCCGCGCCCGGCCTGGGGGCAGTGGTCACTCAGCCCCTGCTGCGCCCGGTGCAGCTGATGCAGAACGCCAACCACGGCACCAACCCGCCCACGGGCACGCAGCCCATCTTCATCACCACACAGGTCAGTTCCCTGAGCAGAAATCCTGGGAAATCCATGGAAAAAAATGGATTTACCCAGAAAAATTCTCATTTTCGCTCTGGTTTTAGTGCTGGTTTTCGTCAGAATCTCCTTGGGGTTATGAGATGAGGGTTGGATCTCACTGCTTGGGTTGATTTTTCTGAGAATAATCCCTGCTCTGGAATTCCACGGAAAATCCATGAAAAATCATGGGAAAAAAATGGATTTTTCAGTAAAAATTCCCATTTTCTGCTCCAGTTTTAATGGTGATTTTCATCAGAATCTTCTTGGGGTTGTGGGATGATGGTTGGATCTCACTGCTTGGGTTGATTATTGGGAATAATCCTTATTGGGAATAATCATTGCCCTGGGATTCCATGGAAATCCACAGAAAATCCATGGAAAAAAATGGATTTTCCCAGAAAAATTCTCATTTTCCGCTCTGATTCTAATGGCGATTTTCATCAGAATCTTCTTGGGGTTGTGGGATGGGGGTTGGATCTCACTGCTTGGGTTGATTATTGGGAATAATCCTTATTGGGAATAATCATTGCCTTGGGAGTGCATGGAAAATCCATGAAAAGCTCCTCTTTTCCGGAAAAAAAATCCCGTTTTCGCTCCATTTTTGGTACTGATTTTCATCAGAATCTCCTTGGGGTTATGGGATGAGGGTTGGATCTCACTGCTTGGGTTGATTTTTCTGGGAAGAGTCACTGCCCTGGAATTCCATGGAAAATGCATGGAAAACCCATGGAAAAGCCACAGGAAATCCAACGGAAAACTCTTTTCCAGAAAAAACGCCGATTTTTCAGTGGTTTTTTAATGCTGTTTTCCCGTAATGCCAAAATCCCTTGGGGTTGTGGGATGAGGGTTGGATCTCACTGCTCGGGTTGATTTTTTTGGGGAATAATCCCTGCCCTGGAATTCCATGGAAAATCCACAGAAAATCCATGGAAAAGCCACAGGAAATGCATGGAAAGCTCCTCGTCTTTTCTGGGGAAAAAAAATCCCATTTTTCAGTGATTTTTAAATGCTGTTTTTCCATAGTGATATTTTTATTCAGGAGTGAGGGATCTGTTGCATTCCAGGGATTATTTTTGGGGTTGATTTGGGATATTTTTTGGGGAATTCCAGGGACTATTTTGGGTTCAATTTGGGCCATTTCGGGCTGACTGCTCCGTTGGATTCCAGGGATGAGTTTGGGTTTAATTTGGGATATTTTTTGGGGAATTCCAGGGATGATTTGGGGTTCAATTTGGGCCGTTTTGGGGCTGACTGACCCGCTGGATTTCAGGGATGATTTTGGATTTAATTTTGGATATTTTTGTGAGGATTCCAGGGATGATTTGGGTTTTTTTTTTTTTTTGTTTTTTTTTTTTTTTGGATTTTAGGGATGATTTTGGGTTTAATTTTGGCTGCTTTGGGCTGACTGAGCCATTGGCTTCCAGGGATGATTTTGGGGTTTGTTAAAGATGTTTCTGGGGATTCCAGGGACTATTTTGGGTTCAATTTGGGGCTTTTTTGGGCTGACTGACCCGTTGTGTTCCAGGGATGATTTTGGGTTTAATTTGGGATATTTTTGTGGGGATTCCAGGGATGATTTTGGGGTTTTTGGGGGGATTTTAGGGATGATTTTGGGTTTAATTTTGGCCATTTTGGCCATTGAGCCATTGGGTTCCAGGAATTATTTTTAGGGGATTCCAGGGATGATTTGGGGTTTAATTTGGGCCGTTTTGTGTTTAATTTGGGCTCTTTTGGGGTGATGGATCCGTTGTATTCCAGGGATTTTTGGGGGGGGACTCCAGGGATGATTTGAGGTTAATTTGGGCCGTTTTGGGCTGACTGACCCGTTGGATTCCAGGGATGATTTTTTGGAGATTCCAGGGGTGATTTTGGGTTTAATTTGGGCTGTTTTGGGGCTGACGGATCCATTGGATTTCAGGGATTATTTTGGGATTTATTTGGGTTATTTTTGTGGGGATTCGAGGGACGATTTTGGGGTTTGTTTGGGATTTTAGGGATGATTTTTGACTTTAATTTTGGCCATTGAGCCATTGGGTTCCAGGGATGATTTTGGGTTTAATTTGGGCCCTTTTGGGCTGACTGACCTGTTGGATTCCAGGGATGTTTTTGGGGTTAATTTGGGCCGTTTGGGGGCTGACTGACCCATTGAGTTCCAGGGATATTTTTTGGGGATTCCAGGGGTGATTTTTGGGAGATTCCAGGGATGATTTTGGGTTCAATTTGGGCCATTTTGGGGCTGACTGACCTGCTGGATTTCAGGGATTATTTTGGGATTAATTTGGGCTAGTTTTGTGGGGAATTCCAGGGATGATTTTGGGTTTAATTTGGGCCGTTTTGGGCTGACTGACCCATTGGGTTGCAGGGATGAGTTTGGGTTTAATTTGGGATATTTTGGGGTTTGTTAAGGATGTTTTAGGGGTTTCCAGGGACTATTTTGGGTTAATTTTGGCCATTTTGGGCTGACTGCTCTGTTGCATTGCAGGGGTTCCCGGTGCGGAACGTGCGGCCGGTGCAGAGCCCCATGAACCAGGTGGGCATCGTGCTCAACGTGCAGCAGGGCCAGACTGTCAGGCCCATCACCCTCGTGCCAGGTAATTAACTCATAATTTCTGATAATTAATGAAATATTAACCGTTAATTGGTGGTGATGAGGAGTGGGCAGTGCCCGGCCCCATGACGCAGGTGGGCATCGTGCTCAATGTCAAGAAGGAATGGAAAAAATGAGAAAAATCTATCCCATCACCTTTGTGCCAGGTAATTAAGTCATTAATACAATTATAGCCATTAATTAATAACTAATAATGGTGATGGTGATGAGGAGTGGGCAGTGCCCAGCCCCATGACCCAGGTGGGCATCGTGCTCAGTGTCCAGTAGGGATGGGAAAAAAAATGGGAAAAAGTGTGAAAAAATGGGAAAAAAACCGGGAAAAATCTGTCCCATCACCCTCATGCCAGGTAATTAATTAATTAATAAAGTAATAGCCATTCATTAGTAACTAATAATGGTGATGGTGGTGAGGAGTGGGCAGTGCCCAGCCCCATGGACCAGGTGGGCATCGTGGTCAAAATCCAGGAGGAATGGGGAAAAAATGAGAAAAATCTGTCCCATCACCCTCATGCCAGGTAATTAACTAATTAATACTGATTAATAAAGTAATAGACATTAATTAGTAACTAATAATGGTGATGAGGAGTGGACAGTGCCCAGCCCCATGAACCAGGTGGGCCTCGTGGTCAGCATTCAGCGGGAATGGGAAAAAATGGGAAAAAAATGGGAAAAAGTGGGAAAAATCCAGCCCATCACCCTCGTGCCAGGTAATTAACTCAGTAATTACTGCTGATTAATTTAATATTAACCATTAATTGATGGTGATGGTGAGTGGGCAGTGCCAGCCCCATGAACCAGGTGGGCATTGTGCTCAGTGTCCAGCAGGAATAGGAAAAAATAGGATAAAAATGGAAAAAAAGGGGGAAAATCTGTCCCATCATCCTCATGCCAGGTAATTAATTCATTAATGCTAGTTAATAAAATTATAGCCATTAATTAATAACTAATAATGGTGATGGTGATGAGGAGTGGGCAGTGCCCAGCCCCATGAACCAGGTGGGGATCGTGCTCAACATCCAGCAGGAATGGGGAAAAAATGGGAAAAAATGGAAAAAATCTGTCCCATCACCCTCATGCCAGGTAATTAACTAATTAATACTAATTAGTAAAATAATAACCACTACTTAGTAAGTAATAATGGCAATAATGATGATGAATGGGCAGTGCCCAGCCCCATGAACCAGGTGGGCCCCATCACCCTTGTGCAAGGTAATAATAATAAAAAAGAAAACTAGTTAATAATAATTAATAATAACTTATGATAATTTATAGTCATTAATAATGATAATAACAATGATGATTAATTCTAGACCCAGTTTAATGGGCCAAGATTAATTAGCTCTAGGTACAATTTAATGAGTGGGGATTAATTAGTTCTAGATTTAATTAGTTCTGGTTCTAGTTTAATGCCCAAGGATCGATTCTAGGTCCAGTTTAACGTGCAGGGATTAATTCTAGACCCAGTTTTAATTATTTCTGGGTGCAGTTTAATGGGTAGAGATTAATTCCAGTAGAGTTTCATATCCAGGGATTAATCCTGCCTGGATAAAAGGTGGAAATCAAAATTAAAGCTGGAAATCCTAAATATAAAGCTGGAAATTCGAATTAAAGCTGTAAATCTCAGATAAAGCCGGAAATCCCAAATAAAGCTCTAAATTTGAAATAAAGCTGGATATCCCAGATAAAGCTGGAAATCCCAGATAAAGCCGGAAATCCCAAATAAAGCTGGAAATGCAAATTAAAAGTATAAATCCAAATTAAAGCTGTAAATCCAAATTAAAGCTGGAAATCCGAAATAAATTTCTAAATTTGAAATAAAGCTGGAAATCCCAGATAAAGCTGGAAATCCCAAATTTCCCCTGGAATTTCTCTGGATTTTATCAGGAATGGGGTCAGATCCAGACTCTCTGTGTTTGTTAAACCAGCAGTCAGCATTGATTCATTCCAGGTGCACTTTCATAATTTGGGATTAATTCAGGTAGGAAACAAGCTCTAAATCCCAAATAAAGATGGAAGTCCCAAATTTTCCCTGGAATTTTGTCAGGAATGGGCTCAGCTCACTCTCTGTGTTTGTGTTTGTTAAACCAGCAGTTGGGCATTGATTTTTTCCAGTACAATTTGATAACTCGGGAGTAATTCTGGCTGGACAAAAGCTGTAAACCCCAAATAAAGCTGGAAATCCCAAATTTTCCCTGGAATTTCGTCAGGAATGGGATCAGCTCACACTCTCTGTCTGTGTTTCCAGCCCCAGGCACCCAGTTTGTTAAACCAGCAGTTGGGATTGCCCAGGTACCCAACAGACATTAATTAATCCTGTTAATTCCAATAGGAAATGAGCTCTCAATCCCAAATAAAGCTGGAAATCCCAGATTGCTCCAGGATTTTGTCAGGAATTGAGTCAGCTCACTCTCTGTGTTTGTGTTTGTTAAACCAGCAGTTGGGCATTGATTTTTTCCAGGTACAGTTTGATAACTCAGGATTAATTCTGGCCGGATAAAAGCCAGAAATGCCAGATAAAGCTGTGAATCCCAAATCTCTCCAGGATTTTGTCTGGAATGAGGTTGGATCATGTTTCTGTGTCTATGTTTTCAGCCTCAGGTACCCAGTTTGTTAAACCAGCAGTTGGGATTGAATAATTCTACATACACTTTCATAATTTGGGATTAATTCCAGTAGGAAACAAACTTGAAATCCCAAATAAAGCTGGAAACCCCAAATTTTCCCTGGAATTTCTTCAGGAACAGGATCAGCTCATGTTTCTCTGTCTGTGTTTCCAGCCCCAGGCACCCAGTTTGTTAAACCAGCAGTTGGGATTGCCCAGGTACCCAACGGGCATTAACTAATCCTGGTAATTCCAATAGGAAATGAGCTCTAAATCCCAGATAAAGCTGGAAATCCCAATTTTTTCCCAGATTTCCCATGGAACAGGGTCAGATTATGGCTCTCTGTGTTTGTTAAACCAGCAGTTGGGCATTGATTTTTTTCCAGGTACAGTTTGATAACTCAGGATTAATTCTGGCCGGATAAAAGCCATAAATCCCAAATCAAGCTGGAAATCCCAATTTTTCCCCAGATTTCCCATGGAATGAGGTTGGATCATGTTTCTCTCTGTATTTCCAGCCCCAGGCACGCAGTTTGTTAAACCAGCCGTGGGGGTGCCCCAGGTGTTCTCCCCCGTGGCCCAGGTGCGGCCGGGCGCCAACGCCTTCGCCACCGTCATCCCGGCCACGCTGACCCTGCGCAGCACCGTGCCCCAGGCACAGGCCCCGCAGCAGAGTGAGTGCCCACATCCCCAAATCCTCGGGGAATTACTGGGGAATTAGCCCGGGATTTTGTGGGGTTCAGTGTGGGAAATCTGTGGGAGCAGCCGGGGCGGGTTTGGGATGTTGAGGTTTTGGTTGGGTTGTTCATGGACTGGGGGATGAGGAGAAGGAGGTGCCCCAGGCTCAGGCCCCCCAGCAGAGTGAGACCCCAAATCCCCCAAAATCCTCGGGGAATTATTGGGGAATTAGCCCGAGTTTTTGTGGGGCTGGGTGTGGGAAATCTGCAGGAGGTCTGAGGTGAGTTTGGGATATTCGTGTTTTGGTGAGGTTGGTCATGAATTGGGGAATAATGAGGAGAAGGAGCTGCCCCCAGGCACAGCCCACCAGCACAGTGAGTCCCTAAATCCCCCAAAATTTCTTGGGAATAATTCAGGAATTATCTCAAATTTTTATGGGGCTGGGTGTGGGAAATCCGTGGGAGGTGCAGGAGTCGGTTTGGGGTGTTCGTGTTTTGGTTGGGTTGTTCATGGACTGGGGAATGAAGAGGAGGAGCTGCCCCAGGCACAGCCCTCCCCAGCACAGTGAGTCCCCAAATCCCCAAAAATTCCTTGGGAATAATTCAAGAATTAGCCCAGATTTTTGTGGGATTGGGTGTGGGAAATCTGTGGGAGGTCTGAGGTGGGTTTGGGGTGTTCATGTTTTGGTCGGGCTGGTCTGGGGGATGAGGAGAAGGAGGTGTCCCAGGCACAGCCCCCACAGCACAGTGAGTCCCCAAAATCCTCAGAAATTCCTTGGGAATTATTGGGGAATTAGCCCAAATTTTTGTGGGGTTGGGTGTGGGAAATCTGTGTGAGGTTGAGGTGGGTTTGGGGTGTTCAGGTTTTGGTCGGGTTGGTCATGAGTTGGGGAATGAGGAGGAGGAGCTGGGAGAGTTTGGGGTTCAAAAGTGGTTCAGGTTTGGGAATTCCAGGCTGGAATTTCATTGGAATTCTGTCCAGACACAGACTGGGAGATGAGGAGAAGCTGGAGGAGTTTGGGAATTCCAGGCTGGAATTTCATTGGGATTTCATCATTTATGCTGAATCTTCAAGGGGAGGAATTTCTGTGGTTGACTGAACTCCCACCCCAATTCCTGCCCGGAATTCCACTGGAATTTCACCCATATCAAAACTGCTGAATCCTCAGGGGTGGGAATGGAAGGAGTGACTGACCTCCCACCCCAATTCCCTTTGAGAATTCCACTGGAATTTCATCCAAACCATTTTTGATGGAACCTCAAAGGAGAAAGTGGAGGGAGTGGCTGAACTCTCACCCCAATTTCTGCCTCGAATTCCATTTTCCATTGGAATTCCACTGGAATTTCACCCAAACCACTTCTGCTGAATCCTCAAGGGTGGGAATGGAAGGGAAGACTGAATTCCCATCCCAATTTCTGCCTGGAATTCCATTGAAATTCCACTGGAATTTCACCCAAATCAAAACTGCTGAATCCTCAAGGGTGGGAATGGAAGGGATGACTGAACTCCCACCCCAATTCCTGCCTGGAATTCCACTGGAATTTCACCCAAACCACTTCCGATGAATCCTCAGGGGGAGAATGGAGGGGATGACTGAATTCCCACCCCAAAATCTGCCTGTAATTCCACTGGAATTTCATCCAGATCAAAACTGCTGAATCCTCAAGGGTGGGAATGGAAGGAAAGACTGAACTCCCACCCCAATTTCTGCCTGGAATTCCATTGCAATTCCATTGGAATTCCACTGGAATTTCATCCAGACCACTTGTACTGCATCCTCAAGGATGGGAACAGAAGGGATGACTGAACTCCCACCCCAATTTCTGCCTGGAATTTCACCCAAACCACGTTTGCTGAATCCTCAGTGGTGTGAACAGAAGGGATGTTTTATTTCCCACCCCAGTCCCCTGTGCTGACCCCCGTGTTCTCTCCCCGGGCAGTGAGCATCGCCAGCTTTGTCACGGTGAAGCGCCCCGGCGTTCCCGGCGACTCCGGTGGCCCCGGGGGCGGCCCCGGCGCTGGCCCCGAGGTGGCCAAGCTGGTGAACACCCTGGGCACGGTGCCCTCGCTGGCCCACGGCCCCTCGGGGCTGCCCCACGGCCCCCCGGGGCTGGCGGTGCCCAACAGCAGCCCCGGGGCCGCCCAGCGCGGCGCCGCCAGCGAGGCCTCTGCATCATCTGCCCCAAGGAAAGGTAAAATATGGGAATTCAGGGGGATCTGGGGGGAATTTGGGGGGAATTTGGGGTTTAGAGGGTCTTGGGAGCTAAAAGTTGGGGTTTTGGGGGTGTTTGGGTGGCAGAAGTTGGTGTAAATCCTATAAATTTCACTTTGTTTGGAGGTAAAATTTGGATTTAAGGTGCATTATGGGTTCTTGGGAGTCAAAAGGTGGTTTGTTCACAGCCCAGGAGGGAAAGCCTGGGAATTCTGGGGGTTTGGGGGGAAATTTGGTGTTTAGGGGGGCTTGGGAGGTAAAAGTTGCAGTTTTAGGGGTGCTTGGGAGGTAAAAGTTGGTTAAATCTGTTAAATTTTGCATCTTTGGGAGGCAAAAGTTGGTTTAAGGGACAATTCCACGTCATTGGGTGCTGGAATTTTATTTGAATCCTTCAAAATCCATGGCATTGGGAGGTAAATCAAAATTTGAGATAAATGCCATAAATTCCGTGGAATTTGGAGGAGAAATTTGGGGTAAATCCCATAAATTTCACGGTGTTGGGAATCAAAACTGGATTTAAAGGATGTTCCAGGTTCTTGGGAGTCAAAACTTCATTTCAGTGCCTTAAATGCCACACGATTGGGAGGCAGAGTTTGGGTTTAAGGGGAGTTCTGGGTGCCTGGGAGTCAAAAGGTGGTTTGTTCACACCCCAGGAAGGTAAAGCCAGAAAATTTTTGGGGGTAATTTGGGGGGATTTTGGGGTTTGGTGGCCCCGAGGTGGCCAAGCTGGACGCGGTGCCCTCGGGCAGTGCCCAACAGCAGGAAAGGTAAATCCTGGGGATTTCAGGGGAAATTTGGGGGTTTTAGGGGTGGTTTGGGTGCTTGGGAGGCAAAAATTGGTGTAAATCTCTTAAATTTTGCATCACTGGGAGGCAAAAGTTGTTTTAAGTCCCTGGGAGAGTGAAAAATAGCAGATTTTGGGATTGTTTGTGGGATAAAGGCTGAGAAAACCAGAGAATTTTTGGTTTTTTGTGGGATAAAAGATGCCCAAGTCCAGGCTGGCTCTCTGACCCCCCCTCTCCCTGCAGGCAGCTCCTCTCCCATCCCCAGCCTGGATTTCCAGGACGGAGGGCGCAAGGTGTGCCCCAGGTGTGACTCCCAGTTCCGCGTCACCGAGGCCCTGCGGGGACACATGTGTGTAAGTCTGCCCTGGGGAGGGCCTGCCTTAGCTGGGGGAGCCATTCCAGACCCTGAACCAGTGGGGATTCATTCCAGACCCAGCTTAACCGGTGGGGATTAGTTCTAGACTCAGTTCAGTGACTCTAAATTCATTATTTCCAGATTCAGTTTAATGAGCGGGATTAATTTTAGACCCGGCTTTGAGTGGAGATTCATTCTAGATCCAGTTTAATGAGTGGGGATTAATTTTAAACCTATTTTAATGAGCAAGGATTAATTTCAGACCTTGTCTAACCAGTGGGGATTAATTCCAGACCCAGTTTAACCAGTGGGGATTAGTTCTAGACCCAGTTCAGTGACTCTCAATTCATTATTTCCAGATTCAGTGGAATGAGTCAGGGTTATTTCTAGACCCAGCTTAGAGTGGGGATTAATTCCAGACCCAGTTCAGTATCTGTAAATTAATTCTTTCTAGATCCAGTTTAATGAGTGGAGATTAATTCTAGACCCAGTTTAAGCAGTGAGGGTTAATTCCAGACCCAGTTCAGTGTCTCTAAGTTCATTATTTCTAGATTCAGTTTAATGACTCAGGGTTAATTCTAGACCCAGCTTAGTGAGTTTGGGTTAATTCTGTACCCAGGTTAATGCATGGAGATTCATTCTAGATCCAGTTGATTGAGTGGGGATTAACTCTAAACCTATTTTAATGAGCAAGGATTAGTTCTAGACCCAGTTTCATGAGTGGAGGTTAATTCCAGACCCAGTTCAGTGACTCTAAATTCATTATTTCTGGATTCAGTGGAATGAGTCAGGGTTAATTGTAGACCCAGCTCAATGAGTGGGGATTAGTTCTAAACCCAGTTTAATGAGTGGGGAGTCCTCCTGGATCCAGTTTAATGAATGGAGATTAATTCCAGATGCAGTTTAACCAGTGGGGATTAATTCCAGACCCAGTTCAGTGTCTCTAAATTCACTATTTCTATGTATAGTTTAATGAGCTGGGGTTAATTCTAGACCCAAATTAATGAGTAGGGATTAGTCATAAACCCAGTTCAGTGACTCTAAATTATTTCTGGATTCAGTTTAACGAGTCAGGGTTAATTCTAGACCCAGTTTAATGTGTGGGGATTCATTCCAGACCCAGTTCAGTGTCTCTATGTTCATTATTTTTAGATTCAGTTTAATGAGTCAGGCTTAATTCTAGACCTGGATTAATGAGTGGGGATTCATTCCAGACCCAATTTAATGACTTGAAATTAATTATTTCTAGATCCAGTTTAATGAGTAGGGTTTAATTCCAGACCCAGTTCAGTGTCTCTAAAGTCATTATTTCTAGATTCAGTTTAATGGGTGGGGATTCAGTTTAGACCCAGCTTAGTGAGTTGGGGTTAATTCTAGATCCAGTTTAATGAGTGGGGATTAGTTTTAAACCTATTTTAATGAGCAAGGATTAATTCTAGACCCAGTTTCATGGGGATTCATTCCAGACCCAGTTCAGTGTCTCTAAATTATTTCTAGATCCAGTTTAATGAGCGGGGATTAATTCTAGACCCCATTTAACCAGTGGAGATTAATTCCAGACCCAGTTCAATGAATCTAAATTAATTATTTCTATGTTCAGTTTAATGAGCAGTGATAAATTCCAGACCCAATTCAATGACTCTAAATTAATGACTTCTGTATTGAGTTTAACAAGTCAGGGTTAATTCTAGATCCAGTTTCATGAGTGGGAAATCATTCAAGGTCTGGCTTAGTGAGTGAGGATTCATTCTAGACCCAGTTTAATTTCTCTAAATTAATTATCTCTAGATCCAGTTTAATGACTGGATTCCAGACCCACTTCAATCACTCTGAGTTAATTAGTTCTGTGTTCAGTTTAATGAGTGGGGATTAATTCCAGACCCAATTTAACGAGCAGAGATTAATCTCAGACCCAGTTTAATGAGCAGAGATCAATCCTAGACCCGGTCCAATGTGTAGGGATTGACCCCCAGCCCCAGTTTAACGAGCTGGGATTAATTCCAGACCCAATTTAACGAGCAGGGATTAATTCTAGACCAGGTTAATGAGCAGGGATTAACCCCCAGGGATTAATTCTAGACCCAGGTTAATGAGCAGGAATTAACCCCATAGGAAATTTAACAAGCAGGGATTAACCCTGTCCCCAGTTTAACGAGCTGGGATTAATCCCAGCCCCAGTCCAACACCTCCACATTAATTACATCACCCCAATCTAAGGAGTAGCTGTTAATTACCCCATTAATTACCCTGTTAATGCCCGCATTCATTAATTATCCTGCTAATTACCCTATTCGTGACCTTTAATGACCACATTAATTACTCATTTTAATGACTCTGTTAATGATCCCATTAATTCATTACCCCATTAATGACCCTGTTAATGCCCCATTCATTAATTACCCCATTAATGACCCTGTTAATGCCCCATTCATTAATTACCCCATTAATGACCCTGTTAATGATGCCACTCAATAATTACCCCATTAATGACACCAATTATTAATTGCCCCATTCATAACCCTGTTAATGCCCCCATTAATTAATGACCCCGTTAATGACCCTGTTAATGACCCCATTCATAACCCTGTTAATGCCCCCATTAATTAATTACCCCATTCATGACCCTGTTAATGCCCCCATTAATTAATGACCCTGTTAATGACCCTGTTAATGCCCTCATTAATTAATTACCCCCTGTTTCCCCAGTACTGCTGCCCGGAGCTGGTGGAGTTCCTGAAGAAACGCAAATCTCTGGATTCGGAGCCGGCCCCGCCCCCGGGGAAAGCCCCGAGCCCCGCCCAGGGCGCGGCCCCGGCCCCGCCCCCGACCCCGCCCAAGGCCCCGCCCGAGCCCGGGGAGGGCGTGGCCGACCCCGCCCAGGCCAAGCTCATCATGCTGGTGGACGAGTTCTACTATGGGAGAGACGGGGGCAAGGGCAGCGTGCTGCCCCCCTGCCCCAGGGTGCCCACGTCCTTCCGCTGCCCCCACTGCACCAAGCGCCTCAAGAACAACATCCGGTGAGCCATTAATTACTGCTAATTAGTGATTGATTAGTGATTGGTTATGTGGGGATAACAATGGGGGCCATGCTGCCCCCCTGCCCCAGGGTGCCCACGTCCTTCCGCTGTCCCCACTGCACCAAGCGCCTCAAGAACAACATCCGGTGAGCCATTAATTACTGCTAATTAGTGATTGATTAGTGATTGGTTATGTGGGGATAACAATGGGGGCGGTGCTGCCCCCCTGCCCCAGGGTGCCCACGTCCTTCCGCTGTCCCCACTGCACCAAGCGCCTCAAGAACAACATCCGGTGAGCCATTGGCCATGAATTAGCCATTAATTAGCTGGGAATAACCCAGGAGTAACCTGGGTCTGACCTGGGAATGTTGGAATTATTTGGTAATGTGGGAATGATGGGCACTGGGATGTGAGCACCGAGCACCTCAAGAACAACATCAGGTGAGTGATTAGACATTAATTAGCCATTAACTATCCGTTAATTAGCTGAGAATAACCCAGGAGTAACCTGGGAATGATCTGGGAATGTCTGAATTATTTGGGAATTATGTGGGAATTCTCTGGGATTGTGGGAATGATGGGCAGTGGAACATGAGCACCAAGCGCCTCAATAACAACCCCCAGTGAGGAATTCCCCAAAAAGTCCCCCCAAATTCCCCCAAACACCCCAAAACTGACCTCAGAATCCCCCCCAGGCCCAATTTTCCCGGGATAACCAGCAGCCCCTCTGGAATTGCCCATCCCCCTGCAGGTTCATGAACCACATGAAGCACCACGTGGAGCTGGACCAGCAGAACGGCGAGGTGGACGTGCACACCATCTGCCAGCACTGCTACCGCCACTTCAGCACCCCCTTCCAGCTGCAGTGCCACCTGGAGAACGTGCACAGCCCCTACGAGTCCAGCAGTCAGTGTTTGCCTGATTTTTGGAGATTTAATTGAGATTTTCTGGGGTTTTTTTGGGGATTTTATTGGGATTTTCCACTCCGATTTAGTGGGGAACGTGAGGAAGGAAAAGTGTTGCAACAAAGTCACCCCAAACCCCACCCCAGTTTCACCTGGAGAACGTGCACAGCCCCTGCCAGTCCAGCAGTCAGTGTTTCTTCTGGTTTTTGGAGGATTTAATTGGGATTTTCCAGGTTTTTTTGCGGTTTAGTTGGGATTTTCCACTCTGATTTAGTGAGGAGGGAAAGTTGTCCCAGTAAAGCCACCCCAAATCCCACCTCAGTTTTGTTTCTCCAGCCCCAGTTCCACCTGGGGAATGTCCACAGCCCCTAAAAGTCCCCCAGGCTGGGCTTTCCCTGTTTTTTTTGCGGATTTAATTGGGATTTTCCTGCTTTTTTTGGGATTTAATTGGGATTTGCCACTCGGATTTAGTGGGGAGTGTGAGGAGAGAAAGTTGTCCCAGCCAAGTCATCCCAGACCCCACCCAAGTTTCACTTTTCCAGCCCCAGTTCCACCTGGGGAATGTCCACAGCTCCTAAAAGTCCCCCAGGCTGGGCTTTTCCTGCTCTTTTTGGGATTTAATTGGGATTTTCTGGGGGTTTTTTTTTCGGATTTGGTTGGGATTTTCCACTCTGATTTAGTGAGGAACGCGAGGAGGGAAAATTGTCCCAACAAAGTCACCCCAAATCCTTCCCCAGTTTCATTTCTCCATCTCCAGTTTCTCCTGGAGAACGTGCACAGCCCCTACGAGTCCAGCAGTCGGTGCTTTGCCTGATTTTTTGGGATTTAATTGGGATTTTCCGAGGGGTTTTTTTGGGGATATAATTGGGAATTTCCACTTGGATTTAGTTGCGAACATGAGGAGGGAAAGTTGTCCCAGCAAAGTCACCCCAAATCCCAGCCCAGTTTCACTTCTCCAGCCTTTTCCAGCCCCGGTTCCACCTGGGGAATGTCCACAGCTCCTAAAATCCCCCCAGTCAGGGCTTTTCCCACAATTATTGATCCTTAAATTTGGATAATTCCCTTCCCTTCTTTTTTCCCTTTTCTATCTTTTCCCCCCTTTCCTCTTCTCCTTCTTCCCCTCTTTATTTCCCTTTTTCCCCTCCCTTTTTTTCCCCTTTTCCTGCTTTTCCCCCTTTTTCCCCCTTTTCTCCCTTTTCCTGCTTTTCCCTCTTCTTTTCCCTCTTTTCTCCCATTCTCCCATTTTTCTCCTCTTTTCCTGCTTTTCCCTCTTCCTTTTTTTCCGCCTTTTCTCCCCTTTTTCTCCCTTTTTCTCTCTTTTCCCCCTTCCCCCTTTTTTTCCTGCTTTTCCCCCTTCTTTTCCTGCTTTTCCCTCTTTTCTCCCCCTTTCTCCCCCTTTCTCCCCCTTTCTCCCCCTTTCTCCCCTTTTCTTCCCCTTTTCTTCCCTTTTCTTCCCCTTTTCTTCCCCTTTTCTTCCCCTTTTCTTCCCCTTTTCTTCCCTTTTCTTCCCCTTTTCTTCCCCTTTTCTTCCCCTTTTCTTCCCCTTTTCTTCCCTTTTTCTTCCCTTTTTCTCCCTCTTTTCCCCTTTTCTCCCCTTTTTCCCCTTTTTTCCCTTTTTTCTGGTTTTTTCTCCATTTTTTCTCCCCTTTTCCTCCCCTTTTTCTCCTCCTTTCTTTCTTTTTCCACCTTTTTCCCCCTTTTTCTTTCTATTTGTCCTTTTTTTCCCTCTTTTCCCCGTTTTCCTCCTTTCCCCCCCTTTTCTTCCTTTTTCTCCCTTTCCCATTTTCCCTTTAATTTTCATCCTTTTCCTTTTTATTTTCCTCCTTTTTCCCCTTTTCCCCTTTCCCCTCACCCCCCAAACTCCCCGATTTTCCCCAAATTTCACTTTTTTTTCCCCCAATGTCTGTGCCCAGCCAAGTGCAAGATCTGCGAGTGGGCGTTTGAGAGCGAGCCGCTCTTCCTGCAGCACATGAAGGACACCCACAAACCCGGGGAGATGCCCTATGTCTGCCAGGTGGGCAAAAAACCAAAATTCCCACCCCAAAAACCCCACAGGAATTCCCTCTGTGTGGCAGGTGCAAAAAATCCCAGGATTTGGAGCCCAAAACCTCACATTTTTGCCCCAAAAATGGCCCCAAAAATCCCAGAATAATTCCCTATGTCTGCCAGGTGGGCAAAAAACCCACAATTCCCACCTGGAATTCTCATTTCTGACCCCAAAAACCCCACAGAAATTCCCTGCCTGTGCCAGGTACAAAAAATCCTGAGATTTGGAGCCCAAAATTCCCATTTTCACCCCCCAAACGGCCCCAAAACTGACAGAATAATTCCCTAGGATGCACTTTGGGTGCTTGGTATCTAAAAATCCTCAAATTCACACCTGGAATTATCAATTCCCACCCCAAAAACCCCACAGGAATTCCCTGCCTGTGGCAGGTGCAAAAAATTCCAGGATTTGGAGCCCAAAAATTCCCATTTTCACCCCCAAAATTGCCCCAAAAATCCCAGAATAATTTTCCAAGGCGTCCTACGTCTGCCAAGGAGGGAAAAAACACAATTCCCACCTGCAATTCTCATTTCTGACCCCAAAAACCCCACAGGAATTCCCTACCTGTGCCAGGTACAAAAAATCCTGGGATTTGGAGCCCAAAATTCCCATTTTCGTCCCCAAAACTGCCCCAAAACTGACAGAACAATTCCCTAGGATGCCCCATGTCTGCCAGGTGGGGAAAAAACACAATTCCCACATGGAATCAGCAATTCCCAGCCCAAAATTCCCACAGGAATTCACTGCCTGTGCCAGGTACAAAAAGTCCCGGGATTTGGAGCCCAGAAATTGTGATTTTTGCCCCAAAAGCTGCTCCCAAAATCCCAAATTCCTTAATGTTGTGTGTCAGGTACAGAAAAATGCCTGAATTCCCACCTGGAATTCTCGTTTTTTACCCCAAAAATCCCACAGGAATTTACTGCCTGTGTCAGGTACAAAAAATCCCGGGATTTGGAGCCCAAAAATTCCCATTTTTGCCCCCAAAACAGCCCCAAAAATCCCAGAATAATTCTCTACGTCTGCCAGGTGGGGAAAAAACCCACAATTCCCACCCCAAAATTCCCACAGGAATTCCCTACCTGTGCCAGGTACAAAAAATCCTGACATTTGGAGCCCAAAAATTCCTATTTTTGCCCCAAAAATCCCAGAGTAATTCCCTGTATTTGCAAAGTATGGAAAAAATATGGAATTTTTCCCCAATTAACCAGAATTTTTCCAAATCCTGCAGCTGAAATCCCTGAAATTTTCCCCTTTTCATTGGGATTTGGGGAATTTTTCCCCCATCCTCTTACCAAAGCACCCCAAATTTTGGGAATTTTCCACCAATTTTCCCCCATCCAGCTGCCAAAACACCCCAAATTTTGGGAATTTTCCCAAATTTCCCTCAATTTTCCCACATCCTGCTGCTGAAATGCCCCAAATCCTGGAATTTTTCCCTTTTCATTGGGATTTTCCCCCATCCAGCTGCCGAAATGCCCCAAATTTTGAGAATTTTCTCCAATTTTCCTTCATCCAGCTGCTGAAATTCCCCTTTTCATGGGGATTTTCCCCCGTCCTGCTACCAAAGCACCCCAGATTTTGGGAATTTTCCATAATTTTTCCCCATCCTGCTGCCAAAACACCCCAAATTTTGGGAATTTTCCCCAGTTTTCCCCCATCCTGCTACCAAAATGCCCCAAATCTCTGGAATTTTTCCCTTTTCATGGGGATTTTCCCCCATCCTGCAACCAAAACACCCCAAACTCCGGGATTTTTCCCCTCCCTCCTCTTCCAACCCCCCGAATCTCTGGAATTTTTCCCTTTTTATTGGGATTTTCCCACATCCAGCTGCTGAAATGCCCCAAATCCTGGAATTTTTCCCTTTTAACCCAGATTTTCCCCCATCCTGCTGTTAAAACACCCCAAATTTTGAGAATTTTCTTGAATTTTCCCACATCCTGCTGCCAAAATCCCTGAAATTTTTCCCCCGTCCTGCTGCCAAAACACCCCAAATCCTGGGATTTTTTTCTTTGTTAATTGGGAAATTTTTACACTTCCCATCTTCACATCCTGGTGATGAAATGCCCCAAATCCCTGGAATTTTTCCCTATTAACCAGAATTTTTCCACATTCTGCTGCCAAAACACTCCAAATCCTGGGATTTTTCCCCTCCTCTTCCAACACCACAAATCTCTGGAATTTTCCCCTTTTCATTGGGGTTTTCCCCCGTCCTGCTGTTAAAACACCCCAAATTATCGGAATTTTCCCAAATTTTCCCCCATCCTGCTGCCAAAATCCCTGGAATTTTTCCCTTTTAACCTGAATTTTTCCCCATCCAGCTGCTGAAATTCCCCAAATTTTGGGATTTTTCCCCAATTAATCTGGATTTTTCCACATCCTTCTGCCAAAATCTCTGGAATTTTCCCCTTTTCATTGGGATTTTCCCCCGTCTTGCTACCAAAACACCCCAAATTTTGGGAATTTTCCAAAATTTTCCCCCATCCACCTGCTGAAACACCCCAAATTTTGGGAATTTTCCCCAAATTTCCCCCAATTTTCCCCCATCCTGCTGCCGAAATGCCCCAAACCCCAGGATTTTTCCCCCATCTCCCCCTCTCCTCTTCCACCACCCCAACCCTTTCCCTTTTCCTCTCCCCAGCCCCAGATTTCATGTTATTTTCCCCGTGATTTCCCCCTGATTTCCCTGTTTTTGGCTGTCCCAGGTGTGCCAGTACCGCTCGTCGCTGTACTCGGAGGTGGACAGTCACTTCCGCCTGAGCCACGAGGACACGCGGCACCTGCTCTGCCCCTACTGCCTCAAGGTCTTCAAAAACGGCAACGCCTTCCAGCAGCACTTCATGAGGCACCAGGTCAGCCCGGAATCCAGAAAATTCCATGGGAAAATGGGTTTTTGGGAGTGCGGAACCGATGGAAGTTCATTGGACAAAATAGGGTTTGGGAATGGGGAAAAAACAGTTTTGGTGATGGGGAGGAAGAAATGGCAAAGCCTTTCTGGAGCTCTGAATGAGGCACCAGATGAGCCCAGAATTCCAGAAAATTCCAGAGAATTCCATGGAAAAATGGGATTTTGGGAGTGCAAAACGAGTGAGAATTGCCTGGAAAAAAACAGGATTTGGGAATTGTGAATAAATGAGATTTTGGTGCTGAGGTGGAAAAAATCGCAAAATGTTCAAGGAGCACTTCATGAGGCGCCAGGTGAGCCCAGAATTCCAGAAAATCCCAGGGAAAATTCCATGGGAAAACGGGATTTTTGGAGCACGGAATGAGTGGGAGATTGCTGGAGAAAATGAAGTTTGGGAATTGTGAGTGAGCAGAGTTTTGGTGATGGGATGGAGGAAATGACAAAGTGTTCAAGGAGCAATTTCATGAGGCACCAGGTGAGCCCAGAATTCCAGAAAATTCCAGGGAAAATTCCAGAAAAATCCGTGGAAAAATGGGATTTGGGGAATGTGGAACAAGTGGGAGTTCGCTGAAAAAAATGGGATTTGGGAATTGTGAATAAATCAAAGATTTTGGGGATGAAGGGGGGAAAAAATGGCAAAGTCTTACAGCAGCAATTTCATGAAGGCACCAGGTGAGCCAGGAATTCCAGAAAATTCCATGGAATTCCATGGAAAAATGGGGTTTTGGGAGTGCGGAACGAGTGAGAGTTTGCTGGAAAAAATGAGAATTTGGGATGAGGAAAAAATGAGATTTTGGTGCTGAAGTGGAAGAAATGGCAGAGTCTTCCTGGAGCACTTCTTGAGCCCAGAATTCCAGAAAATTCCATGGAAAATTCCAGAGAATTCCATGGAAAAGTGAGATTTTGTTAGTGCAGAACAGATGGGAATTGCCCGCAAATAATGAGGTTTGGGAATGGGGAAAAAATGGGATTTGGAAATTGCCTCAAGGTGTTCAAGAGCAGCACTTCATGAGGCACCAAATGAGCCCAAAATTCCAGAAAATTCCATGGAAAAATGGGATTTTTGGAGCACGGAATGAGTGGGAATTGCCTAGAAAAAAATGAGATTTTGGAATGGGGAAAAAATGAGATTTTGGTGCTGAGGTGGAAAAAATTGCAAAATGTTCAAGGAGCACTTCATGAGGCACCAGGTGAGCCTGGAATTCCATGGAAAATTCCAGAAAATTCCATGGGAAAATGGGTTTTTTGGAATGCGGAATCAATAGGAGATCACTGGAAAAAATGGGGTTTGGAAATGGGGAAAACACAATTTGGGAATTGTGTCAAGGTGTTGAAGAGCAGCACTTCATGAGGCACCAGGTGAGCTCAGAATTACAGAAAATTTCATGGAAAATTCCAGAGAATTCCATGGAAAAATGGGATTTTGGGAGCGCAGAATCAATGGGAGTTTGCTGGAAAAAATGAGGTTTGGGAATGGGGAAAAACGGGATTTGGGAATTGCCTCAAGGTGTTCAAGAACAACATTTCATGAGGCACCAGGTGAGCCTGGAATTCCAGAGAATTCCATGGAAAATTCCCGGGAAAATTCGAGAGAATTCCGTGGAAAAACGGGATTTTTGGAGTGCGGAATGAGTGGGAGTTCGCTGGACAAAATGGGGTTTGGGAATTGTGAATAAATGGGATTGTGCTGATGGGGTGGGAGAAATGGCAAAGCCTTCCAGGAGCAACTTCATGAGGCACCAGGTGAGCCCGGGATAACAGAGAATTCCAGAGAATTCCATGGAAAAATGAGATTTTGGGAGCGCGGAATCAATGGGAGATCGCTGGAGAAAATGGGATTTGGGAATTTGAATAAATGGGATTGTGGTGATGGGGTGGAAGAAATGGCAAAGCCTTTCTGGAGCTCTGAATGAGGCACCAGGTGAGCCCAGAATTCCAGAAAATTCCAGAGAATTCCATGGAAAAATGGGATTTTGGGAGTGCGGAACGAGTGGGAGTTCGCTGGAAAAAATGGGGTTTGGAAATGGGGAAAAACGGGATTTGGGAATTGTTTCAAGGTGTTGAAGAGCAGCATTTCATGAGGCACCAGATGAGCCCAGGAGAACGGGAAATTCCAGAAAAATCCATGGAAAAATGAGATTTTGGGAGTGTGGAACGAGTGGGAGTTCACTGGAGAAAATGGGGATTTGAGAATTGTGAATAAATGAGATTTTGGTGCTGAGGTGGAAAAAATCGCAAAATGTTCAAGGAGCACTTCATGAGGCGCCAGGTGAGCCCAGAATTCCAGAAAATTCCAGGGAAAATTCCAGAAAATTCCATGGGAAAACGGGATTTTGGGAGTCCTGAACCACTGGTATTCTCTGATTTTGGGAATTGCAGTAATTAGTAATTAATTCTTGCTAATGAATTTTCCCACAAGAAGAGTGTGTACAAGCAACAAGTGCAGGCTGCAGTTCCAATACCCACTTAATAATCAATAAACAATTGCTACCTAATAAATAATGACTAAATAATAAATGAATAACCAATAATTAATTGATAATTAATAGTTATTAATTAACACTAATTGATTTTGTTTCCAGAAGAAGAGCGTGTACCACTGCAACAAGTGCTGCTTGCAATTCCAATACCCACTCAACCCTCAATAAACTATTGATACCTAATAAATAATGAACAAATAATTAATAATCATTAATTAATTACCACTAATTGATTTTTTCCCAGAAGAGCGTGTACCACTGCAACAAGTGCCGCCTGCAGTTCCAACACCCACTCAACACTCAATAAACTATTGATACCTAATAAATAATAAATAATGTATAAATAATGAAAAGATAATTAATAATCATTAATTAATTAACGCTTATGATTATTTTCCAGAAGAAGAGCGTGTACCACTGCAACAAGTGCCACCTGCAGTTCCAACACCCACTAAACGCTCAATAAACTATTGATACCTAATAAATATGGAATAAATAATGTATAAATAATGAACAAATAATTAATAACCATTAATTAATTACCGATAATTGATTATTTTCCAGAAGAAGAGCGTGTACCACTGCAACAAGTGCCGCCTGCAGTTCCTGTTTGCCAAGGACAAGATCGAGCACAAGCTGCAGCACCACAAAACCTTCCGCAAGCCCAAACAGCTCGAGGGGCTCAAACCCGGCACCAAGGCACGGAATGTTCCCGAAAATTCCCAAAATTCCTAAAATTAATGGGGGATTCAATGGGGATTTAATGGGATTTATCGGGAGTTTGATGGGATTCATTCAATGGAATTCATTGGGGATTTAATGGAATTCATTGGGGATTTAGTGGGATTCATTTGATGGGATTTATTGGGAGTTTAATGGGATTTTTTTTTTTTTATTTTTGGAATTTAATGGGAATTTAGTAGGATTTATTGGGAATTTAGTGGGATTAATTTAATGGGGTTTATTGCGAGTTTGATGGGATTTATTGGGAATTTAATGGGGTTTATTGGGAATTTAATGGGATTCAGTGGGAATGTAATGGGATTCATTGGAAACTTGATGAGATTCATTGGGAATTCGATGGGATTAATTTAATGGGATTTATTGGGAATTCAGTGGGATTTATTGGGTGTTTGGTGGGATTTTTTTGGAATTTAATGGGATTTATTGGGGATTTAATGGGATTTATTGGGATTTTAGTGGGATTCATTTAGTTGGATTCATTGGGAATTTAGTGTGATTCATTTAATTGCATTTATTGGGGATTTAATGGGATTCATTGGGAATTCGATGGGATTTATTGGAGATTTAATGGGATTTAGTGGGTGTTTGATGGGATTAATTTAATGGGATTTATTGGGAATTTAATATAATTCATTGGGAATTGAATTTGATGGGATTTATTGGGAATTCAGTGGGATTCGTTGGATGTTGGATGGGATTCAGTGGGAATTTAATGGGATTCATTTAATGGGATTTATTGGGGATTCAATGGGATTTATTGGGAATTTAGTGGGATTTTTTGGGAATTTATTTGGATTCATGGGAATTTATTTGGATTAATTGGGAGTTTAATGGAACTTGATGGGATTAATTGGGAATTTAGTGAGATTCATTTAATGGGATTCATTGGGAATTTACTGGGATTCATTTAATGGGATTCATTGGGTGTTAATGAGAATTTGATGGGATTCATTTAATGGGATTCATTTGGGGATTTAATATAATTTATTGGGAGTTTGATGGGATTTATTGGGAGTTTGATGGGGTTTTTTGGAAGTTTGATAGGATTTATTGGGAATTAGATGGGATTCATTTAATGGAATTCATTGGGGATTTAGTGGGATTCATTTGATGGGATTTATTGGGAATTTAATAGAATTAATTGGGAATTTGATGGGATTTATTGGGAGGTTAATGGGATTCATTTAGTGGGATTCATTGGGAATTTAATAGAATTAATCAGGAATTAAATGGGATCTATTGGGAGTTCAGTGGGATTCATTGGGAGTTTGATGGGATCCATTAGGAATTTAGTGGGATTCATTTAATGGGATTCATTGGGAATTTAGTGGGATTTATTGGGACTTTAATGAGTTTCATTGGGACTTTAATGAGTTTTATTGGGAGTTTAATGGGATTCATTAGGAATTTAATGGGATTACTTGGGAATTTCATGGGATTCATTGGGAATTTCATGGGATTCATTACGGATTTAATTGATTTCATTGGGAATTTAATGAGTTTCATTGGGAGTTTAATGGGATTCATTGGGAATTTATTGGTGTCCATGGGTAATTGAATAGGATTCATTTACAGGGATTCATTGGGAGTTTAATGGGATTCATTACAGATTTAATGGGATTTGGTGGGAATTTAATGGTGTTCAGGGGTAACTTAATGGGATTCATTTAATGGGATTCATTGGGAATTTAATGAGTTTTATTGGGAGTTTAATGGGATTCATTAGGAATTTAATGGGATTACTTGGGAATTTCATGGGATTCATTGGGAATTTCATGGGATTCATTACGGATTTAATTGATTTCATTGGGAATTTAATGAGTTTCATTGGGAGTTTAATGGGATTCATTGGGAATTTATTGGTGTCCATGGGTAATTGAATAGGATTCATTTACAGGGATTCATTGGGAATTTATTGGTGTCCCTGGATAATTTAATGGGATTCATTTAATGGGAATCACTGGGAATTTATTGTTGTCCATTAATAATTTAATGGGACTCATTTAGTGGGAATCACTGGGAATTTATTGGTGTCCATGGGCAATTTAATAGGATTCATTTAATGGGAATCATTGGGAATTCATTGGTGTTCACGGGTAATTTAATGGGATTCATTTAACGGGATTCATTGAGAATTTAATGGGATTTATTGAGAATTTAATGGGATTCACTGGGAATTTAATGTGATTTATCGTACATTCCACAGCATTAACTGTGAATTCTCCCATATTCCATTTTTCCCTTTGGAAAACCCCATTTTTCCCTTTGTAAACCCCATTTTTCCCTTTGTAAACCCCAATATTTCCCATTTTTGTGTCCCCCCCTATGGCAGGTGACGATCCGCGCGTCGCGCGGGCAGCCGCGCTCGCTGCCCCTGGAGCCGCCCGGCCACGGGCTGGGCCCCGACCCCGCGGCCCTGGGCTGCTCCTCCGACCCCCAGCCCCTGTTCCTGTGCCACCGCAACGCCCCGCGCCGCCCCGGGAAAAAAACGTCAGTGCTTTTCCTGGAAAAAACTGGGATTTTGGGAAAAAATGGGAAAAAATGGGGAAAAAACGGGGAAAAAATGGGATTTCGGGGGGGAAAAAATGGGGATTTGGGGTTCTCCAGCCCCTGTTCCTGTGCCACCGCAACGCCCCGCGCCGCCCCGGAAAAAAAACGTCAGTGATTTTGTGGAAAAAATGGGGAAAAAAATGGGAATTTGGGGGAAAAAACAGGGAAAAAATGGGATTTTGGGAGGGAAAAATGGGGATTTGGGGGATAAAATGGGGATTCGAGGTTCTCCAGCCCCTGTTCCTGTGCCACCGCAACGCCCCGCACCGCCCCGGAAAAAAAACATCAGTGGGTTTGTGGAAAATACCGGGATTTGGGGAAAAAACGGGAAAAAATGGGAAAAAAATGGGATTTAGGGGGGAAAAATGGGATTTCGTGGGGAAAAATGGGATTTCGGGAGGGAAAAATGGGGATTTTGGGGTTCTCCAGCCCCTGTTCCTGTGCCACCGCAACGCCCCGCGCCGCCCCGGAAAAAAAGCGTCAGTGGGTTTAACGGAAAAAACTGGGATTTTGGGAAAAAATGGGAAAAAAACGGGGAAAAATGGGATTTCGGGAGGGAAAAATGGGGATTTGGGGTTCTCCAGCCCCTGTTCCTGTGCCACCGCAGCGCCCCGCGCCGCCCCGGAAAAAAAACGTCAGTGGTTTAAGGGAAAATATGGGGATTTTGGGAAAAAATGGGATTTCAGGGGAAAAAATGGGATTTCGGGGGGAAGAAATGGGAATTTCGAGGAAAAAACCACACAATTCTGGGGTTTCTCAGCCTCTTTTCATGTGAGACAGGGATGTCACATGAGAGCTGGCAAAAAAAGTCAGTGGTTCTCCTAAAAAAATGTGAAATTTGGGATAAAACGGGAAAAAATGGGAGAAATAGGAAAAAATGGAGATTTGGGGAAAAAATGATGATTTTGGGGAAAAAAGTGGGAATTTTGTGGAAAAAAAAGGGAATTTTGGGATTCCCTGACCAATGCAGTGTCCTCGAGAGAGGTGGCAAGAAAAACATCAGTGATTTTCTGGGAAAAATTTGGGAATTCTGGGAAAAAATTGGGACTTTTGGGAGAAAATTTGGGCTTTTTCTAGGGGGAAAATTTGGGAATTATGAGAAAAAAAATTGGGAAATTCTGGGGAAAAAACCCTGGGCAATTCTGGGAGAAAATTTGGGAATTTTAGGTAGAAAATTTGGGATTTTTAGGGAGAAAATTTGGGAATTCTGGGGGGAAAAATTGGGGAATTCGGAGAAAAAATTTGGGAGTTTTGGGAGAAAATTGAGGCATTCTTGGAAAAAATTGGGATTTTTTTGAGAAAATTGGAGAATTCTGGGAAAAAAATTGGGGAATTCTGGGGGGAAAAATTGGGACATTCTGGAGGAAAAAAGCTGGAATTTTGGGAGTTGCTTCATGATCCTTCAAAATCAAAAGTCGAGGTTGGGAAACATTGAGTTGAAAAAACGGGAATTAAAGCTGGAATTCCATCCCGGAATTTATCAAAAATATCGATAATTTGATATAAATTCCTTAATATTGATTAATTTTAAATAATAATAATATTCCAAATCTTACTCTTTTCACCCCAAACCCCCCAAATGTGAGGAAATCTTTACCAAAATGCTGATTTTTGATGTTTTTTCCCCATTTTTGGCTCCCCAGGGGCGGGCTGGGCCGGCAGACGTGCCTCGAGTGCAGCTTCGAGATCCCGGATTTCCCCAACCACTTCCCCACCTACGTGCACTGCTCCCTGTGCCGCTACAGCACCTGCTGCTCCCGCGCCTACGCCAACCACATGATCAAGTGAGCGATGCTGGGGGAAAACACGGGGCTTTGGGGAAAAAACGGGGGGAAAAACGGTGAAAAAATGGCAAAACACGGCAAAAAAATTGGGAGAAATGGGGAAAAAATGGGGAAATTCTTGCTGGTCCTGTGTCTACACCGACCACATGATCAAGTGAGGAATGCTGGGGGGAAAAACTGGGATTTTGGGAAAAAAGGGGAGGAAAAAGGATGAAAAAATGGTGAAAAACGGCGAAAATACGGCAAAAAACGGGGGAGAAATGGAGAAAATTGCCCAGTTCTGGGGGGAAAATGGGGAAATTCCTGCTGCTCCCACGCCTACGCCAACCACGTGATCAAGTGAGGAATTCTGGGGGGAAAAATGGGGCTTTGGGGAAAAAAATGGAAAAAAAAGGGAGAAAAACGGGTGAAAAATGGCGAAAATGCGGCAAAAAATGGGGAAAATTGCCCAGTTCTAGGGGGAAAACAGGGAGATTTCTGCTGCTCCCGCGCCTACACCAGCCACATGATCAAGTGAGGGACTCTGGAGGGAAAAACGGGGATTTGAGGAAAAAACGGGGGGAAAAGCGGTGAAAAAACAGCGAGAAACAGCAAAAATACGGCAAAAAACGGGGCAGAAATGGAGAAAATTGTCCAGTTCTGGGGGGAAAGTAAGGAGATTTTTGATGCTCCCAACACCTGCACCAACCACATGATCAAGGATGAAATTCTGGGGGGAAAAACGGGGGTTTGGGGAAAAAACGGGGGGAAAAATGGTGAAAAAATGGCGAAAATAAGGCAAAAAACAGGTGAAAAACGGCAAAAATATGGCAAAAAAAACAGGGGAAAGATGGATAAAAGGGGGAAAATGGGGAAATTCCTGCTGGTCCCGTGCCTACGCCAACCACATGATCAAGTGAGGAATGCTGGGGGGAAAAACGGGGGTTTGGGGAAAAAACGGGGGGAAAAACGGTGAAAAAATGGCGAAAATAAGGCAAAAAACGGGGAAAACTGCCCAGTTCTGGGGGGAAAATGAGGAAATTTCTGTTGCTCCTGTGCCTGCGCCAACCACATGATCAATGAGGGATTCTGGGGGGAAAAACGGGGGTTTGAGGAAAAAACAGGAGGAAAATGGTGAAAAAACGGCAAAAAACGGATGAGAAACGATGAAAATACAGCCAAAAACGGGGGAGAGATGGGGAAAAACGGGAGAGAAATGGGGAAAAAATGGGGAAATTCTTGCTGCTTCTGTGCCTACACCAACCACATGATCAAGTATGAAATTCTGGGGGGAAAAACGGGGATTTTGGGAAAAAACGGGAAGAAAAACGGTGAAAAAATGGCGAAAATACGGCAAAAAACGGGGAAAACTGCCCAGTTCTGGGGGGAAAATGAGGAAATTTCTGTTCCTCCTGTGCCTACACCAACCACATGATCAAGTGAGGGATTCTGGGGGGAAAAACGGGGATTTGGGTGAAAAAACGGCAAAAAACGGATGAGAAACGATGAAAATACAGCCAAAAACGGGGGAGAGATGGGGAAAAACGGGAGAGAAATGGGGAAAAAATAGGAAAAAAATGGGGAAATTCTTGCTGCTTCTGTGCCTACACCAACCACATGATCAAGTATGAAATTCTGGGGGGAAAAATGGGGATTTTGGGAAAAAACGGGAAGAAAAACGGTGAAAAAATGGCGAAAATACGGCAAAAAAGTGGGGAGAAATGGGGAAAAAATGGGGAAATTCTTGCTGGTCCTGTGTCTACACCAACCACATGATCAAGTATGAAATTCTGGGGGGAAAGACGGGGGTTTGGGGAAAAAACAGGGAGAAAAACGGTGAAAAAATGGCGAAAATACGGCAAAAAACGGGGAAAACTGCCCAGTTCTGGGGGGAAAATGAGGAAATTTCTGCTGCTCCTGTGCCTGCGCCAACCACATGATCAATGAGGGATTCTGGGGGTAAAAACGGGATTTGGGGGAAAAAAGCTGAGAAAAAAAAGGTGAAAAACTGACGAGAACCAGGCAATCCCTGACCCTTCCCGCCTTGTTTTTCCCTCTGCAGCAACCACGTTCCCAGGAAAAGCCCCAAATATTTGGCTTTGTTCAAGAACTACACGGCCAGGTAGGGAAAAAATCCCCAAATCCCCAAAATTCTGGGGGAATTTTGACTTTTTTTCATTCTGGGGGTAAAATCCAGGGATTTGTGGGTTCGATGTCCCCATTCCCATTACGTTGCAGAGAGGGGGAATTTTAAAATTCTAATTAATAATAATTATTACTTAATTGTTGTTCACAATTTCATTATAACTGATTTAATTTTTAATGAACAACAAATAATTGAGAATTGGTTTGGTTATAAATTACTAAATTATCAATGAGAGGCTGGACACATTTTTATATCTGATATAAAGTTTATTTCTTTTCCTTCCTCTCTTTTCCCCTTCCCCTTACTTTTTTTCCCCTTTCCCCCTTTTCCTATTTTCCCCTCCCATTTTCCCCTTTCTCTGCCTTTTTTCCTCTCCTTTTCTGCCTCATTTCCCCCTCTCATTTTCTCCCCTATTTTTCCCATTTCCCCGCCTTGTTCCCCTTTTTTTTCCCATTTCCTCCCCCTTTTTCCCCTTTTTTCCCCATTTTCCACATTTCCCCCCTTTTCTCCCTTCCTTTTTATTCCTTTTTTTTCTTTTTCCCCCCTTTCTTCATTTCCCCCTCCCATTTTCCCTACCTTTCCCTTTTTCTCCCTTCCTTTTTTTTTTCTTTTTTCCCTTTTCCCATTTTTCCCTCCCATTTTCCCCTCCCATTTTTTCCCAATTCCCCCCCATTTTTCCCATTTTCCCCATTTTTTTCCATTTTCCATTTTTCCCCCATTTCCCCCTTCTTTTTTCCCCCTTTTCCCCCCTTTTCCCATTTTCCCATCTCATTTTTCCCTCTCCCCCTTTTTCCACATTTCCCCTCCTTTTCCCCCTTCCTTTTTTCTCTTTTTCCGCCTTTTTTCCAATTTCCCCCCTTCCTTTTTTCCTCTTTTCCCCTCTTTTTTTCTCCTCTTTTTTTCCCCTCTTTTCCCCTCTTTTCCCCTTTTCTCCCAATCCTTTTTCCTCCTTTTTTTCCCATTTTCTCCCCTATTTCTCCCAATTTTTCCTATTTTTTCCCTGATTTTTTCCCATTTTCCCCCTCATTTCCCCCATTTTTTCCCCCATTTTTTCTCCATTTTCTCCAATTTTTTCCCCCATTTTTCCCCCCTTTTCTCCTTTTCCCCCCTTTTCCCTTTTTTCTCCTTTTCCCCCATTTCCCCTCCTTTTCCCCCTTCCTTTTTTCCCTTTTTCCTCCTTTTTTTCCCGTTTCCCCCCATTTTTCCCATTTTCTCCCCATTTCCCCCCCATTTTGTCCCCCATTTTTCCCTCAATTTTTCCCATTTTCCCCCGATTTTTCCCCCAATTTTTTTCCCTGTTTTTTTTCCCATTTTCTCCCCGTTTTTCCCCCTATTTCCCCCATTTCCCCGGGTCCCCAGCGGGGTGCGGCTCTCGTGCTCCTCGTGCCTCTTTGTCACCTCGGAGGGCGACTCCATGGCCAAGCACCTGGTGTTCAACCCCTCCCACGAGTCCAGCAACATCATCGTCCAAGGTAAACCCGGGTAAAAAATCCCCAATTCCACCCAAAACCCAAAAAACCTTCATAATCCAGAGCTCGGATTGGGAATAAACTGAATTAATTTTGATTTTTTTTATTATTTTTGGGGTTGGAAATTCAGAATTTGTCCCTGAGGGAGCTTGGTTTGATTCCAGCTGTCCCAGGAATTCCCAGGAATCCCAAATTCCTCTGGAATAAACCAAAATAAATGGGAATAAAAGCTTTAAATACTTCAAATAAACCAAGAATTAAATCTAAATTAATTTAATTAAATTAAATCTAATTATTCTGTTTTATTCCAGGGCCTTCTTGGATATCACATTCCAGGTGAGGCAAAAATTCCTCTTTATCCTCGTCCCTCCCAATTTATGGGATTGGGAATTTTTTCCCATTTCTACCTTTTTCCCCTTTTTTTTTTGTCATTTTTCCCTCTGTTTTTTCTTCTTTTTTCTCACACTTTTGTCCCTTTTCTCTCCCATTTTTCTCTCCCATTTTTTCCCCATTTTCCCCATTTCCTCCCCTTCTTTTCCTCCCTTTTCCCCCCTTTTTTTTTTTACTTTTTCCCCCTTTTTTCCCCTCCCTTTTCCCTTCTTTTCTCTGATTTTCTTCCCCTTTTTTCCTCCTCCTTATTTCCTTCCCTTTTCCCCTCTTTTCTCTCTTTTTTTTTCCTTTTTCTGCCTTTTTCTCTCCTTTTCTCCTCTTCTTTCTCCATTTTCCATTTTTCCCTTTTCCCCCCGTTTTTTTCCTTTTTGCTCCCCCATTTTTCCACCTTTTCATCTGTTTTTTTCCTTTTTTTTTCTTTTCCTCCCTCCCTTTTTCTCTCATTTATTTTTTCCCTTTTTTTCCCTTTTTCCTCCTATTTTTTTCTTCCTTTTTCCCCTTTCCCCCTTTTCCCCCTTTTTCCCCCTTTCCCTCCCTATTTCCCCCTTTTTTCCTTTTCTCTCCCCCATTTTTATACCTTTTGTCCCTGATTTTTTTCTTTTCTTCCCTTTCCCTTTTTCTCCCTTTTTTCTCTCTTCTCCTCCCTCCCCACCTTTCCCCCCCATTTAATTTTTCCCTTTTCTCTCCTTTTCCCTCCCTTTTTCCATCCTTTCCCCCTTTTTTCCCCTTTTCCCCCTTTTTTCTCTATTTCCTCTTTCATTTTTTTCTCTATTTCCTCCCTTTTCCCTTCCTCCTTTTCCTCCATTTCACCCCCATTTTTCCCCTTTATTTCCCCTTCTTTCCCCCTTTTTTGCCTTTTTCCCCCCTTTTTTTCCCCTTTATTTCCCCTTTTCCCCCACTTTCCCCCCTTTTTTCCCCTTTATTTCCCCTTCTTTCCCATTTTTTCCCCTTTTTCCCCTTTATTTCCCCTTTTCCTCCCCCTATTTCCCTCTTTTTTTCTTTCCCCCCCTTTTCCCCTCATTTTTTCTTTTCCTCCCTTTTCCCCCTCCTCCTTTTTTCCCTCTTTTTCCCCCATTTCACCTCCTTTTTTCCCCTTCTCTCCCCTTCTTTCCCCTTTATTTCCCCTTCTTTCCCCTTTTCCCCCTTTTTCCCTTTTATTTCCCCTTCTTTCCTCTTCTTTCCTCTTCTTTCCCCTTTTTTCCCCTTCTCTCCCCTTCCCTCCCCTTTTTTCCCCTTTATTTCTCCCTTTTCCCCCTTTATTTCCCCTTTTTTCCCCTATTTTTCCCCCTTCCCCCCTAAAACACCCCCCAAAAAACCCCCATTTTAACGTCTCCCCCTCCCTCCCTTTCCAGGCACAACCAGGACCCCCAACCCCCCTCCCCAACCCCGTCCCCTCCTCCCCTTCCCCAACCCCAAACCCCCCCAAGCCCCCCAAGCCCCCCAAACCCCCCGAGCCCTCCCCACCCCCATCCCCACCCCCCGGACCTGCCCCCGGCCCCGACTCCCCCCGAGCCGTGCCCGAGGCCCCCCGAGGCGGGCAGGAAGGAGCCCCCGGGCCCAGCCCCCCCAGCGCAGCAGCTGTCGGTGAAGAAGCTGCGGGTGGTGCTGTTCGCGCTCTGCTCCAGCACGGAGCAGGCGGCCCAGCACTTCCACAACCCCCCGCGCCGCATCCGCCGCTGGCTGCGCCGCTTCCAGAGCTTCCACGACGACCACCCCGAGCTCTCCGAGGGCAAATACCTGAGCCTGGAGGCCGAGGAGAAGCTGGCCGAGTGGGTGCTCACCCAGCGCGAGCAGCAGCTGCCCGTCAACGAGGAGACCCTGTTCCAGAAGGCCACCAAGATCGGGAGGGCTCTGGAGGGGGGCTTCAAGATCTCCTACGAGTGGGCGGTGAGGTTCATGCTGCGGCACCACCTGAGCACCCACACCCGCCGCGGCGTGGCTCACCCTCTGCCCAAGGAGATCCAGGGCAACGCCGGCGCCTTCATCGAGTTTGTGCAGAGGCAGATCCACACGCAGGCCCTGCCGCGCTCCATGATCGCCGCCGTGGACGAGATCTCCCTGTTCCTGGACGTGGAGATCCTGGGCAGCGACGACCAGCGCAAGGAGAACGCGCTGCAGACGGTGGGCAACGGCGAGCCCTGGTGCGAGCTGGTGCTGACCCTGCTGGCCGACGGCACCGTCCTGCCCGCCCTGGTCATCTCCAGGGGGCCCCTGCAGCCCCCCCCGGCCACCCTGCCCGACTCCATCCTGCTGGAGTCCAAGGAGAACGGCTGCGACGACGACGAGATCATGGAGCTGTGGGCGGCCAGGGTTTGGAGGAAACACACCGAGTGCCGAGGAGGAGCCGCGGGAGGAGGAGGAGGAGCGGCCTCGTCCAAGGGGATGCTGGTGCTGGACTGTCACCGGACCCACCTGTCCGAGGAGGTGCTGACCGTGCTCAGCTCGGCCGGGACCCTCCCCGCCGTCATCCCGGCCGGCTGCAGCTCCAAAACCCAGCCCCTGGACGTCTGCGTCAAGAGATCCTTAAAAAATTTCCTCCACAAAAAATGGCGAGAAAGGGCCAAAGACCTGAAGGATCCCGACTCCTCCTCGCTGCTCCGGCTGCTGCTGGGGTGGCTGGGAGAGGCTCTGGAGATCCTCGGGGAGTGCCCCGAGCTGATCAGGAGATCCTTCCTGGTGGCCAGCGTGCTGCCCGACCCCGGCGGGGACTCGGCGTCGCCGCGCCGGCACGGGGACGAGCAGGAGCAGCTCATCTCGGCCATGGAGCAGCGGCTGCGCATCGCCAGGAGCCCCCGCTCCTCCCCGGAGCTCCCCGACAACGACGACGACGAGGCCGAGGCCGACCCCGAGGTCCTGCACCGGCTCTTCGAGGGCGAGAGCGAGGCCGAGTCCTTCTACGGCTTCGAGGAGGCCGACCTGGAGCTGATGGAAATATGAGAATTCCCGGAAAAGTTAAAAACTGTTGGACGGATCCATCCCGGAATTGGTGCCGGGGGTTGGGAGAGGAACGTCGGGAATGGACAGGATGACGTTCCCTGGTTTTGGGGCCGGAAATTGAAGGATGTTCCCATTTTTTTTGCCCGTGAAAGTTGATGATATTCCCTGTTTGTTGGCCCCCAAAATTGAAGGATATTCCCTGATTTTGGTCCCCAAAATTCAAAGAAATTCCCAATTTTTCAGCCGCCAAATTCAAGGATTTTCCCTATTTGTGGAGAATCAAAAGTGCCCCCAAAATTCAAGCATAATCACTTTTTTTTGCCCCCAAAATCCCAAGGTCGTTCCCTATTTTCAGAAATCCAAACTCACCCTCAAAAATCCAAGGAAATTCCCAAATTTTCACCCCAAAATCCTGCACCGGCTCTTCGAGGGCGAGAGCGAGGCCGAGTCCTTCTACGGCTTTGATTAGGCTGATCTGGAGCTGATGGAAATATGAGAATTCCCGGAAAAGTTAAAAACTTGTTGGACGGATCCATCCTGGAATTGGTGCCGGGGGTTGGGAGAGGAACGTCGGGAATGGACAGGATGACGTTCCCTGGTTTTGGGGCCGGAAATTGAAGGATGTTCCCTTTTTTTTGCCCCCTGAATTCAAGGATATTCCCAATTTTTGGCCATGAAAGTTGATGATATTCCCTGCGTTTGGACCCCAAAGTTGAAGGATATTCCCCTTTTTTTGTCCCCCAAAATTCAAAGAAATTCCCAATTTTTCAGCCTAGAAATTCAAGGATATTCCCTTTTTTCGGCCGCCAAAATTCAAGGGTTTTCCCTGTTTTTTGGCCATGAAAGTTGAAGATATTCCCAGGTTTTGACCCCCAAAATAGAAAGAAATTCCCAATTTTTGGGCCCAGAAATTCAAGGGTGTTCCCTGTTTTCAGAAATCCAGATTCACCCCCAAAATTCAAGGATATTCCCAATTTTTCACCATGAAAGTTGATGATACTCCATTTTTGGCCACCAGAATTCAAGGATATTCCCCTTTTTTTGGTCCCCAAAATTCAAAGAAATTCCCAATTTTTCAGCCCAGAAATTCAAAGATATTCCCTTTTTTCAGCCGCCAAATTCAAGGATTTTCCTTATTTGTGGTGATCCAAACCCACCCCAAAATTGAAGGATCTTCCCTTTTCTCGGTCCCCAAAATTCAAAGAAATTCCCAATTTTGAGGCCAAGAAATTCAAGGATTTTCCCTGGTTTTGGATGTCCAAACACGCCCCCAAAATTCAAGGATTATCCCTTTCCTTTACCCCCAAAATTAAAGAATATTCCCAATTTTTGGCCCCCAAAACCCAAAGAAATTCCCAATTTTTGGCCCAAAAATTCCAGCATATTCCCAGTTTTCAGAAATCTTAACTCACTCCCGAAATTCAAGGACATTCCCAATTTTTGGCCCAAAAATTCAAGGATAGTCCCAAATTTTTGGCCTCAAAATTAAAGAATATTCCAAATTTTTGGCCCCAAAATTAAAGATTCCCAAATTTTTGACCCCAAAACAAAGGACATTCCCAATTTTCGGATACCCAAATTCAGCCCCAAAATTAAAGGATATTCTCAATTCTTGGCCCCACAATTTAAAAATATTCCCGATTTTTGTCCCCAGAATTAAAGAATTTTCCCAATTTTTGCCCCCCCCCCAAAAAAAAAGAATATTCCCAAAATTTCAGCCTCAAAATTAAAGAATATTCCCAATTTCTGGCCCCAAAATCCCAAGGATATTCCCAATTTTCGGAAACCCAAACTCACCCCAAAAATTCAAGATTATTCCCAAATTTTTGGCCCCAGAACAAAGGACATTCCCAATTTTCAGAAATCCAAATTCATTGAAAGGTATTCCCAATTTTTGACCCCAAAAATTCAAGGATATTCCCAATTTTGGCCCCCAAATTAATGAATATTCACAAATTTTCAGCCTCAAAGTTCCAGAATATTCCCAGTTTTTGGCTCCAAAACAAAGGATATTCCCAATTTTCAGAAATCTAAGCTCACCCCCAAAATTCAAGAATATTCCCAATTTTTCTTCGCAGAATTAAAGAATATTCGCAATTTTTGGCCCCAAAATTCAAGAATATTCCCAACTTTTGACCCCCAAACCCCCAAGGATATTCCCAAATTTTCAGCCCCTAAATACAAGAATATTTCACATTTTTGTCCCCAAAATTAAAGAATATTCCCAAATTTTTGACCCCAAAATTGAAGGATATTCCAAATTTTCTCCCCCAAATTCAAGAATATTCCCAATTTTTTACTCAAAAATTGAAGACAATTCCCAATTTTTGGCCCCAAAATTCCAGAATATTCCTAAATTTTCAGCCTCAAAATTTGAGGATATTCCCAAATTTTTTTTGCCCCAAAATTCAAGAATATTCCCCAATTTTTGGCCCCAAAACTTGATGAATATTCCAATTTTTTGGCCCCAAAAACCCCAAGGATATTCCCAAATTTTGAGCCCCAAAATTCACGGATATTCCCAATTTTTGTCCCCAGAATTAAAGAATATTCCAAAATTTTTGACCCAGAAATTGAAGACAATTCCAAATTTTTGGCCCCAAAATTTAAAGAATATTCCCAAATTTTCAGCATCAAAATTCCAGAATATTCCCAATTTTTAACCCCAAATTTAAAGAATATTCCCAATTTTTGGCCCCAAAATTCAAGAATATTCCAAAAATTTCAGCCCCCAAATTCCAGAATATTTTGCCCAAATTTTGCCCTAAAATTTAAAGAATATTTCCAATTTTCGCCCCAAATTTTAAAGAATATTCCCAATTTTGGCCCCAAAATTCCAGGATATTCCCAAATTTCTGGCCCCAAACCCAAGGACATTCCCAATTTTTCAGAACAGACCCAGGAGATCCCAATTCCCAGTGGATTTTTTTTCCTTTTTTTTTTTGGGGATTCGGAATTTTCCGCCGATTTTTTGAGAGGAATTTTCGTGGCTTTTTTTTTTTTTTTTTTTTTTTTTTTAATTTAAATTGAAATTTCAAGGAAAAAAAACTGCAAAAAAGGACAAAAAGAGACAAAAAAAACTTGGATTCAAACTGTGTTTGGTATTTCCTTGGAATTCTCTCTCGTGGGTGGATTAAATTTTTGTTTTGGGGGGAAAATTTCGGGAATTTTTGGGAATTTTCTCGACTTGTACAATAAATTCCTGATTTTTAGTGGTGGGAATTCAACATCCTTTGTGCCCGAATTTTAATTTTAATTTTGATTTTTTTTTTCCCAAAAAAAGACAAAAAAAAATTTAAAAAATTATTTTAAAAATCCCCGGATTTGTCTCCCAAAAAATTTAAATTTTGGGAATTTTTCTCTTTTCTTTTTTCTCAATTTTTTTGGAATTTAACCCCAAAAAATCCTCGATTTTTTTACAGAAAAAAATTCCTTTGGATCGGCCGCGAAGATTTTCTGATTTTGGGGTTTTTTTAATGAAAAAAATGGGAATTTTGATGAGATTTTGAGGGAATTTTAAGGGATTTTGGGGGAATTTGGGGTTGGGAATTTTGATTCTACTGCCCCACTCCAGAAATTTTTGGGGACTTCGATTTTTCCTCCAGAAAAATAAAAATAATTTGGGCAAAAAACCCCCAAATTATCCTTGGTTTGGGTCGTTAATTATTAATTTTATTTAAATAAAAAAAATTCCTGGAAAAATCCGGGATTTGGGAATAAAACTGTGACAAAAAAACCCGGAAAAATCCGTCAGAAATGAAGAAGAAATTTGGATTTTTTCACTGCCAGCTCGGATTTTTTACCAGAATTTGCATGTTTTTTGGGGAAAAACTTTGGGGTTTTTTTAATTTTCCAAAATTCTTTGGAATTCCCAAATTCCAGAAGCACCTGGCACCTGTTTTTCCAGAGGATTTGTGGAAGTTTTTTGGGATTTTTTTGTTTTTTTTCTCTTTTTTTTTTTTTTTCAGAAGGAAAACAGGAAAAAAAAAATTAAAAATTAAAAAAAAATTTAAATTTTAAAAAAATTAAAAAAAAAAATTATGGATCAGCTTGGAATTGTACAGGAGTGAAAAAACAAAACAAAAAAAGTGGAATAAAAAAAAGCAGGGAAATGGATTTATAAATAAAAACCGTGTTTTTATTGTGGAGAAAAACCAAAATTTTCCTTCATTCGACCGCGAGGTTTGGGGGGGAAAAATCAATTTTAATTATTTGTGTTGAATTAATTCCTCAGGGGCAGAATTTGGGGGGTTTTGGGGAGAAATTTTGGGGTTTTTTAAAGGGAATTTTGGGGAAAAGCTGCTGGAGGAACGTGGGGGGTGGGGAGGGGAAAAATTCCATTTAAATTGGATTTTTGTGCCTTTGGTTCCTGAAATAATCCAGAATTTTAGTGAAATAATCCAAAATTTAGTGAAATTCCCTTATTTTTATTGAAATATTCCAAAATTTTATTGAGATATTCCAATATTTTATTGAAATATTCAAAAAATAAGTGAAATTTCCTAATTTTTTATTGGAATACTCCAATATTTTATTGAAATATTCCAATATTTAGTGAAATTTCCATATTTTTATTGAACTATTCCAATATTTTAAGGAAATTCCCTTGTTTTTATTGAAATATTCCAAAATTTTAAGGAAACTTCCTAATTTTTATTGAAATATTCCAGTATTTCATTGGAAATATTCCAATTATTTAATGGAAATTCTCCTTTATGGAAATATTCCAATTATTTTACAGAATTTAAAAAAATATTTTATGCAATTTTTTAAAGTTTTATGGAAATAATCCAATATTTTATTGAAATATTCCAATATTTTATGGCAAATTCAAAACTTTTATGGAAATATTCCAACATTTTATGGAAAAATTTTTAATATTTTACTGAAATATTCCAATATTTTATTGACATTTCATTAAATTACTGAAATATTCCAATATTTTATGGAATTTCCCCTAATCTACAGAAATATTCCAGCATTTTATGGAAATTTTTCAATATTTTATTTAAATTTCTTTAATTTACTGAAATATTCCAATATTTGATGGAAAAATCCAGATTTTTATTGAAATACTTCAATATTTTAAGGAAAATTGCAGAATTTAATTGAAATATTTCAATATTTTTACCAAAATTTTCCAATATTTTATGGAAAATCCCCAACTTTTATGGAAATATTCCAAAATTTTATGGAAATTCCCTTAATTTACTGAAATATTCCAATATTTTATGGAATAAATAAAAATATTTATGGAAATATTCCAATATTTTATGGGAATTTTTTAAAAAATTATGGAAATTTTCCATTATTTTATAGAAATTTTCAATATTTTACTGAAATTTTCCATTATTTTATGAAAATTTTTCAGTATTTTATTGAAATTCCCTTTAATTTACTAAATTATTCCATAACCTCAGGAAAATCCCCCCGGAATCCATTTGGAGCAGCAAAAAATTCCCCAAAAATTGGGATTTTAACCAAATTTTTTCCCATTTTTTTTCTCTATTCCCAAAAGGAGGATTGGGACCATCCCAGAATTCCCAGAATTCCCAAAAATCTGCAATTTGGGGGAGAATTCCCAGATTTTTTTGATGACTCCAGAAAAACAACCCTTGGAATTCCTGGAATTCCTAAAAAAAACTTTTCCCACCCCAAAAATTCCACGATTTTGGTAAAAAATCAACATTTGGAGCCACAATTTTCACCCAAAATTCCTTAAAATTGACGTTTTTTGGGGAGAATTTCTGCAGTTTTTGAGGATTCCCAAAGCAGAACCTTTGGAATTTCTGGGTTTCATCCCCAAAAAACTTTTCCCACCTCAAAAATTCCACAATTTTTGTAAAAAATGGGATTTGGAGCCACAACTCTCACTCAGAATTCCAGAATTCCCAAAAATCTACAATTTTGGGGGGAGAATTTCCAGATTTTTTTGCTGATTCCAAAAAACAACCCTTGGAATTCCTGGAATTCCTAAAAAAAACTTTTCTTTCACCCAGAATTCCCTGAAAAATGCAATTTTTGGGGTAAAATTCCCAGATTTTCCCGGAGCATTCCCAAAGAACAAACCACAGGGATTATTGGTCAGAAATTATGAATTTTATTCCCAAAAAACGGAGGATTTTGTTGTTCCAGAGGGAGGAAGGGGAGGGATGGAAACGGGAATTCCACACGGGCGGGGCCGGGGCCGGAGCCAATCCCGGAGATCACTCGAAACCTCTGGAAAAAATGGGAAAAATGGGAAAAATGGGGGTTAGAGGGGCAGGAAAAACACCTGGGGGAACACCTGGATGTGCCCAGAACACCTGGAACATCTGGATGTGCCCAGGAACACCTGAAAGTCCCCCTGGATGTCCCCAAGAACACCTGGAACACCTGGAGCACCTGAAAGTCCCCCTGGAACACCTGGATGTCCCCAGAGACACCTGGATGTGCCCAGGAACACCTGAAAGTCTCCCTGGACGTCCCAAGAACACCTGGATGACCCCTGGATGTCACCTGGAACACCTGGATGTGCCCAGGAACAGCTGGAACACCTGAAAGCCCCCCAGGAACACCTGGATGACCCCTGGATGACCCCAGGAACAGCTGGAACATCTGGACATCCCAGAGACACCTGGATGTGCCCCTGGATGTCCCCAGGGACACCTGGATGTCACTCTGGAAGACCTGGATGTGCCCAGGAATACCTGGAGCACCTGAAAGTCCCCTAGGAACACCTGGATGACCCCCTGGATGACCCCAGGAACACCTGGAACACCTGGACATTCCCAGAGACACCTGGATGTGCCCAGGAACACCTGAAAGTCCCCCTGGATGACCCCAAGAACACCTGGACGTTCCCCTGGATGTCACCTGGAGCACCTGGATACCCCCAGGAACACCTGGATGTGCCCAGGAACACCTGGATGTCCCTCAGGGAGCAGGAACTGTCACCCTGGATGTGACCAGGGACACCTGGGTAAACACCTGGATGTGCCCAGGAAATCCTGGATGTCACCCCCGGATGTCCCCAGAGACACCTGGATGTTCCCAAGAACACCTAAAAATCCCCCTGGATGACCCCAAGAACACCTGGATGACCCCTGGATGTCACCTGGAACACCTGGATGTCCCCAGAGACACCTGGATGTTCCCAAGAACACCTGAAAGTCCCCCTGGCTGTCTTGAGGAACACCTGGATGTCCCCAAAAACACCTGGATGTGCCCCTGGATGTCACCTGGAACACCTGGATGGTCCTCAAGGAACAGGAATTGTCACCCTGGACCAAACACCTGGATGTCCCCAGAGACACCTGAACATCCCCAGGATGTCACTTGGAACACCTGGATGTCCCCCAGAACACCTGGATACCCTCTGGAACACCTGGATGTCCCCTGGAACACCTGGATGTCCCCCAGATGTCCCTCCTGAGGGAGCAGGAACTGTCCCACTGAAACACCTGGATGTCCCTGGAACACCTGGATGTGCCCCTGGATGTTACCTGGAGAACCTGGATACCCCCAGGAACATCTGGATGTCCCCAGAACACCTGAAAGTCCCCAGGAACACCTGGAACACCTGGATGTTCCTCAAAGAGATGGAATTGTCACCCAGGAACAGCTGGATACTCCCAGGAACAGCTGGAAGTCTCTCAGGATGTCCCCAGGACACCTGAAACACCTGAAAGTCCCCCAGGATCACCTGGGTCTCACACTTGGATGTCTCCAGAGACACCTGAACATCCCCAGGATGTCACTTGGAACACCTGGATGTCCCCCTAGATGTCACCTGGAGAACCTGGATACCCCCAAGAACACCTGGATGATCCTCAGGGAGCAGGAACTGTCCCCCTGAAACACCTGGATGTCCCTCTAAAACACCTGGATGTCCCTCTAAAACACCTGGATGTCCCCAGAGACACCTGGAACACCTGATGTTCCTCAAGGAGCAGGAATTGTCACCTGGAATACCTGGATGTCCCCCAGGATGTCCCCAGAGACACCTGGATGTTCCTCAAGGAGCAGGAATTGTCACCTGGAACACCTGGATGTCCCCCTGGGTGTCCCTCTGGAATTCCCAAATCCCAATTTTCCAGGTGGGAATTACCTGGATCTCACCCCCTGGATGTCCCAGGACCCTCCCAGGACCCCCAGAATTCCCAAATCCAGGAATTTTCCAGGTGAGAATTTCCTGGATCTCACCCCTGGATGTCTCAAATCCCTTTTTTCCAGGTGAGAGTTTTACCTGGATGTCCCAGGACTCCCAGAATTCCCAAAATCCCGATTTTCCAGTTGGGAATTTTACCTGGATCTCACTCTTAGATGTCCCTGAATTCCCAAAATCCCACCGTTTTCCAGGTGTGAATAATTTTATTTTACCTGGCACTGTGGGTGATGTCCCAGCACCCCCAGGATTCACAAAAATCCTGATTTTCCAGGTGGGAATTTTACCTGGATCTCACCCCTGCATGTCCCAGGAACCCCAGAATTCCCAAATCCAGGAATTTCCCAGGTGTGAATATTGAATTATGTTAATTTACCTGACCACATGAGCAATGTCCCAGAACCTCCAGAATTCCCAAATCCCATTTTTCCAGGTGGAAATTTTACCTGGATGTCCCAGGACCCCCCAGAATTCCCAAAATCCCATTTTTCCAGGTGAGAATTTTACCTGGATGTCCCAGAATTCTCAAAATCCTGATTTTGCAGGTGGGAATTTTACCTGGATCTCACCCCTGGAATTCCCAGGACCCCCAGAATTCCCCAGTCCCAGGTGTGAACCCCCCAGGTGTGAATAATTAATTGTGTTAATTGTACCTGATGCTGTGAGCGATGTCTCAGGACCCCCCAGAATTCCCAAATCCAGGAATTTTCCAGGTGGGAATTTTACCTGGATCTCACTCCAGGACCCCCAGGACCCCCCAAGGTGTGAATAATTGTTTTATTTTACCTGACGCTGTGGGTGATGTCCCAGGACCCCCCAGGATTCCCAAAATCCCATTTTTCCAGGTGGGAATTTTACCTGGATGTCCCAGAATTCCCAAAATCCTCATTTTCCAGGTGGGAATTTTACCTGGATCTCACCCCTAGAATTCCCAAATCCCTTTTTTCCAGGTGAGAATTTTACCTGGATGTCCCAGAATTCCCAAAATCCTCATTTTCCAGGTGGGAATTTTACCTGGAGCTCACTCCAGAACCCCCCCAGGTGTGAATAATTGTTTTATTTTACCTGACGCTGTGGGCGATGTCCCAGGACCCCCCAGGATTCCCAAATCTGGAATTTCCAGGTGTGAATAATGAATTTATTTTACCTGACGCTGTGGGCGATGTCCCAATTGGCCTCCAGGGTGAGGGGCCCCTCCAGCTCCACCCCCTGCTCCGTCACCACGGCCAGCTCGTACTGCGGGGGGAAAACATGGGATTAGGGGGGAAAACATGGGATTCCATGGGAAAAAAACAGGAATTTCAAGGGGAAAAGCACAGGAATTCCATGAGAAAAACACCAGGAATTTCATGGGAAAAAAACTGGAATATAATGGGAGAAAAGCCCAAAATTCCACAGGAAAAAGCCCAGGAATTTCACGGGAGAAAACCCAGGAATTTCACAGAAAAAAAACTGGAATTCCATGGGAAAAAGCCCAAAATTCCTCAATTCAAGATCTGGAATTCCACAGGAAAAAGCCCCCAGGAATTTCAGAGGAAAAACGCCAGGAATTTCATGGGAAAAAAACAGAATTTCATGGGAAAAAAAACCCTGGAATATTACGGGAGAAAAGCCCCAGAATTTCATGGAAAAAAAGCCCAGGAATTACATGGGAAAAAACACCAGAATTTCATGGGGAAAAAAGCCAAACTTCCATGGGAAAAAGCACACGAATTTCATGGGGAAAAAACACCAGAATTTCACGGGAAAAAAAACAGGAATTTCAAGGGGGAAAAAACCTAGAATTTCATGCAAAAAAAAAAAAAAAAAGGAATTTCATGGGAAAACCACCAGAATTTCATAGGAAAAAGCACAGGAATTTCAAGGGGAAAAGCACCGGAATTTCAGGGGAAAAAACCTGGAATTTCAGGGGGAAAGGCCCAGGAATTCCACAGGAAAAAGCCCCAAAATTCCACAGGAAAGAACCCAGGAATTCCTCAGTCCCACACCCAAAAATGATACGGGAAAAAGCCCAGGAATTTCAAGGGAAAAAAACCCCCCAGAATTCCATGGGAAAAATCCCAGGAATTCCACGGGAAAAGCCCCAGAATTCCTCGATCCCAACCCCAGAATTCAAGCGGGAAAAAACCTGGGAATTCCCCAATTCCCGACGCAGAATCCCACAGGAAAAACTCCAGGATTGGGGATGGCTTTGGGATGGATTCCCAGGATTTTGGGATGGGTTTAAGATGGATTTCCCAGGATTTTGGACTGAATTCCCATGAATTTTGGGATGGACTGGGGATGGATTTTAGGGATAAATCCCCAGGATTTAGGGATGGGTTTGGGGATGAATTCCCAGGATTTTGGGATGGATTTTGGGATGAATTCCCATGGATTTTGGGATGGATTGGGGATGGATTTTAGGGATAAATCCCCAGGATTTTGGGATGGATTTGGGGATGAATTCCCGGGATTTGAGAGATTTTGGAGTGAATTCCCGGGATTTTTGGGTGGATTTGGGGATGAATTCCCAGGATTTTGAGGATGGATTTCTGGATTAATTCCCACGATTTTGGGATGGATTTGGGATGGATTTAGGATGTATTTTGGGGTCAATCAGCAGGATTTTGGGTCACACACCCTATTAAAAGAACGAGCGTCCCTGTAGTAGAGGCAGCTCCTGGGGCTGGGATGGATCCATTGGATTTGGGGTGAATCCTATGGATTTTGGGGTGAATTCCCAGGAGTTTGGGATGTATTTGGGGGTGAATTTTCAGGATTTAGGATCACTAACCCTATTAAAGGACCTGGCATCCCTGTAGTGGAGCACCCTGAGGCAGCTCCCGGGGCTGGGATGGATCCATTGGCTCCCATGGATTTGGGGTGAATCCCCAGGATTTCAGGACAGATTCAGGATGTATTTTGGTGTGAATTTTCAGGATTTATGGTCACTAACCCTGTTAAAGGACCGGGAATCCCTGTAGTAGAGCACCCTGAGGCAGCTCTCGGGGCTGGGATGGATCCATTGGATCCCGGGGGGATTTCAGGGTTTTGGGGAGGTATTTAGGATGTATTTGGGGGTGAATTTTCAGGATTTATGGTCACTAACCCTGTTAAAGGACCGGGAATCCCTGTAGTAGAGCACCCTGAGGCAGCTCCTGGGGCTGGGATGGATTCCATGGATTTGGGGTGAATTCCCAGGATTTCAGGGGTGATCTGGGATGGGTTTTTGGGGTGAATCAGGGATATTTATGGTCACTAACCCTGTTAAAAGACCTGGCATCCCTGTAGTAGAGCACCCTGAGGCAGCTCCAGCAGCTCCCGGGGCTGGGATGGATCCTGTGGATTTGGGGTGAATCCCCAGGATTTCAGGACAGGTTTAGGATGTATTTTGGGGTGAATTTTCAGGATTTATGGTCACTAACCCTGTTAAAGGACCTGGCATCCCTGTAGTAGAGCACCCTGAGGCAGCTCCTGGGGCTGGGATGGATCCCGTGGATTTGGGGTGAATCCCCAGGATTTCAGGACAGATTCAGGACAGATTTTGGGGTGGATTGGGGGTATTTTAGGACACTAACCCTGTTAAAGGACCTGGCATCCCTGTAGTAGAGCACCCTGAGGCAGCTCCCGGGGCTGGGATGGAGCCCAAGGATTTGGGGTGAATCCCCAGGATTTCAGGACAGATTCAGGACAGATTTTGGGGTGGATTAGGGGTATTTTAGGACACTAACCCTATTAAAAGAACGAGCATCCCTGTAGTAGAGCACCCTGAGGCAGCGCTCCAGCAGCTCTCGCGCCTCCTCCCGCGTCGGGAGCCGCTCGCGCTCCAGCGCCGCCCGCAGCAACGGCTGGGGGAGAAAATCACACAGAAATCACCAAATCTGGCCAAAATCACACCAGGAGGGGTGAAAGGAGCACAGAGAGATGGTTGAGTTATGGAGAAATGGAGACAGAAAGCAAAAAATTCGGCAGAAATCGGACGGAAAGCGAAAAATTTGGAAAAAATCGCACAGAAATAATACAGAAATCACTAGAAATCATCAAATTTGGCAAAAAATCAGACGTAACAAAAAAATCAGGCAGAAATGATACAAAGATCAAGACAAATCTTCAGGTTCTGCAGAAATCAAAACACTCAGGAAAAAATCACGAAGAAATAATACAAAGGTCGCAACAAAAATTCAGACAGAAGTAACACAAAATTCAGAGAGAAAGGGAAAAAATTCCAGCAAGAAACCACCAGAAATAACAGAAATCACAGAGAAATCATTAATTTATGGAAGAATCAGACAGAAATCAGACAGCAAAAAACTCATCAGGAATCAGAGAGAAATCAAAAAATTCGGCGAAAATCAGGTGGAAATAACACGAAAATCACACGGAAATCATCAAATTCGGCAAAAATCAATTTGAAAAAATTACAAAAAAATTACTAAAAATTCCTGATGAACTGTAGGAACAAAGAAGAAAAAAGGAAAAGGAGCCTGGACTCACCTGGGCCAGGTAAGCCCCGAATCCCGTGGCCAATGACGGCGCCTCGTAGGCCACGCCCAGCATGTCCACATAGCCCAGGAAACTGCGGGGAGAGTAATTAATGATCAATTAATTAATTAATGAAGAGTAGGCCACGCCCAGCATGTCCACATAGCCCAGGAAACTGCGGGGAGAGTAATTAATTATTAATTAATAATTAATTAATGAAGAGCAGGCCACGCCCAGCATGTCCACATAGCCCAGGAAACTGTGGGGAGGGTCATTAATGAACTGTTAATTAATTAATGAAGAGCAGGCCACGCCCAGCATGTCCACATAGCCCAGGAAACTGTGGGGAGGGTCATTAATGAACTGTTAATTAATTAATGAAGAGCAGGCCACGCCCAGCATGTCCACATAGCCCAGGAAACTGTGGGGAGGGTCATTAATTAACTGTTAATTAATTAATTAATGAACCCGAGAACTGTTAATTAATTAATGAACATGGGAAGAGCAGGAACTACCCCAGGAAAAAGCAGGAATTTCCCAGAAAAAAACCAGGAATTTCCCAGAAAAAACTCCAGGAATTTCCATGGAAAAAAATCCTGAATTTCCCTGGAAAAAATCAGGAATTTTCCCGGCAAAGGGGGAGAAATTTCCCCAGGAAAAAGGAGGAGAAATCGCTTTGGGAAAAAAGTAATTTCTCCAAGGAAGGAGCAGGAATTTCCCCATTAAAAAAAAAAAAAAAAAAGTAATCCCCCTGGGAAAAAACCCAAGAATTTCCCTTAAAAAAGGCTGCAATTTCCCTGAAAAAAAAGCTGGAATTTCCCCCAAAAAGCTCAGAAATTCCCCCAGAAAAAAACCCAACAATTTCCCTGCAAAAAAAAAAAAAAAATCAATCCCCCTGGACAAAAAACCAGAATTCCCCCCCAAAAACCCATCAATTCCCCTGAAAAAAACCCAATAATTTCCCTGAAAAAAACCTTCAATTCCTCTGGAAAAAAAAAATCAATTTCCCAGAAAAAAAAAATCAATTTTCCTGGAAAAAACCCAGGAATTTCCCCAGGAAAATACCCAATAATTTCCCAGAAAAAACCATCAATTTTCCTGAAAAAAACCCTACAATTTCCCAGAAAAACCCAAAGATTTCTCTGAAAAAAACTCAATAATTCCCCTGTAAAACCCCATCAATTTCCCTGGGAAAACCCAGGAATTTTCCAGAGAAAAACCCACCAATTCCCCTGAAAAACCCCCAGCAATTTCCCTGAAAAAACCCCATTGATTCCCCTAAAAAAACCCCAGGAATTTCCCTGTAAAAAAGCCAGAATTTCCCTGAAAAAAAAGCCGCAATTTCCCCAAAAAACCCCAGAAATCCCCCAGAAAAAAACCCAATAATTCCCCAGAAAAAACCCAACAATTTCCCTGAAAAAAACCCATCAATTCTCCTGGAAAAAACCCCAGTAATTCCCCTGGAAAAAAGCCGGAATTCCCCTGAAAAAAAGCCGCAATTTCCCCCAAAAAACCCAGAAATTCCCCCAGAAAAAAACCCATCAATTCCCCTGAAAACAACCAATAATTGCCAGAAAAAAACCCCATCAATTTCCCTGGGAAAGACCCAAGAACTTTCCTGGAAAAAACCAAGAATTTCCCAGAAAAAAAAAATCAATTCCCCTGGAAAAAAAAAACAGTAATTCCCCTGAAAAAAACCCAGAAATTTCCCAGAAAAAACCCCAGTAATTCCCCTGAAAAAAAGCCGCAATTTCCCCAAAAAAACCCAGAAATTCCCCCAGAAAAAAAACCCTATCAATTCCCTTGAAAAAAAACAATAATTCCCCTGAAAAAACCCACCAATTTCCCTGAAAAAACCCCAGGAATTTCCCTGAAAAAAAAGCCAAAATTCTCCCCCAAAAAACCCAGAAATTCCCTCAGAAGAAAACCCAACAATTTCCCTGAAAAAACCCCAGTAATTTACCAGAAAAAAACCATCAATTCCCTGGAAAAAAAACCACAGTAATTCCCCTGAAAAAAAAACCAAACAGTAATTTCCTTGAAATATCAGTAATTCCCCTGGAAAAAAACCCAGAATTTTCCCAAAAACACCCATCAATTTCCCTGAAAAAAACCCAGGAACTTCCCCAGAAAAAAAACAGGAATTTCCCAGAAAAAAACCCAGCAATTCCCTTGAAAAAAACCCCAAGAATTTCCCAGAAAAAACTTATCAATTTCCATGGAAAAACCCAGTAATTCCCCTGGGAAAAAACCCAAGAATTTCCCTGAAAAAAAAGCCGCAATTTCCCCCCAAAAAACCCCAGAAATTCCCCCAGAAAAAACCAAACAATTTCCCTGGAATAAAAGACAGAAATTCCCCCAGAAAAAAAAAAAAAAAAAAAAAAAAAAAAAAAAAAAAAAACCACAAAAAAAAAAAAACCAAAAAAAACAGGAATTCCCCTAAAAAAAATCAGGAATGTCCCTGAAAAAAAGCCAAAATCTCCCCCAAAAACCCCAGAAATTCGCCAGAAAAAACCCACCAATTCCCCAGAAAAAACCCAATAATTTCCCACATAAAACCCATCAATTCCCCTGAAAAAAACCAATAATTCCCCTGAAAAACCCCACCAATTCCCCTGAAAAAACCCCATTAATTCCCCTGAAAAAAACCCAATAATTCCCCTGAAAAAAAACAGTAATTCCCCAGAAAAAAAGCCGCAATTTCCCCAAAAAACCCAGAAATTTGCCAGAAAAAACCCAACAATTTCCCTGAAAAAACCCCAAGAATTTCCCAGAAAAAACTTATCAATTTCCATGGAAAAAACCCAAGAATTTCCCAGAAAAAAAAATCAATTCCCCTGGAAGGAAAACAGGAATGCCCCTGAAAAAAAGCCACAATTCCCCTGAAAAAAAGCCAGAATTTCCCCAAAAAAACCCAGAAATTCCCCCAGAAAAAAAACCATCAATTCCCCTGAAAAAACCCACCAATTCCCCTGAAAAAAACCCAGTAATTCCCCTGAAAAAAAGCCGAAATTTCCCCCAAAAAAACCAGAAATCCCCCAGAAAAAAACCCTATCAATTCCCTTGAAAAAAAACAATAATTCCCCTGAAAAAACCCACCAATTCCCCTGAAAAAAACCCAATAATTCCCCTGAAAAAACCCACCAATTCCCCTGAAAAAAACCCAATAATTCCCCTGAAAAAAAGCCGGAATTTCCCCAAAAAAACTCCAGAAATTCCCCCAGAAAAAACCCATCAATTCCCCTGAAAAAAACCCAATAATTCCCCTGAAAAAACCCACCAATTCCCCTGAAAAAACCCCAGTAATTCCCCTGAAAAAAAGCCGCAATTTCCCCAAAAAACCCAGAAATTCCCCCAGAAAAAAACCCATCAATTCCCCTGAAAACAACCAAGAATTCCCAGAAAAAAACCCCATCAGTTTCCCTGGGAAAGACCCAAGAACTTTCCTGGAAAAAAACCAGGAATTTCCCTGGAAAAGAAAGCCGGAATTTCCCCAGAAAGAAACATCAATTCCTCTGGAAAAAAAACCCCAAGAATTTCCCAGAAAAAAACCACAAAAATTCCTCTGAAAAAAGTCATCAATTCCCCTGAAAAAAACCCAGACATTTCCCAGAAAAAACCCATCAATTCTCCTGGAAAAAACCCAGTAATTGCCCTGGAAAAAAACCCAGTAACTTCCCTGAAAAATCCCATCGGTTCCCCTGAAAAAACCCAATAATTCCTCTGGAAAAAAACCCAAGAATTTCCCTGAAAAAAGCCGGAATTTCCCCCAAAAAACCCCAGAAATTCTCCCAGAAAAAACCCAACAATTTCCCTGGAATAAAACACAGAAATTCCCCCAGAAAAAAAAAAAAAAAAAAAAAAAACCCAAAAAAAACCCAGGAATTCCCCTAGAAAAATCAGGAATGTCCCTGATAAAAAGCCGCAATTTCCCTGAAAAAAAGCCGCAATTTCCCAAAAAAACCCAGAAATCCCCCAGAAAAAAACCCAATAATTTCCCAGAAAAAACCCATCAATTCCCCTGAAAAAACCCAACAATTTCCCTGAGAAAACCCAACAATTTCCCAGAAAAAACCATCAATTCCCCTGTAGAAAAAAAAACAAACAATAGTAATTCCCCTAAAAAACCCCAGGAATTTCCCTGAAAAAAGCTGCAATTTCCCTGAAAAAAAGCCGGAATTTCCCCAAAAAACTTCAGAAATCCCCCAGAAAAAACCCATCGATTCCCCTGAAAAAACCATCAATTCCCCTGAAAAAAACCCAGTAATTTCCCTGAAAAAAAAGGCCAAAATTCTTCCCCAAAAAAACCCCAGAAATTCGCCAGAAAAAACCTAATAATTCCCCTGAAAAAACCCACCAATTCCCCAGAAAAAACCCAATAATTTCCCACATAAAACCCATCAATTCCCCTGTAAAAAACCCAGAAATCTCCCCGAAATCCCCATGAGAGGCCGTACGTGTCCCCGCCGTAGACGCCGGCGATGAGCACCGTGTTCCACAGGGGGTTGATCTTGGAGCGCCGGTTGTAGAGAACCCGCGTGAGCCACGAGTGCAGAGCCCGCGGGCTGTAACTGTGCCCGTCCCCCAGCAGCTCCTCGTCGATCCTGGAATTACAGGGAATTCTCTGGGATTTTCGTGGAATTTTCATGGAGAGGAGCGAAAAAATCGCGGCGCGATTCCGAGATTTGGGCGTCAAAAAATGCGGTTGAATTTGGGGATTTGGTGGCGAAAAAACACCAAGAAATTCCAAGATTTATGGTCAAGGAATTCCAAGGAATTTCAGGGGTTTGTGGTCAAGGAATTCCAAGGAATTCAGGGATTTGCGGTCAAGGAATTCAGGGATTTGTGTTTAAGGAATTCCAAGGAATTCCAGGATTTGTGGTCAAAGAGTTCTTGGGATTGGCTCCCAAAAAAAACGCGGTGGAATTCGGGGATTTGGCGGTCAAAAAACACCAAGAAATTCCAAGATTTGTGGTCAAGGAATTCCAAGGAATTCAGGGATTTCTGATCAAGGGATTCCAATGATTTGTGGTCAAGGAATTCCATGATTGGGGCAAAGGAATTCTTGGGATTGGCGCCCAAAAAAAGCGCAGTGGAATTCAGGGATTTGGAGGTTAAAAAACACCCAAGAAATTCTGGGATTTGTGGTCAAAGAATTCCTTGGAATTCCGGCATTGGGAGCTCAAGGAATTCCAAGGAATTCCAAAGATTTATGGCCAAGGATTTGTGGTCAAGGAATTCAGGGATTGGCACCCAAAAAAGCCGATTTTCCACAGTGGAATTTGGGGATGGAACACCGAGAAATTCTGGGATTTGTGGCCAAGGAATTCCAAGGAATTCCAAGGATTTGTGGTCAAGGAGTTCTTGGGATTGGCTCCCAAAAAAACCGCGGTGGAATTCGGGGATTTGGCGGTCAAAAAACACCAAGAAATTCCAAGATTTGTGGTCAAGGAATTCCAAGGAATTCTGGGATTTCTGGTCAAGGGATTCCAAGGATTTGTGGTCAAGGAATTCTTGGGATTGGCGCCCAAAAAAACACAGCGGAATTTGGGGATGGAACACCGAGAAATTCAGGGATTTGTGGCCAAGGAATTCCAAGGAAATCCAAGGAATTCCAGGATTTGTGGTCAAGGAATTCTTGGGATTGGCTCCCAAAAAAACCGCGGTGGAATTCGGGGATTTGGCACCAAGAAATTCCAAGATTTGTGGTCAAGGAATTCCAGGGGTTTGTGGTCAAGGAATTCCAAGAAATTCAGGCATTGGGAGGTCAAGGAATGCCAGGATTTGTGGTCAAGAAATTCCAAGGAATTCAGGGATTGGAGCTCAAGGAATTCCAAGGATTTGTGTTTAAGGAATTCCAAGGAATTCTTAGGATCGGCGCCCAAAAAGCCACAGTGGAATTTGGGGATGGAACGCTGAGAAATTCAGGGATTTGTGGTCAAGGAATTCCAAGGAATTCAGGGATTGGAGCTCAAGGGATTCAGGGATTGGAACTCAAGGAATTCCAAGGATTTGTGGTCAGGGAATTCCGGGATTGGAGCAGAGCAATTCTTGGGATCGGCGCCCAAAAAAAAAACTGTGATGGAATTTGGGGATGGAATGCCAAGAAATTCAGGGAATTGTGGTCAAGGAATTCCAGGATTTGTGCTCAAAGAACAACAAGGAATTCCAGGATTTGTGGTCAAGGAATTCCAAGGATTTGTGGGCAAAGAAATTCAGGGAATTGTGACCAAGGAATTCCAGGGATTGGAGGTCAAAGAATCCCAAGGATTTGTGTTTAAGGAATTCCAAGGAATTCAGGGCTGGAACACCAGGAAATGCAGGGATTGGAGCTCAAGGAATTCCAGGATTTCTGGTCAAGGAATTCCAAGGATTTGTGGTCAGGGAATTCTGGGACCGGAGCAGAGCAATTCTTGGGATTGGTGCCCAAAAAAAAACTGTGGTGGAATTTGGGGATGAACACTGAGAATTTGGGATGGGAAATTCTGGAATTCCTGTGGGATTCTGAAATTGTAAAATTATGGAATTCCTGGGAATCCAGCTGGGATTGTTGGGATGGGAAATTCCCAAATCCCTGGGAATCGATTTGGGATTTTGAGATGGGGAATTCCCAAATCCCCAGGAATCAATTCGAGATTTAGGAACAGGAAATTCCCAAATCCCTGGGGATTGATTTGGGATTTTGGGATGGGAAATCCCAGAATTCCTGAGCAATCTTGGGATGGCAAAACTCTGAAATTCCTGGGAATCAAATCGGGATTTTGAAACAGGAAATTCCCAAACCCCCAGGAATCAATTTGGGATTTGGGGACGGGAAATGCCCAAACCCCTGGGAATCAATTTGGGATTTTGAGATGGAAAATTCCAAAATCCCCAGGAATCGATTTGGGATTTGGGGACGGGAAATTCCCAAATTTCTGGGAATTAATTTGAGATTTTGAGATGGGCAATTCCCCAAGGATTCCCCCCAAACCCCCAGTGAACCCTTACACCATCTGAAACTCAGATTTTGAGACAGGAAATTCCCAAATCCCCAGGAATCTATTTGGGATTTGAGGATGGGAAATTCCCAAATCTCCGGGAATTGATTTGGGATGTTGAGATGGGAAATCCCAGAATTCATGTGGAATCTTGGGATGGGAAATTCCCAAATCTCCAGGAATTGATTTGGGATTTTGAGATGGGAAATCCCAGAATCCCCAAGGTATTTCGGGATGCCAAAACTCCAGGAATTCCCAGGAATCAGTCTGGGATTTAGGGACTGGAAATGCTGGGATTTTAAGATAGGAAAGCCTGGAATGTCTCAGGGATTCTGGGATGTCAAAACTCCAGAAATTCCCAGGAACTGATCTGGAATTTTGAGATGGAAATTCCCAAAATCCTGGGAGAATCAATTTGAGATTTTGACCCAGAAAATTCCCGAACCCCCAGGAATCCATTTCAGATTTTGGAATGGGTAATTCCCAAATGATTCCCCCCAAACCCTCAGGGAACCCTTACACCATCTGAAACTCTGGGATTTTGGAACAGGAAATTCCCAAATCCCTGAGAATTGATTTGGGATTTTGGAACAGGAAATTCCCAAATCCCTGAGAATTGATTTGGGATTTTGGAACAGGAAATTCCCAAATCCCTGGGGATTGATTTGGGATTTTGGGATGGGAAATTCCCAGAATTCCTGAGAGATTCTGGGATGGCAAAACTCCAAAATTCCTGGGAATCAAATTGGGATTTTGAAACATGAAATTCCCAAACCCCCAGGAATCGATTTGGGATTTTGAGATGGAAATTCCCAAATCCCCGCGAATCAATCTGGGATTTTTAGATGGGAAATCCCAGAATCCTCGAGGTATTCTGGGATGGGAAATTCCCAAATCTCCGGGAATCAATATGGGATTTTGGGATAAGAAATCCCAGAATTCCTGAGGCATTTTAGGATGTCAAATCTCCAAAATCCCTGGGAATCAATTAATTTTGAGATGGAAATTCCCAAATCCCCAGGAATCGATCTGGGATTTGGGGATGAGGAATTCCGAAGATATTCTGGGATGTCAAATCTCTGAAATTCTTGGGAATCAATCTGAGATTTTGAGATGGAAATTCCCAAATCCCCGGGAGAATCAAACCGCGATTTTGACCCAGGAAATCCCCAAACCCCCGGGAATCAATTTGAGATTTCAGAACAGACAATTCCCCAAGGATTCCCCTCCAAAATTCCAAGACCCCTTACACCATCTGAAACTCTGGGATTTTGAGACAGGAAATTCCCAAATCTCTGAGAATCAATTTGGGATTTTGAGATGGGAAATTCCCAAACCCCCAGGAATCCATTTCAGATTTTGGAACAGGCAGTTCCCAAAGGATTCCCCTCCAAAATCCCCAGGGAATTCTTAAACCATCTGAAACTCTGGGATTTTGGGATGGGGAATTCCTGGGAATCAAACTGGGATTTTGAGATGGAAATTCCCAAATTCTCAAGAATCAAACTGGGATTTTGGAACAGGAAATTCCCAAATCCCCAGGAATCTATTTGGGATTTTGAGATGAGAAATTCCCAAAACCCTGGGAGAATCAATTTGGGATTTTGAAATGGAAAAATTCCTAAATCCCTGGGAATCAAACTGAGATTTTAAGATAGGAAATCCTGGAATTCCCAAGGGATTTTGAGATGCCAAAACTCCAGGAATTCCCAGCAATCAAAATGCAATTTTGGGATGGAAAATCCCCAAACCCCCCGGGAATTGATTCGAGATTTCAGAACAGACAATTCCCCAAGGATTCCCCTCCAAAATTCCAAGACCCCTTTACACCATCTGAAACTCTGGGATTTTGAAACGGGAAATTCCCAAATCCCTGGGAATCAATGGGGGATTTTGGAACAAGAAATTCGCAAATCCCCGGAAATCCATTTCAGATTTTGACCCAGAAAATCCCCAAACCCCGGGGAATTGATTCGAGATTTCAGAACAGACGATTCCCCAAGGATTCCCCTCCAGGATTCCAATCCCCCTTACACCATCTGCTCGAGGAGCTGTTTGAGGTGCTGGAAATCCGCCAGGTCCCCCGAGGCCCCCAGCACGGTGGAGTCGTTGACCTTCAGGATGCGGGAGACGCCGCGGAACCGCGCCAGGGACCCGTAGGAGCCCACGGTGTCCGCGGCCAGCATCACCCCCCCGGAGAACTTCAGCCCCAGCACCGACGTCCCCGTCACCATCGGGCTCCTGACGGGCAGGAATGACAGCTTGAGTCACGGTTTGGGTCCAGTTTGCCCAGTTTGGGGCCCAGTTTGGGTCCAGTTTGCCCATTTCGGGCCCCTGGAGTCTCCCCGGCATTCTTGGATTTTTCTGTTCCTTTCCCAAATCCCCCTCAGACCCCAAATCCCCTCCCAGTTACACCAGTTTGGCTTCCAGTTTGGGTCCCAGTTACACCAGTTTGAGTCCCAGTTTGGGTCCCAGTTACACCAGTTTCAGTCCCAGTTTGGGTCCAGTTTGCCCATTTCAGGCCATTGGAGTCTCCCCGGCATTCTTGGATTTTTCTGTTCCTTCCCAAATCCCCTCAGACCCCAAATCCCCTCCCAGTTACACCAGTTTGGATCCAAATTCCTCCCAGTTTGGCTCCCAGTTTGAGTCCCAGTTTAACCAGTTTGGGTCCAGTTTGGGTCCAGTTTGCCCATTTCGGGACACTGGAGTCTCCCCGGCATTCCCAGATTTTCTGCTCCTTCCCAAATCCCCTCAGACCCCCAAATCCTCTCCCAGTTTGGCTCCCAGTTACACCAGTTTGAATCCTGGTTTACCCAGTTTGAGTCCCAGTTTGCCCAGTCTGGGTCCCAGTTTGCCCATTTCAGGCCACTGGGGTCTTTCCCAGCATTCCTCGATTTTTTTCTCTTTCCATTTTTCCTTTCTCAAATCCCCTCAGACCTCAAATCCCCTCCCAGTTACACCAGTTTGGGTCCCAGTTTTAGTCCCAGTTACACCAGTTTGGGGCCCAGTTTGACTCCCAGTTTGGGTCCTGGTTCATCCCAGTTTGCCCATCCCGCACCCCTGGGGTCTTTCCCAGCATTCCCCGATTTTTCTCCTCCCCAGGGACTCTCCCCATCCCCTCCCCTCCCCAAATCCCCTCATCCCCCCCCAGTCCCCCCCATTTCCCTCATGGACTCCCCCCGGTGTCCCCATTTCCTCCCCATCCCCTCAGCCCTCCCGCCCTCCTCCCCAAATCACCCTCAGGACCTCTCCTCAAATCCCCTCATTCCCCCCAAATCCCCCCATTCCTCTCAAATCCCCCCATTCCCTCCAAATCCCCACATTCCCCAAATCCCCCCATTCCCCTCATTCCCCCCATTCCCATTTCCCTCATTCCCCTCAAATCCCCCCAATCCCCAAATCTCCCCACTTCCCTCATTCCCCCCCATTCCCCTCATTCCCTCCAAGTCTCCCAAATCCCCTCATTCCCCAAAAATCCCCTCATTCCCCCCATTCCCCCCAGATCCCCTCATTCCCCCCAAATCCCCCCAGATCCCCCCATTCCCTCCAGATCTCCCCATTTCCCCCCCATTTCCCCTCAGCCCTGGGGCCCTCCCGGCTCTCCCGCCGTGCCCTCACAGTGTGCGGGTGGCGGTCCCCGCGGCGGGCCCGGTGGCGGTGCCGGCTCCCCGGAAGGTGTCCCTTTGTCCCCAAGCCTTGGGGATGTAGATCTGGCCCGGGGCCGGGCCCCCGGCCCAGAACGGCGGCGGCGCTGCAGCCCCGGCCTCCATCTTAGTCACGCCGCGATCGCGCCTGCGCCGACGACACGCGGCCCCTCCCGGCCACCGTACGAAAGGGGCGTGGCTTCACCGCCATTTTGAGCGTGGCGAAAATAGCGGTGAGGGGCGCGGTTCCCTCCTCAAGATGGCGGCCCCGCCACGTGACGCGGCACCGGTGGGGTGTGGGCGGGGCTTGGCGGGGAGGGCGCGCCAAAGGGGCGGGGCTTGGGCCGGGAACAGCCAATCAGCGGCGAGGGGCGGGGCCTGGGCAAAGGTAACAGGTTGCGGTGGCTGCGGCGGGAGCGGGCGGTGAGTGCGGGGGGGGAACCGGGAAACGGGCCCGGGACAGCGGGAAACGGGGCTGGGGACAGCGACACAGGGCTGGGGACATCACAGAGGGGTGGAGGGACATGGGGCAGGGGGCTGGGGATAGCGGGCAGGGGTCCAGGTACACCGGGCAGGGGGCCAGGTACACCCGGCAGGGAGGGGACACCGGGAAACGGGGCCTGGGGACACCGGACAGGGGCTGGGGACAGCGACACAGGGCTGGGGACATCACAGAGGGGTGTGGGGACAGCGGGCAGGGGGCTGGGGATACAGGGCAGGGGTCCAGGTACACCGGGCAGGGGGCCAGGTACACCCGGCAGGGAGGGGACACCGGGAAACGGGGCCTGGGGACTCCGGACACCGCCTTGGGGACATCGACAGGAGGCTGGGGACATCGTACGGGGGTGTAGGGACATGGGGCAGGGGTCTGGGGATAGCGGGCAGGGGTCCAGGTACACTGGGCAGGGGGCCAGGTACACCGGGCAGGGAGGGGACACCGGGAAATGGGGCCTGGGGACACCGGACAGGGGCTGGGGACAGCGACACAGGGCTGGGGACATCACAGAGGGGTGTGGGGACACCGGGCAGGGGGCTGGGGATGTTAGACAGGGGTCCAGGTACACCGGGCAGGGAGGGGACACCGGGAAACGGGCCCGGGACAGCGGGAAACGGGGCTGGGGACACGGGACAGGGGCCTGGGGACATCATACAGGGGTGTAGGGACATGGGGCAGGGGGCTAGGGATAGCGGGCACAGGTATAGGGACAGCGGGCAGGGGGCCAGGTACACCCGGCAGGGAGGGGACACCGGGAAATGGGCCTGGGGACATGGGGCAGGGGGCTGGGGACATTGTACAGGGACTGGGGACATGGGGCAGGGGGCTGGGGACATCATAGAGGGGTCTGGGGACGTTAGACAGGGGTCCAGGTACACCGGGCAGGGGTCTGGGGACACTGGGCAGAGGCTTGGGGACACCGAGGAGGGGCTGGGGACATCGACAGGGGCCTGGGGACATCCTACAGGGGTCTGGGGACAGCGCGCAGGGGTGTAGGGACAGCGGGCAGGGGTCCAGGGACACCGGGCCCGGAGGGGGACACCGGGAAATGGGGACTGGGGACATTGGAGAGGGGCTGGGGACAGCGACACAGGGCTGGGGACATCATAGAGGAGTGTAGGGACACCGGGCAGGGGTCCAGGGACAGCTGGCAGGGTCTGGGGACACCGAGCAGGGGCCTGGGGACACTGGGCAGGGGTCCAGGGACAGCTGGCAGGGTCTGGTGGCATGGGGCAGGGGCTTGGGGACATCCTTCAGGGGTCTGGGGACAGCGGGCAGCGGTCCAGGGACCCTGGACAGGGGCTTGGGGACTCCGGGCAGGGGGCTGGGGACACGCAAAAGGTCTTGGTGACACAGGACAGGGTCCGGGTGACACCGGGCAGGGGGCTGGGGACACTGGGCAAGGGGCTGGGGACATCAGACAGGGCTCTGGGGACACCGGAGAGGCTCTGAGGACACGCTCCGGGGCTTGGGGACATGGGACGGGCGCCGGTGGCACAGCCCAGGGTGTGGGTGACAGGGACAGGGTGTTGTGGCACCGGGCGGGGTGTGGGTGACACCACAGAGGGCGCTGGTGACACGGGACAGGCCCGGGTGACACCGGAGATGGCGCTGGTGGCACCGGGCAGGGGGCTGGGGACAGGACTTGGTGACAGGCCCGGGTGACACCGGAGATGGCGCTGGTGGCACCGGACACGGTGGCGGTGACACCCGAGAGCGCTTGGGGACATCGGGCAGGGCCGGGTGACACCCGAGATGGCGCTGGTGGCACTGGGGGGGTCCTGGGGACACGGGACAGGGGCTTGGGGACACGGGACAGGGCCTTTATGGGGTCTCGGTGTCCCTTTATGGGGTCCCCTTGTAGGTCCCAATGTCCCTTCATGGGGTCCTGCTGTCCCTTGTAGGGTCCCAGTGTCCCTCTATGGGGTCCTGTCCCCAAGGAAGGGGGTCCTGCTGTCCCTTTATGGGGTCCTGCTGTCCCTTTATGGGGTCCCTTTTTAGGTCCCACTGTCCCTTTATGGGGTCCTGCTGTCTCTTTATGGGGTCCCACTGTCCCTTTATAGTGTCCCACTGTCCCTTTATGGGGTCCTGCTGTCCCTTTTTAGGGTCCTGTTGTCCCTTTTTGGGGTCCCAATGCTCCTTTTTGGGGTCCCAATGTCCCTTTTTGGGGTCCCAATGCTCCTTTATGGGGTCCTGCCCCGTGGGACAAGGTCCTGGTGTCCCTTTTTGGGATCTTTCTGTCCCTTTATAGGGTCCTGTCCCCAAGGAAGGGGGTCCCACTGTCCCTTTATGGGGTCCTGCCCCATGGGACAGGGTCCTATTGTCCCTTTATGGGGTCCCACTGTCCCTTTATGGGGTCCTGCTCTATGGGATAAGGTCCTGTTCTCCCTTATAGGGTCCCAGTGTCCCTTTATGGGTTCCTATCCCCAAGGAAGGGGGTCCCGCTGTCCCTTTATGGGATCCTGGTGTCCCTTTATGGGGTCCTGCCCCGTGGGACAAGGTCCCGGTGTCCCTTTTTAGGGTCCCAGTGTCTCTCTATGGGGCTCTCCCCCATGGGATTGAGGTCCCGGTGTCCCTTTATGGGGTCCCAATGTCCCTTTTTATTTGGGGTTTTATGGGATCAATCCCAAATCCTGGAGATCCCAAATCCAGGGAATTTTGTCCCTTTTATTTGGGGTTTTGTGGCATCGATCCCAAACCCAGAGGATCCCAAACCCAGAGGATCCCAAACCCAGAGGATCCCAAACCCAGGGAATTTTGTCCCTTTTTTGTCCCTTTTTTGTCCCTTTTTTGTCCCTTTTTGTCCCTTTTTGGTCCCTTTTTGGTCCCTTTTTTGTCCCCTTTGTCCCTTTTTGTCCCTTTTTTGTCCCTTTTTGTCCCTTTTTGTCCCTTTTTTGTCCCTTTTTGTCCCTTTTTGGTCCCTTTTTTGTCCCTTTTTGTCCTTTTTTGTCCCTTTTTTGTCCCCTTTTTGTCCCTTTTTTGTCCCTTTCTGTCCCTTTGTCCCTTGTTGTGTTTGTGGCCTGGCCCCGGGCGTTGTTCCCGGACCGGCCCGACCGGTTTGGGGCTGGAATTTATTGGGAAATTCCTTTGGAATTCCCTTTCCCCGGGCGGGATTTGGGGTTTGGCCTCTTCCCCTGGGGGGTTTGGGGTCGGGAAGGGAATTCCCGGGGGAAAATTCGGGATTGAATTTGGGATTAATTCCCTGGGGTGGGAAATCCAGGATTTGGGGTTTGGCCTTTTCCCCTGGGGAGGGTTGGGGTTGGGACTGAAATTCCCAGGGGGAAAAAATTGGGATTGAATTTGGGATTAATTCCCTGGGGTGGGAAATTCAGGATTTGGGGTTTGGCCTTTTCCCCTGGGGCTTTTTGGGGTCAGGGAGGGAATTCCCAGGGGAAAAATTCAGGATTGAATTTAGGATTTATTTCTCAGGATGGAATTTTGGGGGAAAAAATCCAGGATTTGGGGTTTGACCTTTTCCCCTGGGGCTTTTTGGGGTCTGGAAGGGAATTCCAGGGGGGAAAAATTTGGGATTGAATTTGGGATTAATTCTTTGGGATTGAATTTGGGGGGAAATTTGGGATTAATTAATCGGGATGGAATTTTGAGGTGGAAAATCCAGGATTTGGGGTTTGGCCTTTTCCCCTGGGGGTTTTTGGGGTCGGGGAGGGAATTCCCAGGGAAAAAAATCGGGATTAATTCTTTAGGATTAAATTTGGGGGGAAATTCAGGATTTATTTCTCAGGATGGAATTTTTTTGGGGGAAAAAATCCAGGATTTGGGGTTTGGCCTTTTCCTCTGGGGCTTTTTGGGGTCGGGACTGAAATTCCCAGGGGGAAAAATTTGGGATTGAATTTGGGATTTATTCCTTGGGGTGGGAATTGGGATTTGGGGGAGAAATTCAGGATCAATTTATTGGGATTGAATTTGGGATGGGAATTTTGGGCTGAAATTTGGGATTGAATTTGGGGCAGATTCCTTGGGGTGGGAATTTTGGGATTGAATTTGGGGTGAATCCCTCAGGGATGGGGAATTTGGGATGAAATTTTGGGATTTTCGGGGCTGGGGAATGGGACCGTCCCTCATTCCCAGTTATCCCAAAGGAATGGGATCATTCCCAGTTATCCCAATTAATCCAATTATCCCAATTAATCCAATTATCCCAGTTATCCCAAAGAATGGGATCATTCCCTGTTATCCCAAAGGAATATTTGGGAATATTTGGGAATGGGATCATTCCCAGTTATCCCAATTATCCCAGTTATCCCAAAGAATGGGATCATTCCCAGTTATCCCAAAGGAATATTTGGGAATATTTGGGATTGGGATCAATCCCAATTATCCCATTTATCCCAAAGAAATATTTGGGAATAGGATCATTCTCAATTATCCCAATTATCCCAAAGCAACGGGATCATTCCCAGTTATCCCAATTATCCCAGTTATCCCAAGGAATGGGATCATTCCCAATTATCCCAAAGGAATATTTGGAAATACCTGGAAATATTTGGGAATGGGATCATTCCCAGTTATCCCAATTATCCCAATTACCCCAATTATCCCAAAGGAATATTTGGAAATACTTGGGATTGGGATCATTCCCAATTGTCCCAATTATCCCAAGGAATGGGATCATTCCCTGTTATCCCAAGGAACGGGATAATTCCAATTTATCCCCAAGGAATGTTTGGAAATATCTGGAAATATTTGGGAACGGGATCATTCCAGGGGTTGATGATTTCCATGGATTTGGGGCTCGATTTCCCAGGATTTTGGGTTTCATTTCCCGGGATTTGGGGTCGGTGATTAACCCGGGAACTCTGCCCAGGGCTGGGCTGGAATTCCTGGACTTCAGAAACAATTCCCATTTTTCCAGGAGAAAATTCCCATTCCCGACCCTTTTTCCATGGAAAATTCCCATTTTTCTGTGGAAAATTCCCATTTCCGGGAGAAAATTCCCATTTCTGACCCTTTTTCCATGGAAAATTCCCATTTTTCTGTGGAAAATTCCCATTTCCAGGAGAAAATTCCCATTCCCGACCCTTTTTCCATGAGAAAATTCCCATTTTTCCGTGGAAAATTCTCATTTCCAGGAGAAAATTCCCATTCCCGACACTTTTTCCATGGAAAATTCCCATTTTTCTGTGGAAAATTCCCATTTCCGGGAGAAAATTCCCATTTCTGGCCCTTTTTCCATGGAAAATTTGCCAAAATCTCAAATTTTGAACCCAAAAATCGCCCCGGGGGAGGAGCCCTGGGTGGGGAATTCTGGGAAAGAGCCCCAAAAATATCCTGGGATAATTAATTTGGGGTAATTAGTTTGGGATAATTAATTTGGGGTCATTTGGGATTATTTGGGATCATTAATTGGGGGTAATTTGGGGTAATGTGTTCGGGGTAATTTGGGATAATTAATTGGGGATAATTTGTCTGGGGTAATTAATTTGGGGTAATTAATTTGGGGTAATTTGGGAAAATTAATTTGGGGTAATTTGGGAAAATTAATTTGGGGTAATTAATTTGGGGATGATTCATTTGGGATAATTAGGTTGGGGTCATTTGTCTGGGGTAATTAATTTGGGGTAATTAGGGAAAAAATTGGGATAATTAATTTGAGGGGATAATTAACTTGAGGAAATTTGGGAAATTTTGGGGAAATTTGAGATAAATAATTTGGGATCATTTGGAATAATTAATTTGGGGACCATTTGGGATAATTAATTTGGGGTAACTTGGGGAGATTAATTTGGGGTAATTTGGGATAATTAATTTCAGGTAATTTGGGGTAATTAATTTGGGGTAATTTGAGATAATTAATTTGGGGTAATTTAGAAAATCAATTTGAGGAAAATTGGAAAATTTGGGGCAATTTGGGAAAATTATTTTGAGGAAATTTGGGAAAAATTGGGATAATTAATTTGGGATAATTTGGGATCCTTTGGGATAATTAATTTGGGGTAATTTGGGATAATTAATTTGAGGAAATTTGGGATCATTTGGAAGAATTAATTTGGGGTAATTTGGGATAATTTGGGATTATTTGGGATTATTAATCGGGGGTAATTTGGGGTCATTTGGGATAATTAATTTGGGATAATTTGGGATAATTAGTTTGGGGATAATTTGTCTGGTGTAATTAATTTGGGGTAATTAGGGATCATTAATTTGGGAAAATTGGGATCCTTTGGGATTATTAATTGGGGGTAATTTGAGATAATTTGGGATAATTCATTTGGGGTAATTTGGGATAATTAGTTTGAGGTAATTAGGGAAAATTTGGGATCATTTGGGATAATTTGGGATCATTAATTTGGGAAAATTTGGGGTAATTAATTTGGGAAAATTTGAGGTAATTTGGAATAATTAATTTGGAGTGATTTGGGAATATTCATTTGAGGAAATTTGGGGTAATTTGGGATAATTAATTTGGGGTAATTTAGGAAATTAATTTGAGGAAAATTGGGATAATTAATTTGAGGAAATTTGGGGTAATTTGGGATCATCTGGAATAATTAATTTGGGGTTATTTGGGATAATGAATTTGGGGTAATTTGGGAACATTAATTTGGGGAAATTCAGGAAAAATTTGAGGAAATTTGGGAAATTTTGGAGTAATTTGGGATAATTAATTTGAGGAAATTTGGGAAAAAATTGGGGAAATTTGAGATAATTAATTGGGAGTGATTTGGGATCCTTTGAGATAATTCATTTGGGAAAAATTGGGATAATTTGGGAATTTTTGGGGTCATTTGGAGCTTGGTTTGGTCCCCAGGGACTCGGGAATGGGGCAGAATTTTGGGGAAAAAAATCAGAATTTTGGGAAAAAATGGAGCAGAATTTTGGGGGAAAAAAACCAAAAAACATTTGGGGAAAAAAAAGCAGAATTTGGGGGGAAAAATTCAGAATTTTTTGGGGAAAAGAAGCAGAATTTTTGGGAAAAAAAGCAGAATTTTTTGGGGGAAAAAAGAAGCAGAATTTTTTGGGGAAAAATCAGAATTTTGGGTGGAAAAAATCAGAATTTTTGGGGGAAAATGAAGCAGAATTTGGGGGAAAAATTCAAAATTTTTTTGGGGAAAAAAAGAAGCAGAATTTTGAGGAAAAGAAGCAGAATTTTTTGGGAAAAAAGAAGCAGAATTTTGGGGGAAAAGAAGTAGAATTTTGGGGGAAATAAAACAGAATTTTGGGAGAAAAACGAAGCAGAATTTGGGGGAAAAATCAGAATTTTGGGAAAACTTGACTCCTAAATATTGGCAAAGATGCAAACCCAACAATTTGGGGAATATTTTAAGCTGATTTGGGATTTTCCCCTCCCTTTCCTCATTCCCCAAATCCCTTTTTTTTCCTTCTCCTTCAGAAAGAGCCAAAAAAAAGTAAAAAAAAATTATATTTTTATATATTTTTATGAAAAGCCTTTTTATATTTTTAATTGTTCTGAAAAAACCCTTTTTGTATTTTTTTATTTTTATAAAAAGCGTTTTCATAGTTTTACATTTTTTATTTTTCTAAAAAACCTTTTCTTTTCATTTTTACAAAAAAAAAGTTTTTGTTTTTTTTAGATATTTTAATTCTTTATTAAAAAAAACACCTTTTTGTATTTTTTACTTTAATAAAAAAATTATATTTCTATGTATTTTTATTTTTTTATAAAACCCCTTTTTTCCATTTTTTATAATTTTAAAAATATTTAATTATTTTGATTTTATTATTTATTTTATTTTATTAAAAAAAGCTCCAACATTTTATAATTATTATTTTTCCCTCTAATTTTCCCCTGGAATTTCCAAACCTCTTTTATTTTTCTTTTCTTTTCTTTTCTTTTCATTTGTTTGTGGAGCCACAAAAGGCTCTTTGTGCCGCTCTGGCTCCGCTCCCAAAATCCCAATTTTCCCCTCCCGAGGGGCCTCTTTTCATTTTCCCTGACCCAATTCCTGTTCCTGGGCTTTTTCCAGGAAAAATTCCCAATTTTCCCAATTTTCCCCAATTTTTTTAACCCTTAAATTCCCATTTTCCTACTTTTTTTTCCCATTTTTAGCCCTAAAATTCCATTTTTTTCCTGTTTTTTTTTTTTTTTTCCCATTTTTTCACCCCAAAATTCGCATTTTCCCACTTTTTCCTTGTGGTTTTCCAGTTAAATCCATTTTTCCCATTTTTAGCCCTAAAATTCCCATTTTCCACCTTTTTTTCCCTAATTTTTAACCCCTAAATTCCCATTTTCCTCCTTTTTCCCTTCTGGTTTTCCAGTAAAATCCTCAAAATCCCCCAAAATTCTGGAATTTTCCCCTCCCGAGGGGCCTCTCCCGGTTTGTCCTGACCCAATTCCTGTTCCTGGCCTTTTTCCAGGAAAAATTCCCATTTCCCCCATTTTTTTAACCCCTAAATTCCCATTTTCCTACTTTTTTCCTATTTTTAACCCCTAAAATTCCCATTTTTCCCTTTTTCTCATCTATTTTTTTGGTCCCAAAATTCCCTTTTCCCACTTTTTTCCTTCCAGTTTTCCGGTTAAATCCATTTTTCCCATTTTTAGCCCTAAAATTCCCAATTTTCCCAATTTTTCCCAATTTTTTTAACCCTCAAATTCCCAATTTCCTGATTTTTTTCCCATTTTTAACCCCTAAAATTCCCTTTTTTTCCCTTTTTTTTTAAACCCGGAATTCCCATTTTCTCCCTTTTCTCCCTTTCTCCCATTTTTAACCCTGAAATTCCCATTTTCCAGGTTTTTTACCCATTTTTTAACTCCTAAATTCCCTTTTTTTCTGCTTTTTTCCCATTTTTTCACCCCAAAATTCGCATTTTCCCACTTTTTCCTTGTGGCTTTCCAGTTAAATCCATTTTTCCCATTTTTAGCCCTAAAATTCCCATTTTCCACCTTTTTTCCCTAATTTTTAACCCCTAAATTCCCATTTTCCTCCTTTTTCTTTGTTGTTTTCCAGTAAAATCCCCAAAATCCCCCAAAATTCTGGAATTTTCCCCTCCCGAGGGGCCTCTCCCTGTTTGTCCTGACCCAATTCCTGTTCCTGGCCTTTTTCCAGGAAAAATTCCCATTTTCCCCCTATTTTTTTAACTCCTAAATTCCCAATTTCCTACTTTTTTCCTATTTTTAACCCCTAAAATTCCCATTTTTCCCTTTTTCTCTCCTATTTTTTAGTCCCTTTTCCCACTTTTTTCCTTCCAGTTTTCCAGTTAAATCCATTTTTCCCATTTTTAGCCCTAAAATTCCCAATTTTCCCAATTTTCCCCAATTTTTTTAACCCTTAAATTCCCATTTTCCTACTTTTTTTCCTATTTTTAGCCCTAAAATTCCATTTTTTTCCTGTTGTTTTTTTTTTCCCATTTTTTCACCCCAAAATTCGCATTTTCCCACTTTTTCCTTGTGGTTTTCCAGTTAAATCCATTTTTCCCATTTTTAGCCCTAAAATTCCCATTTTCCACCTTTTTCCCCTAATTTTTAACCCCTAAATTCCCATTTTCCTCCTTTTTCTTTGTTGTTTTCCAGTAAAATCCCCAAAATCCCCCAAAATTCTGGAATTTCCCCTCCCGAGGGGCCTCTCCCTGTTTGTCCTGACCCAATTCCTGTTCCTGGGCTTTTTCCAGGAAAAATTCCCATTTTCCCCCATTTTTTTAACCCCCAAATTCCCATTTTCCTACTTTTTTCCTATTTTTAACCCCTAAAATTCCCATTTTTCCCTTTTTCTCATCTATTTTTTAGTCCCAAAATTCACTTTTCCCACTTTTTTCCTTCCGGATTTCCAGTTAAATCCATTTTTCCCATTTTTAGCCCTAAAATTCCCATTTTTTCCCAATTTTTCCCAATTTTTTTAACCCTCAAATTCCCAATTTCCTGATTTTTTTTCCCATTTTTAACCCCTAAAATTCCCTTTTTTTCCCTTTTTTTTTTAAACCCGGAATTCCCATTTTCTCCCTTTTCTCCCTTTCTCCCATTTTTTAACCCCGAAATTCCCATTTTCCAGTTTTTTTACCCATTTTTTAACTCCTAAATTCCCTTTTTTTTTCTGCTTTTCTCCCATTTTTTCACCCCAAAATTCGCATTTTCCCACTTTTTCCTTGTGGTTTTCCAGTTAAATCCATTTTTCCCATTTTTAGCCCTAAAATTCCCATTTTCCACCTTTTTCCCCTAATTTTTAACCCCTAAATTCCCATTTTCCTCCTTTTTCTTTGTTGTTTTCCAGTAAAATCCCCAAAATCCCCCAAAATTCTGGAATTTCCCCTCCCGAGGGGCCTCTCCCTGTTTGTCCTGACCCAATTCCTGTTCCTGGCCTTTTTCCAGGAAAAAATCCCAATTTTCCCAATTTTCCCAATTTTTTTAACCCTAAAAAATAGTGGGGAAAAAATGGGAGAAAAAACGGGAAAAAAATCAGGGAAAAAAAAAGGAAGAAAAACAGAAAAAAATAGAGAAAAAAGGGAAAAAAAGTGGGGAAAAGTGGGCAAAAATGGAGAAAAATGTGGGAAAAATAGGAAAAAATGGGGGAAAAAACGGGAAAAAAGCAGAAAAAAACTGGGCAAAAATGGGGGAAAATGTGGAAAAAACTGAAAAATGGGCAAAAATGGAAAAAAATGGAAAAAAATGGGCAAAAAAAAGGAAAAAATGGGGAGAAAACAGAAGAAAATGGGGAAAAATGGGCAAAAAATGGAAAAAAATGGGGAAAAATGGAAAAAAAATGGGGAAAAATGGGGAATAAATGGAACAAATGGGCAAAAAGATGGAAAAAAAAATGGGCAAAGAAATGGAAAAAAATGGGAAAAAATGGGGGAAAATGGGAAAAATGGGGAAAAATGGGGAAAAGTGGAAAAAAAATGGGGGAAAATGGGAAAAATGGGGAAAAATAGGGAAAAGTGGAAAAAAAATGGAAAAGAATGGGCAAAAAAAAGGGAAAAAAAAGGGGAAAAAATGGGGAGAAAACAGAAGAAAATGGGGAAAAATGGGCAAAAAATGGAAAAAATGGTGGAAAATGGAAAAAATGGAAAAAATGGGAAAAAATGGGGAATAGATAGAAAAAAATGGGCAAAAAAAATGGGGAGAAAACAGAAGAAAATGGGCAAAAAAATGGGCAAAAAATGGAAAAAAAAATGGGGAAAAAATGGGGAATAAATGGAAAAAAATGGGGAATAAATGGAAAAAATGGAAAAGAATGGGAAAAAATGGGGGAAAAAAGGGAAAAAATGGGCAAAAAAAGGAAAAAAAGTGGGAAAAAATGGGGGAAAATGGAAAAAAAGGGGGGAAAATGGGGAAAAAAAGGAAAAAAATGGGGAAAAATGGGAAAAAAATGGGAAAAAATGGGGAATAAATGGAAAAAAATGAAAAAGAATGGGCAAAAAAAAGGAAAAAAATGGGAAAAAATGAGGAGAAAACAGAAGAAAATGGGGAAAAATGGGCAAAAAATGGAGGGAAAATGGAAAAATGGGAAAAAATGGAAAAAAATGGGGGGAAAATGGAAAAAAACTGGAAAAAATGTGGAAAACAGTGGAGAAAAAAAAAATGGAAAAAAAGGAAAAAAAGTGAGGGGAAAAAAAAGAGGAAAAAACCAGAAAAAAAAATTGAAAAAAATCGAAAAAAACGGGGAAAAAAAAAGAAAAAACGTATTAAAAAATGGGAAAAAAAACTGGGAAAAAATCGGAAAAAAAATGGAAAAAAAATGGGAAAAAAATTGGAAAAAAATTGGAAAAAAATGGAAAAAATTGGAAAAAAATTGGAAAAAAATGGGAAAAAATTGGAAAAAAAAATGGAAAAAATATTAAAAACTTCTGAAAATCTCCTCTAACCCCCCAAATGTTTTTTCCGCAGGCGATGTCGGGGCAGGCGCTGGACCACGGGGTGCAGATCCGCTTCATTGATGAGCTGGGGGAGCCCCCCAGGACCCCCCGGGCCCCCCGGGGCAGGGCCGGGCACTACGGGGTGGCCGTGCGGGTCCAGGGCATCGCGGGGCAGCCCTTCGTGGTGCTCAACAGCGGCGACGGGCACGGCGAGAGCTTCGGGGTGCAGATCAGGGCCGGCAACGGGGACAACAGGGGGCAGGGGGAAGAGAAAATTACCCAAAATCAGGGGCTTGGGGGGCATGGAGGGGCCAAAATGGGGAAAAATCCCAATTACGACACGGCCGGAGGTCCCAAAACGGCCCAAAATCCCAATTACGACATGGCCGGAGGAGTCAAAATGGGGAAAAATCAGGATTTTGGGGGGTCTGGAGGGGTCAAAATGGGGCAAAATGCCAATTATGACACGGCCGGAGGTCCCAAAATGGGGCAAAATCCCAATTATGACACATCCGGAGGTTCAAAAATGGGGCAAAATGCCAATTACGACACGGCCGGAGGTCCAAAAATGCAGCAAAATCCCAATTATGACACGGCTGGAGGTCCCAAAATGGGGCAAAATCAGGGTTTTGAGGGGGTTGGAGGGACCAAAATGGGGCAAAATCAGGATTTTGGGGGGGTTGGAGAGGGAAAAATGGAGCAAAATAGGAGGTTTGGGGGAGTTGGAGGTCCCAAAATGGGGCAAAATCCTGATTTTGACAGGGATGGAGGTCCCAGAATGGCCCAAAATCAGGATTTTGGGGGGGTCAGAGAGGCAAAAATGCAGCAAAATCGGGAGTTCGATGAGTCTGAAGGTCCCAAAATGGCCCAAAATTGGGATTTTGACACATCTGGAGGTCCCAAAATGGGGCAAAATCAGGGTTTTGATGGGTTTGGAGAAGGGAGAACGAGGAGAAATTCGGGTTTTGGGGGGGTTGGAGATCCCAAAATGCAAAGTCAGGATTTTGAGGGGGTTGGAGAGGCCAAAATGGGGCAAAATCCCAATTTTGACACATTTGGAGAACCCAAAATGCCCCAAAATCCGGATTTCGATGAGTTTGGAGATCCCAGAACGGCCCAAAATTGGGATTTGGATGATTTTGGAGCTCCAGGAGTTCCCCCAAATCCCTACGAGAGAAAAGGGGAGGACGGGGGGTCCCGGGGAGCCCCGAAATTTTGGGCTGAGGAATTTGGGGGGTCCCAGGAAAGGCCCCAATTTCCGTCCCGACACCTGAGACCCCCCGAAGGCCCCGAGGAGCTTCGACGTTCCCGGTCCCACAACGACCTGGCCGAGCCTTGGCCTGAAAACAACAAAAACTGGGGGAAAAAACTGCAGGAAAACCCCAAAAATCTGGAAAAAAACGATGGAAAATTCCAAAAAATTACGGAAAAAAATTATGGAGAAATGCAGAAAAATTTGGGGATTAACGATGGGAAAATGCAGAAAAATTTGGGAATTAACGATGGGAAAATGCAGAAAAATTTGGGAAGAAACGACGGAAAAATCCAGAAAGATCTTGGAATGAAGGATGGAAAAATCCCGAAAAATCTGGAGGAAAATGATGGAAAAATCCAAAAAAATTTGGAAATGAACTACGGGAAAATCCATAAAGATGTGGAAGAAAATGATGGAAAATGGCAAAAAAATCAGGAAAAAAACGACGGAAAAATACAAAAAAATGCGGAAAACGATGACGGAAAAATGCAAAAAAATGCGGAAAAAAACGATGAAAAATTCCAAAAAAATTCCCAAAAATTCCCAAAAACTTGTGGAGACGTGGACACGGAGCCTCTGGGCTCGGTGAACTCCCTGATCACCAAATTCGACCCCAAAGTGGAGAATTTTGGCTCCCGGGGCCGGACGGGCCGAAGGAGCCGCGGCGCCGAAAACGCGAAACGGTCGCGGAGTTTGGAGCCGCCAAGGGACAGAAATTCCCGGGAATTTCAACAGGAAAATCCTGAAAATTCTGGAATTTCCGCCGGGATCGGAGTGAAGGAGGAGCAGAGGGTGGGGATGAAGGTGAGGAGGGGGAAAAATGGGGGTTTGGGGAAAAAATTTGGGAGTTTTTTGGAAAAAAATGGGAGTTTTCGGAAAAAAATGGGATTTTTTTGGTGAAAAAATGGGGGTTTTTTCCAGAAAATTTGGGGGTTTTTGGTGAAAAAATTGAGTTTTTTCGGAAAAATTTAGGGGTTTTTTCTTAATAATTTGGGGGTTTGGGTGAAAGAAATGGGGTTTGGGTTAAAAAAAGGGGGTTTTGGTGAAAAAATGGGATTTTTTCTGAAAAAAAAAATGCGGGTCAGTGAAAAAATTGGGGGGTTTTGGGGAAAAAAATGGGAGTTTTTCTGAAAAAAAATGGGGTTGGGTAAAATGGGAGTTTTAGTGAAAAAATGGGAGTTTTGGGTAAAAAAATGGGAGTTTTGGGTAAAAAAATGGGAGTTTTGGGTAAAAAAATGTGGTTTTTTGGTGAAATAATTGGGGTTTTGGGGGGGAAAAATGGGGGGTTTGCATAAAAAATTGGGTTTTTTCAGAAAAAAATGGGGGTATGGGTGAAAAAATGAGATTTTTTTTTTCCTGAAAAAAATGGGAGTTTTGGTGAAAAAGTTGGATTTGTCTGAAAAAAATGGGGGTTTTTGGAAAGATTTCAGGGGTTTTGGTGAAAAAATTGGGTTTTTTGGGAAAAATGGAGGTTTTGGGGAAAAATTGGGTTTTTTTTCTGGGAAAAAATGGGGGGTTTGGGTAAAAAAATTGTGGATTTTTCCCTATAAAATCAGGAATTTTCCCTAAAAATTTTTTTTTTGGGGGGGGGATGGGGTTATGTAAAATTGGAGATTTTCCCTATAAAATTTTGGGGTTTTTTCTCTATAAAATTTGTGATTTTTTTCTCCTATAAAATTGGGGGGTTTCCCTATAATTTTGGGATTTTTTTCCTATAAAATTGTGGATTTTTTTCCCTATAAAAATTGGGTTTTTTCCCCTATAAAATTGGAATTTTTCTCTATAAAATTGGGATTTCTTGTATAAAATGCAGGTTTTTTCTATAAAACGGATTTTCCCCTATAAAATGGTGGAATTTTTTTTCCTATATAAAATTGTGGATTTTTCCCTATAAATTTGAGGGTTTTGCTTTAAAATTGGGATTTTTTTTTTCCTATAAAATTGAGATTTTTTTCCCCAATAAATTTGGGATTTTTTTCCCTATAAAATCTGGGGGTTTTCTATAAAATTTGGAGGTTTTTTTCTCTAAAATTTTGGGATTTTTTTCCCTATAAAATTGTGATTTTTTCCCCTATAAAATTAGGAATTTTTTTCCCTATAAATTTGGCTCTTTTTTCTATAAATTTGGGATTTTTCCCATAAAATTGTGATTTTTTTTCCTATAAAATTGTGATTTTTTTTCCTATAAATTTGGGATTTTTTTCCTATAAAATTGTGATTTTGTTTTCTTTTAAATTTGGGATTTTTCATATAAAATTTGTGATTTTTTTTTCCTATAAAATTGAAAATATTTTCCCTATAAATCTGGGATTTTTTCATTATAAATTTGGGATTTTTTCCCTATAAGTTTGTGATTTTTTTCCCCTATAAATTTGAGATTTTTTCCCCTAAAAAATTGAGATTTTTTCCCCCTATAAAATTGTGATTATTTTTTTCCTATAAATTTGGGATTTTTTCCCTATAAATTTGTGAATTTTTTTCCTATAAAATTGAGATTTTTTCCCTGTAAATCTGGGATTTTTTCCCGATAAATTTGTGATTTTTTTCCTATAAATTTGTGATTTTTTTTCCTATAAAATCGAGATTTTTTGTCTTATAAAATTAGGATTTTTTCCATATAAAATTGTGATTTTTCCCTGTAAATTTGAGATTTTTTCCTATAAAATTAGAATTTTTTTCTATAAAATCAGGATTTTTTCCTCTAAAATCAGATTTTTTCCCCCTGGGATGTTGGATTTGGGTTTTTTTTGGAGAATTTTTCAGGATTGAGGATAAAAATTGAGGATTTTTATTTTCTTTTCCCCTGGAGCTGAAATCCACCCCCGACCTGCTGCGGGACCAGCGGGAACTGGGGCCGGGAAAAAACCCCAGCGAGATCATTTATGGGATCCTCAGCGAGGGGTGAGACAAAATAACCCAAAATATCCCCAAAAATATCCCCAAAAATAACCCAAAATATCCACAAAATATCCCCAAAAATATCCCCAAAATATCCCCAAAATATCCCCAAAAATATCCCCAAAATATCCCCCAAAATATCCCAAAATATCCCCAAAAATATCCCCAAAATATCCCCAAAAATATCCCCCAAATAACCCAAAAATATCCCCCAAAATAACCCAAAATATCCCCCAAAATATCCCAAAATATCCCCAAAAAATCCCCAAAAATATCCCCCAAAATATCCCAAAATATCCCCAAAAATATCCCAAAATATCCCCAAAAATATCTCAAAATATCCCCAAAAATATCCCCAAAAATATCCCCAAAATATCCCCAAAAATAACCCAAAATATCCCCAAAATATCCCCAAAATATCCCCAAAATATCCCCAAAAATAACCCAAAATATCCCCAAAAATATCCCAAAATAACCCCCAAAATATCCACAAAATATCCCCAAAAATATCCCCAAAATATCCCCAAAATATCCCCAAAAATATCCCAAAATATCCCCAAAATATCCACAAAAATATCCCCAAAAATATCCCAAAATATCCCAAAATATCCCCCAAAATATCCCCAAAAATAACCCAAAATATCCCCAAAATATCCCAAAATATCCCCAAAATATCCCCAAAATATCCCCAAAATATCCCCAAAAATATCCCAAAATATCCACAAAATATCCCAAAAATATCCCCAAAATATCCACAAAAATATCCCCAAAAATATCCCAAAATATCCCAAAAATATCCCCAAAATATCCCCAAAATATCCCCAAAAATAACCCAAAAATATCCCAAAAATATCCCCAAAAATATCCAAAAAATCCCCAAAAATATCCCCAAAATATCCACAAAAATATCCCCAAAAATATCCCAAAATAACCCAAAAATATCCCAAAATATCCCAAAATATCCCAAAATATCCCAAAAATATCCCCAAAAATATCCCAAAATATCCCCAAAAATATCCCAAAAATATCCCCAAAAATATCCCAAAATATCCCAAAATATCCCCAAAATATCCCCAAAAATATCCCAAAATATCCCCAAAAAATCCCAAAAAATCCCCAAAAATAACCCAAAATATCCCAAAATATCCCAAAATATCCCCAAAAATATCCCAAAATATCCCAAAATATCCCCAAAAATATCCCCAAAAATAACCCAAAATATCTCAAAATATCCCAAAATATCCCCAAAAATATCCCAAAATATCCCCAAAAATATCCCAAAAATATCCCCAAAAATATCCCAAAATATCCCAAAATATCCCCAAAATATCCCCAAAAATATCCCAAAATATCCCCAAAAAATCCCCAAAAAATCCCCAAAAATAACCCAAAATATCCCAAAATATCCCAAAATATCCCCAAAAATATCCCAAAATATCCCAAAATATCCCCAAAAATATCCCCAAAAATAACCCAAAATATCTCAAAATATCCCAAAATATCCCAAAAAATATCCCAAAATATCCCCAAAAATATCCCAAAATAACCCCCAAAATATCCCCAAAAATATCCCAAAATAACCCCCAAAAATATCCACAAAAATATCCACAAAAATATCCCCAAAAATATCCCAAAATATCCCCAAAAATATCCCAAAAATATCCACAAAAATATCCCCAAAAATATCCCAAAATATCCCCAAAAATATCCACAAAAATATCCCCAAAATATCCCAAAAATATCCCCAAAAATATCCCAAAATATCCCCAAAAATATCCCCAAAATATCCCCAAAAATATCCCAAAAATATCCCCAAAAATATCCACAAAAATATCCCCAAAATATCCCAAAAATATCCCCAAAAATATCCCCAAAATATCCCCAAAAATATCCCAAAAATATCCCCAAAATATCCCCAAAAATATCCCAAAATATCCCCAAAAATATCCCCAAAAATATCCCCAAAAATATCCCCCAAAATATCCCAAAATATCCCCAAAAAATCCCCAAAAATATCCCCAAAAATATCCCAA